>NW_021319009.1:14406-113753 GCF_001605985.2 Dendrobium catenatum | reverse complement strand
AAATTACTCCTGAAGTCAATGACACATTGAAACATTTAAAGATGATACAGTTTTTGGAATTTCCTGGGTTTGAGCAAAATGTCCCTCTTATTTATGAGCTGATCTCAAGGTGGGACATTTCAAAACAATGCTTTGTTATAAAAGGTCAACCCATTCCTTTCACTGCTGATGAAGTGGCCCTTCTCACTGGTCTGCCAAATAAAGGAGAAGAAATATCCTGGCATTGTTCAAAAATTTTATTAATGTATTACACTATTATTCATTATGATATTGTTCAAAAATATTTACTATTTAGGGAAGAGGAAGATAACTAATAATGAGGAAGAAGAAGCTGATTGGGAGATATTGGACTCTATAGGAGAGGGGGAAGAGGAGAGAGCAGCTTATCATAATGATGATTCAAATGAAGACCCCCTTAGTGATGACTGATGAGTGATGATAATGCTGATGACTAGTGAGTTGTTAACTTTTTATGTGATATGTTAATGTCATTGCTATTTATCTTGTGCATTTTTATGTTTTATATATTATTTACTCATTAGTATATACAAAATTTATTATTTTATGTTTACGCAATTTTTTGATTTTGAGGCTTACGCCTCGCCTCACGAACGAAAAACGCCTCAATACCCGAATACACAATTTTAAACCTTGGTTCCAACAGGGGTTTTTGGTGTCTCATGTTCAAGGGTTTTGTTCTTATAGTCAGAGTGGGGTTGGAATTTTCCAATAGTGAGACGACCAGTCATGGGACCATGTGGTTTGTTTTGAGGTTGGTTGGAGAAAGGTATAAAAGGATTAGGTCGAGAGTCTTGGCTTTTCGAGTGGGCAGGGTTCTTAGATTCTTTTAGATCTAGCACAAGACTACAAGCAGGCTCTAAGGTAGTAATTCCTCTAGCAAAGAGTTCATTTCGAAGGTCTTCCATAAGTCCAGCTCTAAACATGAAAAGAAGTTGGGTAGGGGTGGTGGTCTCTTCGCCACTACAACAGATCATAAAATCATCAAAAGCAGATATGTATTCCTAAAATCGCCTTTATTTATAGAAATAGGGAAATCAAATATAAATAAACTGAGATTCAAATATATACAAGTCCTAAAATTCTATCATCATATTTTAAAAAAAATGAAACAACCCAAAAAGTAATAATAATGCATTGAAACTTAAGTCAAACCCTAAATATAATGTAAAATAGAAAGATGATAAAGGTCAAAATGATATCTAGACTATCTTTAAGGAGTCATTTTAATCGCAAATTATAAATGACTCCTCAAATATGACCCAAAATAACCCAACGGGATTACATTAGAGGGGTCAAAGGACTCTTTTGGATTAGAATTAAATAGTTGAGGGATAAAAATGAATATGTTAAATAGTCGATGTCTATAAAAGTACTAAAAAAATTCCCCATAAATAATCAAAATGAATATGTTTACTAACCTTGGTCAACCTATTCCAACAATCTAAAAGTCTGGGGTAGTAGAAAGGGGGAAGATACTTTTACTTGAGCTCCTGTTTCATTGTTCTCCAATCAATGATAGGTTATTCTCCTCGAGTTTCATGCATATATTCAAGGTTAGTCCAGTACTGACTAGCTCTACCGATCAACTTCATTTTAGCAAATATAACTTTTCTCTCCTCTGAAATGTTATACCACTTAATATGGAGTTTTCCAATGACCAAAGCTCCATTTGTAGTACATCCCCAAGATCTTCTTTGAATCCAAAAGGCACAGGATGTAATTGGTAGGAAAGTGCACATACATTGAACAATAATATCTAATGAGTTTTTGAGTGTCAAACTTATCACAAAGCATCTGCCAACAACGCTGTATGGTTTGTGATCAAATAATAAGTAATTTCAAAAGTAATATAACTAGTAAAAGACTTTAGTAAATTCCAAATTGTAGCATAAATAAATGATTAATACACTTACATTAATAGCTATCCATTCTTTAAGCCAATCCAAGAAAACTTGGAGGTCAAGGGTACCATTAAAAGAAGGGGCATCTATTCAGATGTTCTTGAGTAACTGCACATCCATACTTGTTAACGGCGAATGGAGCACCATGACGCAAAGGTCCTATTTGAGCCATGGAGCATAGCATACGGCACGGCGCGTGCCATTTTGAACATGGCGCAAATTATAAAAGAATTATAAATAATAAGCATGAATATGAAATATCATTAAATTGAAAGACAAACTATCATAATAACAAGCAAACAACGACAATACAAATAAATATCAATCCAACATAATTTCAAATCTAATAAGTAATCAATCTTTATACAACTAAAATATATTTAAATGAAAGTAAATAGCATTAAGAAGATAATAATATGCAATCTAACATTTATCTTAATACTTTTAATATATTTAAAAATTAGAAAATATATTATCTTAAAAAAATATAAAAAAAATTTATTTATAATTACATTAAAAAAAATTAAAACAAATGGCGCACGCTATTTTGCGCCATGGCGCGCTGTTGCACAAATAGCGCACGCCATTTTGAACGTTTGCGCCGCGCCGTGCGCCATGGCACGCTCTATTTTGCGCCATTGACATCTATGTGCGCATCATTATCTCTCCAAATCAGATCATGACCTACGGGTTCCTAATTGGGTCTATGGTTTTGATGATAATGGTCTCTAGGTGATCTGTAGTCAGCTTGTGGTTCTTCGACATACGGAGGAGGTCTAGAAGGAGTGTACATCGTATGGTTTTCTAGCCTTTCAATGTGGTCTAGACGGTCTCCAGCTTATTATCTAAAGTCAACTAACTCACCTTAGGTTTATCTAATTTGGGTCACAATGCCTAATTGTCCAACGATCAAGTCTAAAGTATGCTGAATTTGTTCCGGGTCCATTGGGATACACTTGGTAACACTTAGGGATGTTAAGGAATAGGGGGCAGCACCTAAACCTACATGCTAACACACCTAAAACTCACTAAATGATGAAGGGATATAGTGGACAGCAAACAACAATAATGTAAATGTTTTTATGCGGAGGTGAATGCAACCTAAGACGTCTATTGAATGTGTATGAAGGGGATCCTAAATTTAACTAGCATGCAACCATGTTCTGATACCAAGATGATGTGATACAAACAGGAATTGATAAAATTATTGTAAAGCTTGCTACTTTAAGATTAATGAACCACAAGAATTAACTTTAAGAATTTTCAGTTAAAGTTTGCTTTGGCATGCAATTACAAGCGAGGAGATCAAAACAACTAAAATAAAATAAAAAATTACAATTGACCTTAATTATACCGTAATAAGAATTCACGGGTTAATATTTAGAACATTCACATAGAGTTTCATCTCACTCACACTCTAAGAAAGGCTTTAGCGGAGAGATACTTTCAACAATTCAAACGACGCCACCAAGAGAGATAGGACACCAACAGTTTTGATCCACGGGAAGGTAGTCGAAGAAGGAGACACGGGTGGATGTCCGACGAGTTGCCACTGTCCGGAGGGTCGTTGTTCGTCAATAGTCTCGGCTAGGTGGAATAGTATGCAGTCAACGTAATCGTCGAGGTAATCTTCTAGCTCCTAGTCGGGATCGAAGAATGGCGACTGAAGAATATTGATTTTCCCTTGAGAATCGTACGTGAAACCGTGGTCGACTTCAGGATCGGCCATCCATAAATACAGGAGACTCCTCTCTTAGGATCCTTTGAGGGCCGGCGGTTTGTGAAGGAGGAAGGGAGGGAGGGGCCGACGGGTGGAGAGGATTTGAGTAGGGGAGGGGGGTGGCTAGGGTTAGGAGGGTTCTTAAATTTTGGGCTAGGGAGGTGGAAGGAAATAATTTAGAAATCTTAATTTAATTTCAGATTTTCCAAAAGGGAGGGAAGGGAATAATTTGAACTCAAAATAGGACTATAGGAACCGGCGGCTTAGGAGGGATTTATGGGGGAGTTTAATTGGAGTTTAGGATTAAATTCGAGAAAGAAAAGACAAAGGGGGGTCGGCCATATGAGGAGGGAGAGAGTGTGTCTAGGTTCAATGTATGTGGACCCTTGACTTTAATTAGAGATTGAAATCAAATCTAAAATTTAATTTCAGATTTGATTTAATTGAAGGGGTTTCCTAAATTAGTTTTATCAATAAGGAAAGAGTTTTAAATTCAAATATTGATTTGAATTCAAATAGGAAACTTTCCTAATCAATAATAGGCTATTTTAGGAAGGTGATTAAGGAAAAAATTGAATTGGAAATCAAACTTGTGGGCACTAGTTGGCTGGCGGCTTGGAGACCTTGGGAGGCCGGCAGCTTCGAGTGGTGGGGCGGCGGAAAGGGGAGGGGCGTCGGGTTTAGAAGGGGGGACGAAGGGGGAATTGAAAACCGGCGGGTTTGGGATGGGTTAGGAGGGGTGGCCAGTGGTGGAGGTAAGGGAGGGGGAAGATGGATCAACCACAAGATACTAGTCGCGAGCCTTTGACTCTTCCGAAGACTGACGGGTATTGCAATCACCCTCACCTAGGGTTCTCTTTCTTCTCTCAAAGCTACAACATTGAAGAAGACAAAAGCTAAGAATTTTATTCATCAAATCATCATCATAATACAATAGAAGGGTCCTTATATATAGGCTTCAACATGACAAAAGAAAAAGGACTAAAATGCCCTTAGGGCTACAACATAAAACTAACTACCCATAGGGGTAAAATATGAAAAACTGAAATATAAAAATAAACAATACATAAAATGCATCAAAAATAAAAGCTCCTGATCATGGTTGTCGATCTCTGATGTCTTCTCTGATATACGCGCCAAAATCTCCTACTGATGTCCTCATCACATTCTCCTCCACTTCTTCCGGCCATCATCAGGTCTTCTTGCAACCAAATGAAGCCCCTCTTCTAGCCGGCCTGCCTCCTCCATTTCTTCCATCCGCCGTCAAGACTTCTTGCAGTTGTCTGAAGTCTTTTCTTCTAGTCAGCCTGTTGTCCAATTGCCCCCATCCTCTTTTCCTAGACATCCATTCCTTCTTCCAACCGGCTTGAAGGTTACAGAGTTCCATCCAAGCAGTCTTGATGGTTGTCGTTCTTCAACTAGCACTCTGAAGACTGCTGCCCCAAGCCACCAATAACTATAGTTTCTTTGTCCCTGGTCAAGAAATATGCATCAAGATAAATCTTTGAAACATCTTTAGCCTTCAAGAAGACTTGTCTCGACTAATTCTAGATTATTAACCTTCTTTTTGTTTTTGTACACATTATTAATGTCATTAAGACTAGCCATTACTAATTCTACATTATTATCCTTCTTTTCTTGGTTTTTGTACACATTAACAGTGTCAATTAGCTTAGCTAAAAATAGGAAATCAACCACAAGATATATATTTTTGTTGGGGGCAAATGGGTCATCTAGAAAGGCAAGAAACAAATGATTGTGGTTGAAATTGAATATAGAGCTATGGCTCATTCTACATATACAATTTACTGGATATAAATTCTTTTAAGGTAGTTTGAATTTTTGTCACTCAACCTATGACACTATATTGTAACAATCATGATGTCATTTACACTGCCAACCATCCTATTTTTCATGAACATACTAAATATATTTAAGTGTGACGTCACTTGACGTCACTTCATTCAGGATGTTGTGTCATCCAAGAAAATTATTACTCATATTTTAAATTTTGAGTAAGTGGCAAACCTCTTTACCAAAGCTCTAAATCACTACCTTTATCTCATTATGTAATAAGCTGGAGCTAACATGTATATATATATACTCTCTCTTAAAGGAAAGTATTCACATATTAGGCAGGTAGTTATATTTAGAGATATTAGCATAATATTAAGAGACATACTTTTTTCATATTACTATTCTCCTTTATTTGTTTCCTTTCTTGTACTCTCCACTATTTTATTTATAAGCTCAAGTGTATATAATAAAGATATACAAAAGTTACGCCCCAATCAACAATAACAATTAAAGTCAAAGTAGGTGATTAAAAATGAATAAATGCCTTAAAGAGTATTACGTAATAAGTGAATGTCCTGGAAATTTAAAACTTAATTTTTTATAAATTAGCATTAGAACAAATTATGTAATATGGATCTATGTGTTGGATGGTTGAAAAGAAGGCAAACATGGCCAAATAGTTAAAAAGTGAATGTTAGCATAAATGTATGATAAAAGTACGAAGAACTTAGTATGAAATGATTACATTAAAAAAAGCGCAAATCTAAAATGTAAAATATATTAAGGTAGTTTAAGTATGTATAACACAGGCAGAAGATACGCCATTTAGATGGGTGAATATAGCTAACTTAGAAGAATTAGAAGCAAAATGGGCCACCTCATTCAACACTAAACAAGAATAAATGGAGCATGAGAATTCATAAAGCTGATTCAAAACAATCAAGATAAGCCATTATCATCATCATTTTTCCTTGAGTGTAAGAATACATAAAGTTTGTTATCAACAGAAGAGAATATCGGAATTCTACCTCAAAAGGGATGTAGGGACGAAGGGGGGTTCCCTATCGTGTAGAACGTACCGATCAACTGTTTCTGGTAGGGCTCATCATACTTAAAATAAAAAACGAAGAAAGGAAAAAAAATGGCATTTATGACATTTCTACAAACAACTTGTGTAACTCTCTGACCTATGCGAAAATAAAACCCAGGCCACCATCCAGTTCTTCGAGGAAATCCCATCAAATCTATGTAAAAATTAGAACCAAGAAACCGCACCTTCCAACGGGAAATGGAAGAAGCCCTCGCGTTTTCTTCCTCTTCTTCGCTGTCCACTGAACTCTCCCCTTCACCATCCTGCTCTGCCCCTGCATCATCATCAGAGGGCCTGTAATCCTCATCTTCCTCGTCGCCAGCTCCGACGAGGCGCTTATCCTTACTCTTCTTTAGGTCCCGCGCCTTCGGCGGCTGTTTGGAAGAAGAACCGATAAGAGAGAAGGCAAGATGGGGAAGCCCAAGTGTTTCCAGCCTTGCTTTGTTCTCGGCGATCCTCGTGAGCCTACGCTTCTCGTACTCGGATATCCCTTCGTCCCCCATTTCATTCTCGTTGATCGCGCTCTAGCGTGATGAATGTTCACTACCTTCCAAGCTGCTTGACGAGGGCTGGGTTTCTGAACGCCGAGAGAAAAAAAAAAAAAAAAAACTGCACGCATAGGCAATATTTATGTTGAGAAATTTGACTTTGTATGGATAACTATATAGCTCATATTTAATTTATTTGAAAAAAAAATCTAAAAATTTATTTCAGATCAACAGTTCTAAAAATTACATATATCTGATTAGGAACACAAAAACATAATTTCTAACCTAGTTTTAACCTAATTTGACATTGAACTTTGTTCAATCAAATTTTGAAGAGGTCTGAAAATTGTTTAAATATTATTCGAATATGGTTCAAAAACATGTTTAAAATGAGTTTGAATAAGTTTCATTATGGTTCAATTAGATTTTAATATCATCTAACGTGATTATAGTAGATTCTAATATTATTTGGCTTGGTTCAAATTTGATGATAAAAAAATGATTTGAGTCAGATTAGAACAATATTTAAGATTTGAACATGATTTGAAACTATTTAAATCAGATTTTGATCATGTTCGACTCTTTCTTTCAACTGGTGTTTAATGTAGTGCAAGATTCGAACAAGTTAGAACAAGGCTTGAACTTTGTTAAGATTGTGCTAGAAAAGTGCAACTTAATGATCATTTTTTTTTACATTAACCAACACTATAGAATATCATTGGTAGAACATCATTTATACATAGTTTTATAGTTACCTTCATAGTAACATTATTTAGAATATACATAGCTAAAGCATTTAAGATGTCTTCTAAGATTGTTGAATATATAACTACATAGAATATTAATAACATAACTATAAAATTTAAGATCGTATTTTAACATAGCTACATTCACAAAAATAATTTAGAAGTCTAGATAAATTTAGTGTCAATCACATGAAATACTTTATATATTAAGGTTATAAGTTTTTAGAGAACAAGGCCATACAAAACTTGTCTTTGAAGAACTAAATGTGATCATTTGTAATTTAAAGAAGTTCCTTCTTTATGATCAAGTATTTAATGTAATTGATAGCATACACTCTATGTTCCTCACTACAAAACAATACAATTAAAATTTTGTTAGTGCATGAGTTTTAGAAATATCATGATGAGATAGCATTGATCCACAATTTAAAGATTTCATTTAAGACAGCAATATCTAACTCAAATGTTTTGGCCTAAAAGCAAAATGCATCAATAGGTTAAAAAAATAATAAGTCGTATTATAAATAATAATGTATCAATACGGAACATGATTTCACCATACTATAACATAGCATTAGGATTGTTACCTTGTTATTAACTAATTTGTGAGTGTATGTTGTTACTAAAAACATATCATGCTAGCACTTCCCATTCAAGTCTTCCTATCTATTCAGTTCTCTATAACACTTAGCATCCAATCTTGAACTAGGATAACTATTCTTTAGCTAAAGAGAAGAGAAGGTCAATCACATATTGATCCATTAACCTAGATGGATTTGTGAGATCACAAGCTAAATTCTTCATATTCCTCTTAGATTTCTCTTATATGCAACACTATTTACATATGTTTAATTTAAAAACTAAAGTCCTTATGTGTACTCATCATTTACAAGCTCCTCTTTGTGTGTCCTTTTCATTGTCTATCTCAACTCCTTGCGTATAATCTTTATTTAAAATCTCAATTTATTATATCTTCTCTTCATATACAAGCTAAACTCTTGCATCCTTTTATTTACAATCACAACAGGTGGAGTAATGTGTTTTAGGTCTTCATGATGAAATCTTTACCAATCCTTGTATGACTACTTAATTCATTATCATGACTCACTTGGGTGGCAAAATCTCTTATACCTTTTTATGTACAAACTAAATTAGTACATCCAATTTTGCTTATTTTTTAGTTGATTACTCTTTAATTCTTGAACTTGGCAAAAAGCTATTCTAGGTCATTGGCAGAGATCATAGACTTATTTTGGTTCTTTCTTCCATGCACCCTCTCCTTTGGTTCCTTAGCTTGACCATGACACTTTCCATTAAAATCTGTTAGGGTATATTTCTCCTTCACAACCCTAATAGGTAGAGGTTGAGGATGTGTGTATACAATAGACTTATAGAAGTATTCCTCATTAGGATTGTGCACTAGTGTAGGGTTAATTATTGCCTATAAAAAAATTATTTAATGTAACATTTGAAGTTAGTTGCAACTACTTCTTAACAAAAACAACCACTAGAAATATCCATATCACTTATATCTTTATAGTTTAAAAGTGGCAAATAATGTTTGATTATGAGCCCTTCATTGTGCTTCAAGCTCAACATCTTGGTAAATTTATCTCTAAAGAATTTATCACAACTCTTCCCTAGCTTTAAAATGGCTTCATAAGCCAAATATTGTAATGATATAGAAAATCAACTAATAATGTATTAAGCTAGTGTTCATGGAGAAAATTGATCACCTAGTTATCATGGAGCAAATTAATAATTTGTTATGAGACAGAAAGGAATGTGCTGCCTAGTGTTAAATACATGACAATGAGATCGGAGGAGCATTTTAACTAAGAGCATGTGAGATTGGACACCATAAAATTGTATAGTGATTTAATCAGATGACCAATGTGCCATTGATCAAGAAGTTATTATTTGACCAAAGAATCAATAATAAGGAGAATGACTTATGTTTAAATGACCCTCTTTAGGAGACATAGATGAGATGCCCTTATAATATGTGCTAAAATAATTCTCTCCTTTTATAGGGGAAAATTAATAAAGAAATCAGAATGACGGCACTATGAGGCATTGGGAGGCTTAAAGTTAGTTATTCCCATTTGGACTCCAAATTCTAATTCTTCTTTTTTGCTTTTGCTTGCTTGTTATGTGTGAAATCTGACTGTGTTGATCAATTGGGTTGTCATATTGAGTCAGACCTTAATTCTGTCAGTCGAGCTCACTAAGGGGATACAGGGGGTCCTCCCCTTGCTTGGGTTTGGGTGTTTTGCATCGGATATTTTTTTATACACTTGTATAACACTATGAAGATGTGTACCTGAGTGTTATGCCGCTATATAGTCTATTTGGAGATAGACAGAGAGCGAAGAGCTGCGGTTCTCCAGACCTCGATGTTGCGACATTATTAGTTAGATTGAAGACATAGAGTGGAGAGCCATGGCACTTCAAACCTGGCGTAGCGAGTAAATTTGGCCAGTTTTCTTTCTCATTTTTTCATGTTTAACATGAAGGGTTATGTCTCTTGGGTGATTTTATGTTTTCCTCTTTATTCATTATGTGTTGTTAGTATGGTGTAAGAGTGAAGAGAAAAAATGAGAGTGGGAGAGAAAGAGATGTGTACAATTTTTGTCATTTTCATAATGAATTTCTTAGTGTGGTGTGACTCTGTGGTTTTTTTTTCCAATTTTAATTTTTTTCCATATTAAATTATAGTGTTCTTTCTTCTACTATAGTTTCTCTTTCTTATTTGTATTCGCTACATGCATGTTTTACTTCCCCATCAGTGCTCCAATTGCTTAATCTTTCTTTTTTTTTTTCTTTCTCCCTCTCCATGCATCTCTTTTGAAGGGAGTTGAAGCCATGTGTTTTTTCTTTCAATGGTGCCCATTATATGTCAATATTACATGATAATTATTATAATATATGGTGTCAGAAGTCATATGTCACTACATAGGATAGATTATTAGGGTTATGATGGAAAGAAAATTCATGGGGCAATAATCTCAGAGGTTGAGATCTAAATGGTCTTGAAAGAGTGGTGGTGTGAAGGTGAATTCTGATACAATATATTATACTCACTATGACCTAGATTTAGGCCATTAAAATTGATGGATCACATCCAAATCAATTATTGGATTCAAGTATTGATAGGGTTAGTTTTAGTTGTTTTATATTGGACTCATCAAGAGAAAGACAAAGGAAAAAAGTCAAGGAGGCTCCTTGGTTGACCCAAGGTTGGATCAATCTCAAAGCCTCTTAACTATAGGTTTTTCATCAAGAAGAGGGTCATGGGCCATACTAAGGATTTCCCAAAAAAAGGATTCCACTAGTGGGCAGTTGAAGATAAGATGGTGATATTGTGAGCATGTTAATCAATTCTATGAATATAGTTGCAATTGGCCTTTAAGGCACATGAGATTTTTAAGGTTATAATTTCCCCTTATTTTTAGGAGATGAGATATGGAGCAAAGTTGGGACCCAAAATGTGTTATTGTTGAAATGTCAAAAATCCATTACAATTCTACATATTTCATCTTATGACCATGAAATGAAAGATAGTGGCTATCTTCAAGTATTTCAAGAAGTTGAAGGGTGATTCCTTGAAAGGTGTCACAACTCTAGAAGGAGGTGGGGAAGGTAGTGGGGGCTAGTAATGTAATACTTGATGTCAGAATTCAGGTAAAATTTTTATTAATGATGGTTAATTTTAAGTTAATTAGAAATTATAAGTCTTAGATAGCTTAATGAGGCTTAGAGGTAACAAATATTTGGGTTGCAAAAGTGAAAAATGCAAGTTGGAATTTTTCCTCTGCAAGTGTCATGGCATCCAAGTAGGCGACGGCCCGTCTTTGAGCTTCAGAAAAATTGGATAAAAAAATAGATTTTTGGCAAGTGTTATAGCGTCGGGTCTCAAGTGAGCATATTCAGAGAGAATTTGGAAGATTCTTTGGGAACGTTATAGCACTAGAAAGGCGAGCACTACGACGTTAGGTCAACTTAGTAGTTTTTAAATATTAAAAATATGTAAATCTATTTCACCATCCTTATTCTAAGCCACTTTGTCAAAGAGGAAATGAGGGGAAATGGAAGGAGAGAGAAAATAGATGAGAGGTTTTGAAAGATGAGATCTAGAAATCATATGTCTAGCTAATTGGAAAAATTATCAGACTCAAGGTAGACAACCCATACTCTATTTCTGATTTCAATTCCAAAGTGTTTATTTTTCCTGAGTTTGAAAAAAGTTTCATCGTGTAACTTTTAGTATATTGTTATACCCTTTATTTTGGATAATTTGATTATAAGAATGTAAAATTTCACTGATTTATGTACTTTGAATAAATTTTATAATTTTTGGATATATGAATCACTTCTAAACTTCAGTATAGCTGGCAAAGTGGTTTAGTTTAACATTACTGATATTTCTTATAAAATTGGTAAAATTTTAAGAAACTTGAATATGCCTCCAAGATTGAAATTTATATAAAAAAAATGTAGTATAGTTGTACAATACATTACATCATCTTGGATTTCATAGCATTTTGGAGCTATGTTATGAAAATAAAAGTGCAATATGAATTTTGTGCTTGGGTCCAATGTAAATATATCTTTGTTCTGCTCTAGCTTTGAGATAATTCTATGATGGAATTTTCTTCTTCTCTATTCTAGCTCTGCTCAACACCTGTCTTAAGCAAATGGGAGCTGGTAAAGGGAGTTATTATAAGTGGCATTAAGACATGTGTATTTATGCATTCATATTCATATGTGATATGGTATGCCAACTATAAAATAAATAATAACTCTTCTACTTTGCTAACTGGAATATTGAACTATGAATTGAACTTTGATATGAGAAAAGAGGGTTGGCTTACTTAGCTTTATACTCATATTGTGATTTAAAATGTTTTAGGCAAAGGCAAAGGTCCCGTTGAGTATATTAAGTTTGATACGGATCAATAACCCTTGATTTTTGTAAAGGTGCATATTTTTTTGTAGCTCAAATAATATTTTAGTCTTTTATTGAAATAATTATAATATGAACTATTATTATTTAAATATGTTAGAATATATCTTATGTATATGTATTCTGGCTAATTATGTTATATTATATTGAATGATTAGCTGGCTCTAGTAAAATGAGATGTCGATTTGAGAATAAATGAATACATAGAAAAAAAGTATGTTTGATTCCTCCCTTAGATCTTAGGGCATTACAGAGTGGTATAAGAGTAATAGTTTGGGAGGAATCAAATAAGTACCATAGCCATAAATGTTTTATGAGTTAAAGAAAAAGAGATGTTAGGTTGTTTAATATTAATTTCTATATGTTTAGTTGTGAGTTATTGAGTTTGTTATTGAATTTTCTTATTTTGAATAGTTTAAAGTGTTGTTGTAAATGGATTCTTCGGTTTCTAAAACATTTAATGGGCAGAGTTCTACAACTACTATAGTTCATAGTACTACTAGAGCACTAACAACATATTCAATGATGAATTTTGTTGTGCTAGTAGTATAGTTGATGGGAGAAGCCCATAGCAGAGTGTTAGTTGTGAGGGGAAATGATATCGATCGCCATTTGTATTTGTTCTTGAGATTTAAACCTCCCCATTTTTAAGGTGTTGTTGATCCTCAAGCTATAAGGGATTTATTGCCGATGTTGGAGAAATCATTTAACAACATGCAGTGTCATAAAGGCAGAAAAGTACCATTGGCATTATTTCTTATGGACGGAGAAGCTAAGCGTTGGTTGGTAGGCTAGTAGAGAGAAATTTTTTAAGGTAAATCAAAAGTTGATATCCTTGGGAGGAATTTATGGAGACTTTTAGAGACTAGTTTATCTTTCCATATGTAAGGCAATAGATGCATGAACAATTCTTGAGGCTCATTCAGGGAAGTATATTTGTAATGCAATATAAAGCCAAATTTACGAGCCTAGCCAGGTATACTCCTCATTTAGTTAGTATGGAGGGATAGAAGTCTTATCCCTTTCTAAGAAGATTGAGGGACAGTCTGAGGCATCTGTTGGTGCCATTTCATATTTGAGATTTTTTTGAGCTTATGGAGTGAGTTAGATTAGTGGTAAATTATTTAACGGTTACTTAACAAAGATGGCATGTGAGTAGGAAAATATTCAAAGGGGAGCCCTCCATGAGGGGAGTTAGTGGAAAGGAGCCTAAGTTTGGTGGTGGTGGAAAGTCCAGGAACGAAGGCTATGTCGTTTCTGTGAGTACAATTGGATTTATGTCTATTTGTAATGTCTCGATGTGTATATATTGTAGTAAGAGTCATTCTGGTGGATGTTATTGGTATACAAATTAGTGTTTTTTTTGTGACTTTTATGTTCACGAAGTGGTTTAGTATCCCCAAAATGTACCAAAAGGTAGATCTAAGGTAGGAGAAAGTCATAGGCAACCATCAACAGTATCCCCATCTAGAGCTGTCAATGAGGGATCGACAATATAGAGCAGGAGTAGAATCAGTAGAAGGCTGTTAGGGGTCTAGAGGGACTCTATAATAGTTTAAAATGCTCCTCTGATTCAGCCCAGAGTATAATCTGATGCAACATGAAGTAAGGGAGGCACCGAATGTAGTGCAGGGTATGACATATATTTCTGAGCGACCATATAGTATTTTTTTATTTTGATGCAAAAAATTCCTTTATTTCTAAGTGTATTATAGATGATGTAAGTTTGGTTATTATTTTGATATCTCCTACATTATTTATTATGTTGCCAATGGGGGATCTAATGTTTGCAAGTAAGGTCTATCTATATAAGCTTGAGATTTCTTATATAAAGTTAGTGTCAGCGTTTATTTTTGTTTCTCCTGAAGGAATTTGATATTATTTTCAAAATGGATTGGTTAAGTATCAGGCTTAGATTAATTGTAGTAAAAACTGAATGATCTTATGTGTATACGGGGAAGCATTTCATTTTATGGGTGCTAGGAGCACTTTATCACCTCTGACTTTTATGTTGCACGTAGATAAGGCTAGGAGGAAGGGGAATTTGGTATTTTTGGTTTATGTGAGGGATTTGAACAAATTCTTTAGGATACTTAAGAGTGTCCCAATAGTGAAGTAATTTTCAAATGTCTTCTCTGAAGAGCAATCTGGATTACCTAGTAAGAGGAAGGTAGAATTTTGTACTGTAGGTTTGATTTCAGTAGTCAAGAATTTATACAGAATGACACTTAGAGAGTTATAGGAGTTAAAAGGTGTATTTGTAGGAGTTTTTGGACATAAATTTTTTTCAGTCGAGTGGATCACCTTGGGGAGCTCCTATATTATTTATGAAGAAGAAAGATGGATCATTATGGATGTGTATTGATTATCAGGAGTTGAATAAGATAATGGTGAAGAACAAGTATCCACTGCCCAAGATTTATAATTTATTTGAATAATTTGAAGGTGAAATTAGTTTATCTAAGATTGATTTGAGATTAGGTCATCATTAGTTGAGGTTTAGAGTAAAAGATGTGGTGAAGATAGCCTTCAGCACGAGATATGAGCAATATAAGTTTCCATGTGATGCCCTTTGGTGTGATGAGTTCCCCATCATTATTCATGGACCTAATGCATTGAGTATTTTGGGAGTATTTGGACCAATTTATTATTGTGTTTATTAATGATATCTTGGTGTATTCAAAATTTTTAAAGGTCATGAAGTCCATTTGAGATTGAATCATAGGATATTAAGGCAGTAGAGGTTATATGCTAATTTTTCAAAATATGCATTTTGATTGACTTTTGTAGCATTTTTGGGGCATATGGTGAGAAAGGAGGGAGTTATTATAGATCCCTATAATGTGCATATTGTAATAGATTGGCCAAGGCCGACGTTAGTGACTAAGATTCACAATTTTTTGGGCATAGTTGGATGTTATAAAAAAATTGTCATAAGCTTTTCACAGATTGCTATCCCTTTAACGGGATTAAATTAGAATATCATACCATTTGATTAGACACCTGACTTTGAAGAAAGCTTTTAGAAGTTTAAAGAGTGTATGGTGTTAGCTCTTATATTGACTATTTCATCAGCTGCTCATGAATTTCTGGTGTATAATGATGCTTCTCTAAAGGGTATGGGATGTGTGTTGTAGTAGAACATAAAGGTGGTGGCTTATGAATCCAGCTACTTAAAGCTACATGAGAAGAACTACACGATTCATAATTTGGAGTTGGTAGTTATTGTATTTGCATAAAAAATCTGACGACATTATTTGTAAGACATTAGATGTGAGGTTTTCACCGACTACTTGAGTTTAAAGTATATCTTCACCCAAAAGGTGTTAAATTTAAGGCATAAAAGGTGGTTGGAGCCTATCACGAATTATGATTTAGATATTATCTATCAGTGAAATAATGTGAATGTGGTTGTGGATGCTTGAGCAAGAAATCCATGGGAATGATAACCATTTTTATTACTTTTGACTAGGCAATAATCAAGGAAATAGAGAGTCGGGAGTTACAAGTGTGGTGTGTTCGGCAAATGTACAAATTTGAATTATTTCTATGTCATAATTCAAACCTCATTACATGATATAATTATAGATGCTCAAAGGGCAAATGAAGAGTATATTTGATTGACAAATTAGAATCACTCTGAGAAGAGATATGAGTTGTGTGTAGATGAGCAAGGTATGATTTTTTGTGGTAAAATATTTTAGGGTTTTGGATAGTGGTGATCTAAGGAGGGAGATTCTATATAAAGCATGCTATTATGGGTATAATATCCATCCAAGTAGTAATAAGATGTATCGTGACCTGAAGTATATGTTCTGGTGGCTTGGGTTGAAATGAGAAGTGGTAGAATTTGTCGCCAAGTGTGAGGCATGTTAGATGGTAAAAGTTGAACATTAGAGACCTAGTGGATTATTATAGCTGTTGTCTATTCTTAAATGAAAATAGGAAGAAATACTATGGGTTTTCCTAGGTTTAGGTAAGGCCATGGCGCTTTGTATGTGGTTTTGGATAGATTGATGAAGTATGTTCATTTTTGCTGATGATGCAAGTTGATTATGTTGACAAATTGGCTCAAATGTATGTGAAAGAAATTATTAGATTGCAAAAAATTCCTTAAGTTATTAGTCTAATCATGATGACAGATTCACTTCAAAGTCATGGAAGAGTATTCAGGAGGGCCTGAATGAAATTAAAGTTTAGTATAGCTTTTCACCTTGTTGACCTTGTTTTCACCTAAACCTTAGGTCAAGGGGGGTTGACTTGGTGAAATTGACCAAGCCAGACCTCAAGACTACTTCCATTAGGTCTAGTGGGTCAAACCAAGTCTGTTGAGCTCAAACTCAGGTCCTGGGTCAACCTGGTTAACAGGTCAACCCATGTTGACCAAATTAACCCAAATCCTCTTTATTTGAATCCTAATCAATTTCAAATCATTCTCTTACTCAACCTCTCACCCATTCAACTTGTTTGACCATGTTGACTAGGTCAACACTTGGTTTGGTCAAACGAAGCCTTATTTGGTCAAACTTGACATATTTAGGTCAAATTCCCTCCTTTTAATGCATTTAAAACTTTCACAATGATCCCTTGACCAAAACCACGACCAAGGGGGGATTAATTCCCTCCTAATTAACCTTAGATATGATCTAGGCCGTCCATCATGAGGCTAAGGCCATAAATATAAATGTTAGGGTTCATGAGAGAGGACTTTTGCATTATTTCTCATCTTAAGCCCCCTAAGCCCGAGAACTCTTGTGTGTGAGCTCCCCTAGCCTCCTTCCACCTTTCCTAAGCCAAATCCACCGGCCAACCCCCAAGCTTAGAATCCTTCCAAGTGATTTTGCCATCGATCCATAGTATTTTGAGCCATGATTCCTTCTACAAATAGGAGCGTGGATAATCTACAAGTGTAACAAGCCCAAGATCTCTTGAATCCATCATTTGGATTATGTAAAATTGCAAATCCTAATCTATAACACTTAGATTAAAATAGCTATTTATACATAGCATTTTAGAACACAATTTTTGTCTACCATGATTGCTCCTCACTTGTACTATCTATGTTTAAAATTTCATTAAATTTGATCGAGTCAATCGATCAAATGAGGAGAATTATTCTTCTAGGGATCTGGTTATGCTTCCGTTCGCTGAGGAGGAGATCAGGACTGTTGATCTCGCAATCAACAGTTGTGATCCCATCATTCGTATATAGTTCAGGTCAACCTCAGAATTCAATCCCATGGTCAGTTCCACCGTCTGGCGAGATCAGGACCCCCTAGGTCTCAAAATATGAATGATCCAATGGCTATGAGACAACACTAACCTGGTTAAATAGCGCATAATCATTTCTGTGCCGCCATTAATCATTAGCAATGATTGTGCAGTTGCGCAATCATTACTAATGATTGCCCGCGATTTCGGGGACCAATCTAAGGTCGCCATGTTGCCCACCTAGACATCATTTTAATTAAATTAGATTTTAATTAATTTAAATGCTTTTTAAAATCAGATTTCTTTAAAAATTAATTTAAAATTATTTATAAACCGAAAAAAATACATATAATATATCAACCTTTTTAGAATTTAATTTCCTTTCATTTAAAATTATTATTTCAAAATAAATTATATACTTGAAATTATTTAAAAAACCTTTAATTTAAGTATAAGTATAAATAATGCATTTATTTTTATAGCAAGCATAAAGATTTGTCCATGTTGCTTCTACCAAATTATTATTTAGACATCTCATTTTTTTAATTGATTAAACATTATGATTGCTAATCATAAAAAAATTCTCATTATCCACATGAATAAGGGCTTCAACTTTAACTTAAAATTTAAGAGAGCTTGGAAATTCGAATAAATCTAAATCTTGTCTTAATATTTGATGTCGACAATTACCATTAACAATTGTCATTGCCCGACTGCTGCCACCCAAAAAGTGTTGTATGTTCATTATGGACCAACTACCATCATCTCACTACTGTTACATTGTAATCACATCTTCTCCAATTGAATGGAAGAGCAAATATCTATACCATCTTGTTGCGTCTTGGAGTATTCGTGGCGATAGAGAAATATGCAATTTAACATTTTATCTTTCTAGAAAAATCCGGCACGCACTCAGATGAAAAAGGGGGAAATATCACGGGGCCTAGTCTAATTTGAATGAATCCACTAGTATTGCAGTTGATTACAAATGAGGCCCTTCATTAGGGGAAGGTCTTAGCTTGATGTACATCTTATATATTACATTATATAATGTGAATACAAAGCATCTCTATTGATGTGTTTGTTTGGTCGGAAGGACTGTAGTCGGTGGGTGACGTAAGTCAGAAGAACCGTAGTCGACGGGCGACAGAGAATGGAAGGATTGTAGTCGTATGGCGACGTAAGTCAGAGGGACAATAGTCGGCGGGTAACGGAGGTCAGAAGGGCTGTTGTTTGACGACGAAGGTCATAAAGATGGCGTTAGGTAGAAATCTAGCATTAGATAGATGTCAGGCGAAAGTCCAACAACAGGCAGAAGTCTGGCGTCAAGTAGAAACTTGGGGAGGAGCGGAAGTCCGGCGTCAAGTAGAAGTCTGACGTCAGTTGGCGGCCAAGGAGAACTCCGTTGTTAGATGGTATTCGTGCATAACTCTGGCATCACTTGAAGTTCGAGTGAATTCTGGTGTCACTTGGTGGTCGGGCAGAATTCCGGCGTCACTTGGAGGTCGGACGGAATTCCTGCGTTACTTGGAGGTAGAGCGGAATTTTGACGTCACTTGGAGTTTGGGTGGAACTTCAACATCACTTGAAGGTTGGACAGAAATCCGGCGTCACTTGGAGTTCAGGTGAAACTCCAGCATCACTTGAAGGTCGGACATACTTCCGGCATCACTTGGAGTTCGCATGAAACTCTGGATTCTCTTGGAGGTCGGGCAGAATTCCGACATCACTTGGAGGTTGGGGCGGAACTTTGGCGTCGCTTGGAGGTCGGGCATAATTCCTGCAATGGTCGAGGAGGAGTTTCTTCCCTCCTACTCTTCTTCCTTCTCTTCTTCTTCATGCTTGGGTCCCACTCTCAATAGAAATGATGGGCTATTTATAGTTTTTTGAGGATGACATGACCCGTAAATAGGAGGAGGATCAAGGACAAATGCGGAGTGTTTTCAATGGACAACCGATATTGAATCCCTTGATCGTGAACTGTTCGTCAGACACTTGAAGGTCTTAATGATATCAGAATTCGGCAATCTTGGGCTCGTTGGATTTGTCTCGTCGAGCCACTTGATGCGACTATAATTGCAGTCGATTACAAATGAGGCCCTTCCTTGGGAGAAGGCCTTAGCTTGATGTACATCTTATAGAGTACATTACATGATGTAAATACAAAGAGCTACTATTGACAAATTCGCTTTGTTGGAAAGACTGTAGTCGGCAGATGACGGAAGTCAGGAGGACCGTAATCAGCTGGCGACGGAGGTCAGAAGGACTGTAGTCGGCGGGCGACGTAAGTTTGAATGAATCCACTAGTATTGTAGTCGATTACAAATGAGGTTCTTCCTTGGTGGAAGGTCTTAGCTTGATGTACATCTTATGGAGTACATTACATGATGTTAATACAAAGAGTCATTATTGACATGTTCATTTAATCGGAAGGATCGTAGCCAGAGGGCGACGGAGGTCGGAAGACTTATAGTCATTGGGCGACATAAGTTAGAAGGATCGTAGTCGGCGAGCGACGGAGGTCGAAAGAACTGTATCCGGCGGGCGACATAAGTCAGGAGGACCGTAGTCGGTGGGCGACGGAGGTCGGAAAGACTGTAGTCTGACGACGAAGATTAGAAGGACAACGTCAGGTAGAAGTCCAACAATGAAAAGAAATCCATCTTCGCGTAGACATCCAGCGAAGTTTGATAATCGGTAGAAGTCCAGCGTCGGGTAGAAAACTTGGCGAAGAGTGAATGTTCGACGTTGGGTAGAAGTCCGACGTCTGTTAGTGGCAAAGGAGAACTCTAGCTTCACTTGGGCGGAGTTTCAGCATCAGAAGGGAACTCTGTTGCAAATTGGAAAGAATTTCAGCATCACGTGGAAGTTGGGAAGAATTCCTGCGTTCTCCCGAATATCACGCAGAATCCCGGCGTGTTCGGGCGGCAGGAAGAGCTCCGGCGGTGGTCGATCTCCTTCTTCTCTTCTTCTTCTTTCTCTTCACTTGAGTCCCATTGGTGTGGAATGAGGGGTCTATTTATAGTTTTTCTGGAGTGACATAGCCCGTAAATAGGCGTGAGATCAGGGGCGAATTGGGAGTGTTTTGAATGGACGGCCGATATCGAATCCTTTGATCATGCACCATTCATTGAGCATTTGAAGGCCTTAATGATGTCGGAATTTGAAAATCTTAGGTTCGTTAGATTCGTCTCGTCGAGCCGTTCGATTCGAGTATAAGTTCGTCAAAATCAGAGACCGTTTGGTAACTCAAATTGCGGTCTGAACCTTCCAACAGCGCTTTAGGTCCTTGATTTGGACCCATTTGGACTCGGATTGGGTCGAATTTGGTGTCGTTGGATTCATATTTCCGAGACGCTCAATTTGACTGTAAGCTCGCTGAAATCGGAGTTCATATGTTCTTGAATTTAATTTTGAAGTTTACGAACTAATTTTGCCTCGAGATTCGTGCCCAATCAAGATAATTTTTTGATGATGTATCACTTATATATATATATATATATTTAAATACTTAAATATTGAGAGGTCAATTTGAAATTTCAAACATAGGTTGTGTATATGAATAGAATTTATAGGTGAAAATTAGTGAATGATTGGACCCCAATTATTCAATATCACATCGTTAATCCTATTAAATTAGTATTTAGTCTTTTTTTACATGTGTAGGATGCATGAGCACTTAGCCTAAACTCTCCTAGTTATAAAGACTTGGTGTGTCATAATTTTCTACTTTTTTTCTTTTATGTTAGCCCAGGGTTAGTCATTAACACTTGATTTAAACCTATTTAATATAGCGACCTTAATGACAATAATTAATGACCCGTCAAACAAACTTAGAAATATTTTAGGATCTAGGATACACCTCTGATTGACATGAAACTTGAAACATTTAAACTTAGTAACATTTCAAACCCCTCATAATTTTTTAAGAATTTTTTAGGGCCCTTTAAGACACTTAATTAACAAACCTTAATTTACCCTTTAATTAATCCCTGATAACTTCAAAAAATTCTAATAAATTCAAATTAAATCTAAAAATTATCTATAATACATCAAACTCTTTAGAATTTAACCTTTAATCTAAAAAAATTAAAGTATCTTAATTGGACTTCAATTCGAGCATTAATGTAATTTTGATTAAAAATCACTCTTTAATTTAATTAAATAATTAAAAATCATTAAAAATTATAAATTTTCACCAAACACTTGATAACTCTTTCCTTAGGTCATTTCTAACCTTTGGAGGTGATTCCAAGAGGTTTGGGAGTGATTTGAATCAAAACCCCTAAAACACCCTTTGTTTGGTAATTTTAATAATTAATTAAATACCCAAACTTTGAAAAATTATAACTAACTCTAAAAAAATCCAAAATGGGTAAACTAAAGGCATTTAAATCTAATTAAAATCTAATAATTATTAAAAATATAAACTTTTCAAGAATCATCCTTAATTAAAAAGTTAACTCCTCGGTCAACCGTAGTTTGATAACTAAGGTCCAAAATTTCTAAAAATCATAACTTTGCGTAAAAAAATTTAAATCCAGCAAACTTAAAGTTTAATTACTCTTTGTAAGGTCTAATATTTAATAAAAATTCTAGAATCCCTAAACCTGGCTTATTTCTAAAGTCACCTTTGGACCCCTTTGACCTAGCGGATAGGATGACCTCGAACCTTCTAAAATTTGTCAACTCAACTTAAACTTAAGAGGATACTACCATAAGCATTAAAACACACCAACTAATTGAATTAATTCAAATTGATATCAATACACTACCTTAATTGAAAACCCATTTTTAACTTTCAATAAATCGTATCACAAACAACTAGAACTAATCACATAACATAAGATATATCTGATACCACACAACCTACTAAATACATATAGAATTGCTTGTTAGGACACGACTTCTAGCTATAGATTAGGTTGGTATTTTCCTTTTCTATTTATGTAATGTGATGCTCTACATATGGTACATGTGTTAGTTGCTTTGACTTACTATGATGATTTGGGGAAATCTAATGCACAACATGTGTGCTGATACTCTACATATGGCATATGAGCTTTATCATTATATTTTCTTTATGATGTGTTATGCATTAGATTATCCATAGATTAGGGGAAATCTTGATATTGATGATATTTTTGCAGGTGGCCATGCTCATATAGCGTTAATAAAGGGTGCTAAAAATAATAAATAAATCATGTATATGCTTATTACATGTGCTTCAGCTGCTCAGCCCTCAAATAAATAATAACATGGCCAAGTGTGACTGGTATGAGTACTTTTATTTCATATATAACTACTTGGGATATTCTATTTTCTTTGACTGCTTAAGATAATCCTATAAGAGAGTCTAGATTTTCTTTTTTATGATGTAATTTATATTTGATGCATCGAATTGTGAAAGTCTTTAAAAATAAGGAATTTTAAATAAAGGACCCAAAGAGAAAAGAAAACCCCTTACGAGGAATTTCTTTTCATTTGGATAACCTTCTAAAGGACAAACCATAAGAAGATCGAATGAAGACGATCTGTAGAAGGACTAGAAGATGATGATAAAGATGAAATGCCTTATTTTTAATATTTGCGTCATTTAGTAGGATTAAAATCTAGGTTGTTATCGGTTGAGCCTGGCCACTATTACTTTTCTGTAGACCCTGAGTTGTACTTTATATGGAACTTACCATGGACTTTCTTCTTTTACTCTGATGGATATTTATATTGATGTGTTAACTTTTCTTGTGCCGTAAAAATTACATACTTTTTATAGGTTTCTTTCTTACATGTATATGCGTCTAATTTTGTTAGGCTCTTTAGGGATAAAACTTTTTCTACTCGTAATAAAAAATTTAAAATTTAAGGATTAAATAACATAGAAAGCTAACGATCTAGGGAATAACAGAATTATTCGAGGTCACATGCATATTAATTCATTCTCTCTCTCCTTGCTTTAAGACACTTCCCTGCTTGCGGGCAGAGTCTAGATAATTCGACTCTGGGAAGTCTAGTCTTTTTAAAAAATTATTTTATAAGCCTTTTTTTAATTTCATGTATTCTTGATTTGGAGACTTTAACTAGCATGCATTGCATTATAAACTAAATAAATTTAGATTTAATTGCATTAATTTTAGAAGTATATTACCATAAATAAGTACAATACCACTTAGGAACCTCTCTAGATGTCGATCTTAACTTCCAAAAACTCAACCACCCACCCATCTTTTATAAAGACTTGACAACATGGATTTTATACGACTAGCTGGTTAGCTGGCTTTTCTTTTCAAGTAGGATATAAGTCCAGAATACATTAGTTATGATACAAATATTAGTGTTGTGTGTAGAACACTAAACCTACTA
Organism: Dendrobium catenatum; assembly: GCF_001605985.2. Lineage (NCBI taxonomy): Eukaryota > Viridiplantae > Streptophyta > Magnoliopsida > Asparagales > Orchidaceae > Dendrobium > Dendrobium catenatum. Next base: position 89,453 of record NW_021319009.1, on the reverse strand, counting down.
TAGATTTAGGATTCAAGGATACTACTATCAATGTTTCATAGTATATCTCATTGGTAGGTAAGTCCTCTATCCTTTATATGCTATAAATCTTGCCTATTCGCGTTACATGGATGATACCACATCTACCTTTCTCTCTTGTATGCTTAGAGTGCAGTGTCATTTTTTCTTTTCTCCAATTTCTTTTCATTACCTTAGTCCCTCCGAGTGTAGATAAGAGCTGTGCATGTTGTCTAAACCTAGTTGAACCTTTCTTCCCCTTTGAATATGAAGTTCCTAGCCTATTCCCTATGTGTCAATCCCATCTGAGAGAATAATATAGGAATCTTAATCGAGATTCTTCTTAGGCCTCGGCTTAAGATATAATTAATCACATGGGCTTACATCCATGGGAACAGAATCCCACATCAAATAAACCCAACTCGAGCTGACGTATCGGGTGGGAAAAATCTCGTCTCTTATCATGTCATACATATTATTACCCATCGAGGTGTATAGGTGAAAGTCACTATCCCCAATGGTTAATCGTATGTATGATCTAATCTGCCCTCCCATTGACCCACTTGCGAAGAGCACAAAGGCCTGCAACCATATCATCCTTTGAGATGGTGCAATCACACCCTTTATATTTTGTATCTTGCCGAGTAGTACCCTTTTGGAGGACCACAAATCCTAAATATATAGGAAATCTAAAAGGGTTATTCAAATTCTGGAAGATTTGTTAAGACTCTACGTTCTAGATTTTGGAGAAAGTTGGAAAGACCATATACCCTTAGTTGAATTTGCTTATAATAATAACTACTATATAAGTATTAGGATGGCTTTGTATGGAGCTCATTGCAGGAGAATATGTAGAATGCCTTTATCATTGACTGAAGTGGGAGAAAGGAAATTATTAGGTTCTAAGCTCATGAACAATGCCACTGAAAAGATCAGATTGATTAGAAGCTCAAGATAAATATAAGAAATATTTTAATCTTAAGCACAAGTTTATGGAGTTTTTGGTTGGTGACTCCATTCTTTTAAAGGTCAACCTAATTTTTAAGGAGTTAGCAAGCTTGGAAAAGACAATAAGCTAAGTCATTAATATATATGACCATTTGAAGTGGTTGAAAGAATAAGAAAATGTACTTATCGATTATTTCTATCATATCACATATCAGATATCTACGATGTGTTTCATGTGTTATTATTGAGGAAATATGTATCAGATGTGTATTAGAAAATTTCTAAAGCCAAAGTGAAATGCATGTCAATCAAACATATAGGGAAGAACTTAAACATATTTTGGCTTTTGATGTAAAGCAAGTGAGGAATAAGTAGATTCTAATGGTTAAAGTTCAACGGAAGGGCATGTCAGAGCAATAAGCAACTTGGAGGAGGCTGAGATGAGACAACTGTATTAAGCTTTATTTTGAAGCTTATATATTTTTGAAATGCTGATGATAACATTTTATTTAAGTTGGGGAGAATGTAATACTCATCATAAAAAATTAGATCATTTTTTATTAATGATGGTTAATTTTAAGTTAATTAGTAATTATAAGTCTAGAAAGTCTAATGAGGCTTAAAGGTAACCAATGTTTGGGTTAAAAAATAAAAAATATAAGTTGAAATTTCTTTCTCTACAAGCAATGTGGTGCTGGGGTAAGCGGCCAGCATTCAGCTCTCAGGAAAATGGTAAAAAAAAAAAGGTTTTGGGGGAGTGCTGGGGCGTCAGGTCTCAAGTGAGTATATTTTGGGAGAATTTAAAAGATTCTTTGGGAATACTGTAGTGCTAGGAAGGCGAGAGTCACGGTGCTAGGTATGAAACCCCTAAATTTTATTATAAGATTTTTTGACTTAGAATAGTCACTACAGGAAAATGCCCAATTACCGTCGGATTTTTTCGGCGGACAAATAAACGCTGGAAATTGCGACGCGGTATCCGACGGATATGTTGGCCGGAAAGGTTACGGCGAGCTTTCCGGTGGTCTGGCCGCCGCAAGGTTACCGGCGGCTAATACGCCGGTTATGAGACGATTTTATAACTTTACCGGCGCATAGTCCACCGGCAATTACCGGTGGATGTACCAGCATATTTTGCGTCAGCTTAACTTAAAAATGAATAAATAATACCGGCGAACGTTTCGTTAGTAGACATCCTGTTGGATCTGCCATCGAAAATATGGTGGTAATTATCTTATATCGGGCGAGCCTTAGGGCTGCCTTCTCATTTCTCTGTTCGTGCTTTTTCGAATCCACTCATCCGACTTTCACTACAGGAAAATCACTTATTACCGGCGGAATTTTCCGGCGGCTTTCCGGCGGTCAATTTTCCGGCGGCTTTCCGGCGGTCAATTTTCCGGCGGCTTTCCGGCGGTCAATTTTCCGGCGGCTTTCCGGCGGTCAATTTTCCGGCGGCTTTCCGGCGGTCAATTTTCCGGCGGCTTTCCGGCGGTCAATTTTCCGGCGGCTTTCCGGCGGTCAATTTTCCGGCGGCTTTCCGGCGGTCAATTTTCCGGCGGCTTTCCTTTTTTTTTTTATTTCAACCGGCGGTTTTTGACCGCCGGCAAACCGCCGGAAATATATTGCCGCCGGAAAACGCCGTCGGAAATTATTTTCCTACGCCGGAAAACGCCGTCGGAAATTACAAATTTGTTCCTCCTTCGTTCCTTCCCTTTGATGTTGTTCGACTTCGATCCTTCGATCGATCCACCGTTCTCCTTCGATAATGTTCAACTTCGCTGTTTGACTTCACTCCTTCGATAATGTTTGACTTCGTTGTTCGACTTCGCTCCGACGGCTTCGACGCTATTCGACTTTGCTCCTTCGTCGCGGTTCGACTTGCTCCTTTGACGGTGTTCGACTTCGCTCCTTTATCGCCGTTCAACTTGCTCCTTGGTCGCTGTTCGACTTAACTCATTTAAAGCCATGACTTGCTCCTTGGTTGCCGTTCTTCGACTTCGCTCCTTCAAAGCTGCGACTTGCTTCTTGGTCACCGTTCGTCTTTCTCCTTCAGGAAACTTTCTCCCTTTTGCGTTGTTTGACTTCGCTACTTTGACGACCTAGCTTCCATATTAACGCTTGCTCGTTTGCTATGTAGGTAACTTGTTCGACTTCTCTTCCTAGATTAGCAGTTACTATCCGACAGTAACAAAACCATCATTTCATCTACGACGGAATCACCACCGGTATTTCCGGTGAAAAGACCGACGGAAGACGAAAATAATAAAATGTTGATATATACAAATATTCTACGGATAGACCGACGAAAAATATTTCTGGTGAAAATAGTACACCGGTAAAAATTTCCGACGTGTGATTTACCGACAGAGGATTTTTCGCCGGAGATTCGCCAGAAACCACTAATTTCCGGCGCATTTTTGTTGTTACCGGTGGATTTAGTCCGCCGGTATCAGTTTCTTTTCCTCTAGCGAGTCAATAATTATTTTAGGAATTATTATAAGTTCAAATGAGAAATTTTCTTCTCCGGAACTTTTGTAATATTATGTTTTCCCTAAATTTTTTATAATTTTTTGGTACTTTTAAAATTTCTTAAGAAATCAACACCTATCGATACAAATGAGGTTTTTGGGACCGTGAGGTTTCCATTTTAGAAACTAAGATCACCAGAATGTTCTAAACAAAATTAGCTAATTTATGAATATTTTTTTATAATTTTATAATTTTATAATTTTTAGATTTTAAGATATAAAAGAATTAAATAAAATTAATATACTAATATTAAATATTTAGAATAATTAATATTTTAATTAAATATTTAATTACACTAATATTTTATATAAGCATTTCCAATTCATTTCCCTTAATAGAGAAAATTTTGAAAGGAAAAGGAGAGAGGAAGAGAGGTGAGAGAAATTAGAAATCCAATTTTGGAGGTCTCATAGCCATTTTCGTTCGTCGACCCAGTTGGAAAACTTGTTTGTCTCAAGGTAAAACATATAATGCACATCTCAATTTTAAAAAATGCATAATTTTTGGTAAATTTTTTTATTAAATTTTTATATTTGTTATCAAAAAGGGAATAACTTTACAGAGGAAAAATTTACACCGCGCAACTTTTTATATATTATAGAGATTATGATTATGCACAATTTAAATATTTTCTAAAAATTTTACACAATGAATTTTGAAATTTGTGAGGTTTTTATTGAATAAAAAATTATATGAATGTTAAAAAATAGTGTAGTATAACAAAATTCTTAAAACATCATTTTACATAATTCCAATTAATTTGATAATTTTCTAAAAATATGCATTTTTGCCTAGTTAGATTTTATGTTATTTTCCATTATACAATACTGTAAAATTTTGATACATGTTCAATTACTCTTTAATTATTATAATGTGATGATATATGTGCATATATGAGTAAATTAGATATGTGTGGAGTCATAAGGGGTTAGAATCCTCTAAGATTCTGTCTATGTCAGAAAATTACTCGGAGTTATAAAAGGCCATAATCCTTTGAGATTCTGTCTAAAACATAGATATGTGATATGTTATGGTGCTATAAGCACAAATAAAAAGGGAGTCATAATGGGCTAAAGTTCTTTGAGATTCTGTCTAGGTTTAAGAAATGTGATATAATCTACTCTGTGATATAAATTTCAATTTATATATTTATTTTGTACTGTTATTTAAATAAGAGAATAATCATTATGCATTTATTACATTTCCAAGTTTAATGATTCTTAGTTTAGTAATTTATTTAAACTGTATTTAACTGCTTTTAAATATTCAACAAATTATTTGATAAAAGAATATTTAAAAATTTTGATTGGTTTGTGTGGTTTGTTGAGTTGTTGTAGCTCACTATAAGTTTACTTATGATTTTTAGGATCTAGGAAAGGGAAAGTGGTTGTGAGCTAATATTTTAGGATTAGATCTGAGGTTATAAGTATTTTACTATTTTGATTTTTTGACAATCATGGCTAATTAAATTTACAGTTATGTAGCTCTTACATGTAGCCATGTACTTAGTATATATATTTATTTTGATGAGATGAATGAAACTTTGTGGATGAATTTAATTTTAGTGTTTGGATATTTTAATAGCTTTATAGTATATTTCAATAAATATTGGCAGAAAATTTGAAATAATTTCCAAACTAGATCTTGGGATTTGCTTGTCACAGCTCATAGTCGAGTTGTGATATCAGAATAATAGTTTTGGAATATGATTGTAAAATAGAGCTATATAAATTAATCTATAAGTCTAGTATGATAGTTTCAAGTCTGTCTGAGTGTTCATTATTTTTGTTTCATGGCTGTTGCTCCTTAATGCAAAAAATAGGCATCACTTACTTTTTCTATATCGAAGTATGTTTGCCTGGATACCTCTCTAAATGAGGATGGCATGTGCTTGAGGTGCCTGGCAGAGGTAGATTTAAATTCTCAAGGTAAAATATATCCATTGATTCAATTCTTTGATTCACCATCATATTCAAATTGATTTAAAGAAGGTTGATTAAATTTTAATTGGAATTATGTTGGACAGACTGGGTTGGCATCTGGTTCAAGTTGGACGCAATCCATCTTAATTCGGGTCAATCCATGCCCAACTCAATTCAAATTAACAAAATCAAACTCAGATTGGCGCCGATTCGAATCGAATCGAATAGAACTCGACAAGGCTCAATCAACCTGATTGAACATGTTCAAGGGAAAATTAAAATAAAATGAGGTCAACAGGTGCTTACTAATATGTTCCAGTTACTTAGTGCCTTTAAAAGCTACAACTGAAACATTACGACGCTATTGAAATTCAAACGTTGTGATGCCTGAGTGGTAAAAAATGGCGTCAAGTTATGAGAAATTGTGGCACCGTGATGTTTAAAAATTGAGAATCTAGTGCTTTCAAGCTATGTTTTTGACATCACGACACTGGTAATGTTGTCACACTAGATGTGTTGCCACAACAGCGTTTGCAAATAGAGAACTCGATGCCGCAATATCTAATTTGTGGTGCCGTGGTGATATTAAAGGTGACACTGATGCTATTTTGTTAGACGATGCGGTGTTGTAAGCTCCTTATAATTTCTACCATTTTTAAATTTTTCCTATATAAAAAAAACTAAAACAACACATTTTTACTTAAAAAAATATAAAACACTATATAATTTATACTTATCAGTACCCACATGATCTATCTATTAATGCTATATATGCATATTACAATTTTATTTATCAATACTATTTATGTATATATGGCTCAATATATGATTCAACGAGATATGACATCAAGCTTTAATGTGGTATTTCCATTCATTCATATATATTCATCATTAATATTATCATTACAACAACATTATCATGTTATTATAATAGGAGGCTTTCAATAAATCATTAAAAGTTGTCACTCTCTACCATCGGCATAATCAACAATTAATTATAGCTACAATTGAGATAATACTATAAATCATCTTTAAAAGAAAGCCCATCGGCCCATCCTCTTACAAAAGGGTATTATGTTTTAAGAGCCAACATGTATTAATTTATAATATTGATAGCCAACCTTCCTTGCTTTCATGAAATGTGTTTAATGTGTGAAATACAACATGAAATGCTCAATTCTATCATATGCAGGAAAATTTATATATAAGTCTAGGAAACTATAACTTTCATTTTACTCCGTAAAATTCAATAATATCACAATCAAAATGCTTACAAAATTCAAATAAATCATAAATAAAAGTTATACGTTACAAGTATGATAAATTAGGAACGAATATATTTTTATCAATATATGAGAGAAAAAATTCATCAAACTCAAAATCATTGAAAACTAAAATGAGATATGGGTTACTTATAATGATTAAAAGAAAATCTTCAAATAGAATTGATGGATAAAAATGCCCTGAATGATTTCTCTCCTATCTCTCTCTTCATTCCTCTCCCTCTCCCATTCTTCCTTTTTGAGAAAGTAATGGTAATGAGGGAGGGGTGGCTTAATGCTTAGGATATTAGGATTTAAAATATATAAAGATATTTTTAGTGTCCTAGAGATGCAATGCTCAGATCAAGCACCACAGTGATATATGCTAAATTCATAATTACTATAGAACTAAGACTCAAACATTATAACGATAATTTTTGGCATCGCTGTGCTTTTAAGCATAGTTCCACAACACTACAAAGCATAATGCCAAAGTGATGGGGGTTGTATAGCGAACTTTTGAATGATGTATGAATTGCATATTCTACCAACCCTAAATAATGCTTAGCTTTTCTTTGATATGTAAATAACAAAACCCCACTAAATATATGCAAGTATATATGTCAAATTAAGTAATAAAGTGATAGAGTAGAGTGTTGAACCAACAAAGAAGTGTCATGCTTACTTACAATAAAATACTATTATTTACTCTAATTATATGAATTATCCCACTAAAATAAAACAGATATTTTTAGAGTTTTTATCACTGAATAAAATAATAGAATAGTGGTTATAATATTTAATAAAAATATTTTGGATTGCAAAATAAATTTTTTTAGATTTTTCTAATTAAACTCTTCATGGTAATATGATTCAAAGTATATATATATATATCGAGCTTGTAGCGGTGAAAAGAATATATGCTGACCTCCTACAGTTATAATATCTCCTTAAGAATTTATAATATTTATGATCATATGTCTAGGCATTCCAATATTCTATTTCAATATTCCTAATTATTTTTATATTTTTCTGTCAAGGCTATAAATCACACTATATTTTAACTATACATATAACCACTATGTGTATTAAATAAAGAACATGATAATACTGAAAACATCATTAAATATTTAAAGAAGAAGAGTCTTCATTAGTACTTAACATGCTCTTTACATCATCAATCCAAAATAACATATTTAGTCATACATAGAATAGATGAGAAGCAAACTCATTTTTATTAAATTTATAGAAGAAAAAGGATTAAGATATCTCCTTTACACTTCTTCTTCCTTTACTTACAAAGTTACTTCAACAAACATAGGTTAAACATTCCAATTGATTGTATCATGTACTTCCCCAACCTCCTTTAGATTTAACTCAAAGAGGAAACTAGAGAAGTACATTGAAAAAGTACTAAATTTTGTATCAGTGATTGAACACCATTAGAAACAAAATATAACATTTATTTATAAGAATACAAAAAAGGTAACTAGTGCAGGGACTCCCTTAAAATGAACTAGCGCCTCAACGCTGTTAACATTCAAGTGATGTGGTGCCCGATTGGAAAAATTAGCGCCAAGACATAAGACATTATGGCACAGTGACATTAAGCACCAAGTTGACTTTCTGATGTAGTGGTGCTTGATGTGTCACTGTTGTAGTGTTTGAAAATAGAGAACATGTCACTGTTATGTCTAAAATGTGGCGCCTCAAAAGTGCTGAAGGTGGTGCTGCGGCTGTGTTTCTTCTTAGGCCGTGGTGTTGTGGGCTCCTTAGCATTTTCTACCATTTTTGAGTTTTTCCTATATAAAATAAACTAAAATAATATATTTTTATTGAAAATAAAATATATTAAACAATACATAATTTACACTTATCACAAAGCTCTTTAATTCAAACATAATTTTAGATTTTTATATTTTTTCATTTTAAAATATTTTCCATGTATTCGAGTTAATACATGACCAAAGACCCTTCTTAAAGTTACAACAAGAGTTTATATATATAGGGTTTGAAAAACTCTAATTTTTAATTTTATCGCTTATGATCGTATAATACGATATTTATATCGTACAATACGATTAGTTCATTACTGTCATAGATCGTTCTGTATAATTATAAATCATCAAATACAATTATTTCAAACTAAATATCACATTGTACAAGACGAATCAAAGTTCATCTAGCGAGTTCTCGGGTGGTTCATACAATATGATCTATAATTACTACATATCTGATTTAATTCCTTAATGTCCAAAATTAAATTAGACAATATTAATTAAAGATCATACATTACAAATAAGTTTGTACAGTGCGAAAAGCATATTTTTAAAATTTTAAATTTACCTATTTAAGTAAGTATGATTGAACGACGAGGTTTCTAAAATTAGCTAATGGTCATGTATGATGTGTTGTTCATACAATACGATAAGTTATAACTAAATTTAATTTCTCTCATTAATTAAATATTTGAATTAATTTGTATTTGAATAGATCGTACAATACGATATGGATCTTACAATATGATTAATAGAAAAATTAAAATATTTATTTTTTCATCCCCATTGTGTGTTTGTACACGATTACTAAGCCAAAACATACACCTATTTACAAACATTAACTCAAGAAAAGTAAAATTACAGACTCATTTAAAAGTAACTGACCATCACAATATTTTCTTCAGTCCTAATTCTTTGCAATATTTTGTATATGTTGAACTTAAACTTTTAGTAGTACATAGAAAAAATATATGCAATGTTTAAATGAGGAGAAAATAAAATAAATATCCAATAAAGTTTGTAATAATAAAAATAAAAAGTCAAGCTTTTAGATTACAACAATCTCTCTCTTTTTTATGATGATAAATATTGTTGGTTGGAATTTTAAAAATATAAGTTAATTGTTAATTTCCTACTAAAAATTTCCTCTCACTAAGTGATTTCTTTTTAAAATAGGAAAAAAATCTTAATTTTTTAATTTTAAGGAGGAAAAAAAAAAAGAATAAACACTAAAAATAAGAGTTGCACTAATAAAAAATAAATAGTTCAACCAACACACTCACTATTTCCCATTTTTATATAACCAAAAAGAGTAACTACATATAAGTAATATTATAGAGCAAAAAGAAATACTAAAAATTGAAAGCACAATCAAACACACTACAAATGATAAATACACACTACAAATTATAAAATATCACAAACTACTCATAAGAAAAAATATAAGATTACACAAACAATCACAATTTCATATATAAATACTTCATTTTTTTTAAGTATTTACGTCAATGACATCTAGTCTAGTCCTAAATATATTGAACATATCAAAATTTAGGAATTTGATAAAAATATATATCAATTGATTTTCAGTATCAACATATAGTAGTTCTACATTGCCCTTGGTTATATTAATTAAATTACTTAGATTATTTCCTAATTAATTACACTTTAAGATTAATTTTTTTTTTTTAGAAAAAATTCTTTTTTGGACAATGTAGGGTTTTGAACGGGTCGCTGAAAGCCTTCCTCGCCTCCTTCGACGACGGTCTTCCTGTCGAATTGGAAGTCGCGACAGTTCGCCGTTATTCCTGTTGGATCAGAAGTAGCGACGGGAGCTCGCTTACTTCCTCCCTTTCGCGCGCTTCTTTCTCCCTTTGGCGCGCTCCTTCAGCCAAATCCCGTATATCCGTCGAACTCCAGGATTTAGTAAATCTGGGATTTACGGCAAAAAGAGGAAAAAAGGAGGATTTATTCCGCCGTGAGATCTACCGGCTGCTTAAATCCTGTCCGGTAGAATTGAACATAAATCCTGTACAAATCCTGCTTAAATTCTGTTGCCAAACAGCCCCTTCATGTGATTGCGAGGATGTTTCCATCTGATCCATCAAAAAGGAATTCATTTCAGCGCCGCATCTGTGATGGTGATCTGGTGATTGTGTATGAGAGGCATGACAACATGAAAGCTATCAAAGTAAAGGTGGGCTCAGACTTCCAGAATAGATATGGAGTTTTTAAGCATTCTGACTGGATAGGAAAACCTTTTGGTTCCAAGGTTTTTAGCAACAAGGGTGGCTTTGTTCATCTCTTATTTCCAACACCTGAGTTGTGGACTCTGGTCCTCAGCCACAGGACTCAGATTTTATACCTTGCTGATATCAGCTTTGTGATATCCTACTTGGAAATTGTTCCGGGCTGTGTGGTTTTGGAGTCTGGCACTGGTAGCGGTTCTCTAACGACTTCTCTTGCTAGAGCTGTTGCACCTTCTGGCCATGTTTATACATTTGATTTTCATGAACAAAGAGCAGCCTTGGCCAGGTACGCAACTTATCCCACTATTCAATTTAAACTTGTATTTAATTTAATCATCATTAATATTTCAGTTCTGAAGAAATATAAGATTTGTACAACTATGAACAGGATTTTGCTACCTCTAGCTCTTTTAGCATCGTCCTTAGTCTTCAGTAGAGATGGGAAATGTTCAAATCGCATAAAAAAAGTTCTAATAGTGAAGAGATATATGACTTTAAGAACCATGAAACTGATTCTGGAATACATTCCTAAATTCAAGTAATATTTCTATTTACAATGGAAAATCAAAATCCAATTTCTTTGTAATGCAGACAAATAAATTGCAATCCAATGGTTTTTTTTTTTTAAATTTACACCATTGTTGACATTTATAACAGATTTTTCTCTCTCACACAAATGTACCTACTCATAACTAAATGTTTCTGCTGTAGTTCACGGTCTCTTGTATTTCTTCCTCACATAATTTATTTATATTCATTAAATCCATTTTCATAGCATTCTTTCTTTTTCTGTATAAATACCATAGATTGACCTTCTAAATTGTGGAATTGATTATCTTAGTTGTATTCAGGTTACAGTAGTGATAGCAGTTTCTTTTCACCTGTTGTAATATGTTAGATTTCATCCATGACAGGGAAGATTTCATTATGAATGGGCTGGAAAGTTTCATTACTGTTTCTGTTAGGGATATTCAAGGAGAAGGCTTCCCCGATGAATTTTGCCGAGTTGTGGACTCTGTGTTTCTTGACCTTCCACAGCCATGGCTAGCATTGCCTTCTGCTGCAAGAATGTTAAAACAAGATGGTGTTCTTTGCTCTTTCTCTCCATGCATAGAGCAGGTGCAACGCTCTTGTGAGACTTTACGACACAATTTCACTGGTAATGTGAGCATTGCACTTGTTTTCTCTATTGAATGCAAATATCAAATATGTAATTATTATGACATTTAACATGATGCCAATTGTACCCACACATTTTTTGGTTTGGGTGAACATTATAAAGTTTGAATTGAATTATTACTTTACATTCCTAGATATTGTTGGACTTTTGGTTTTCCATGATCTATTTTTTCTTTTTTTGTGCATCTGTCACATTGACTTTTAACAGGACACAATGCCAGAAAAGATTCATGTAGCTGACCCCACGTAGTGGGACAAAGGCTTGATGTTGTTGATGTTGTTGTAGTGCATCTGTTACATCTTGTAGATTCAATGATTAGCCAGTTGATTGATTATGCATGTTTTTTTTTGGCAAGTAATCTTGTCTGATGTAAGCAGGATGCTTCTATCATGCAGATGTGAGGACATTTGAAGTTCTTCTCCGAATGTATGAAATTCGAGAGGGTAGGATGGAAGTTGGAAGAAATGGAGTCCCTATGGTATTGAAACCACACAAGAAACGTCAGCATTTGTCAAGTGAAGGAGAATGTGAGGATGAGGAAAGACCAACCATAATGGCTAAACCATGCAATGAAGCAAGAGGGCACACTGGTTATTTAACATTTGCCAGACTTGCTTGTACTTGATTTTGACTAAGTTTAAGTAGCTCCATCATGATTATTCTCCTAATCCATTCTTGTTGATTAGGAGTAAAGCATGTAAGCTTGAGACTATTGTTTTCTTTATTTATATGATTGCCATGCTTTTATGAAGTTAATTGATAGGATTTCATATGGCCAAGACAGAGATGGCAATTATGTGTCCTAGCAATAGATGCTTTCTTACTAATAGGTATTTATCTGCTTGTGTTCTTTTAAAGTGGGGTTTTGAATTTTGCTTGTGTTTTTTTTTTTTTTTTTCTTTTATATATAAACATAACTAGATAAATTTCTAGTTGTTTGTGATGTGGTAACTCTTGTCTGCTTGACATATTTCTTGATCCAATAATCTTAAAACTCTCAAACCAAATTGATGGTTTTTATGGAAAATGGGCAAAATTTTCTCCCAAAGCTTATTAAAAAGTATTCGGCATGCGGCAACTGATTGCTCATGATTGGAAATACATGTTGCTACTTACTCCTAAGATTTGATACTTTATGTTACAACTATTTCTTGCTGCATATATTGTCCTCTTCCCAATCCAGTAATATTAAAACTCTCAAACCATATTGATGGTTTATTTGGAAGATTGGAAAAATTTTCTTTCTCAAAAAGATTAGTCGAAAGTATTGGGCATGAGTCAACTAATTACTCATGATTAGAAATACATGTTGCTACTTGCTATTAAGATTTGATTCCTTAAGGTGCAAACATTTCTTGCTACAAATATTGTCCTCTTCTTCAAAATCAAGAATGTTGGATCTAAATTTGTCTATGGGTAACTCCAAAATCTTACTAACAAGAATATCAGACAAACAATATAAAAGTAGTTGATCTTTAGGACGAGTTATGCCTGGTGAGCTCATGACAACATTGGCAAGTTTGTGATGGCCTCGATAATTTCAATGTGCCTCTGGCAAGTTCATTAGATCTTTTCTTCCTACTCGATTGAATTGTTTAGTATATTGGTCGAGTTGAATTGACTTGAATCAGATCTCTGAGATATTTTGATGTACATTTAGCTGAATAAGAGAATAATTAGTATTCTTTCTTGGTGAGCTGGTAATCTGAGTAAGACCAGTTGTTTAAATTTAACATCCCAGTTTATGTTATTGTCAAGACAGATATATAAATACTTATCTCTCTTATGAAAGGAATTTTTTTAAAACTTCTTTTGTGAAAGTATGGATCAGGCCAATAATTTTTCTAGCAAGGATGTATCTATGATGCTTTTGTAGCAGAATAAAGAACTAGAGGCGAAGTAGAATTTTGATGAATCTTCGTCTCCACCTCTTAAAAGAGCAAAAGAGGAGATTGATAAGGGTGAGAAAGATGAAGCTTCTCGCGAAATACCAACAACAAGTGATATACTTGAACAATCTTTGCCTGAGCAAAAAAGGTAACTTTTTAGCGATTTTGTTATGGTCTCTAGCCAATTATTGACTCACATGTTGACCAAATTGTTGATTTTTCAATTCATGCTATAGTCGGCAATGAAAACAAAACATTGTTATTGATTCAATGAATGTAGAAAAATGTACCATTCTTGGTGATCAAGTTGAGGTCAGATTCTACTAAAGCACCTACTTCTAAATCCCTAATCATGGAAGTTGTAACACCTCCACAAAAAGATTTTGAAGCTTTAAAAGAGTTGATACTCACTCTGCAAGCTGAATCGAAACATGAAAAGTTCAAGGGAAGAATTACAAAGCTTTAGTTTTTTGGAGAATATGAGAAATTCACTTGGGTAATATGATGTAAAGATTTGCGGATCTCTAATCGTCTTGACACTATTTCAAATGAAGTCGCTACTAATATTAGGTTGGAACGAAACAATTTGAATGGAGAGATCATCCTTTTGAGGATGGGTGTGACTTCTATATGAATATGCCAAATTATTGAAAGTGCCAAATTCGCACTTTGCTATTTTATTCACCAAGGTTACTTTTGTAAGAAGCTATTTTTGATTAGATTGTGCAAGCTTAGCTGGGGGCGATGTCATCACTTGTAGTCGAATTTGAAAATATATTGGTGACTTGTACTCATAATTTGCTTTAAAGTTTTTATTGTAACAGTTAGAACTCACTGTATTAGAGAATTCATGTATATAAATATTTATATTTTCATCCACTGTCCTTTGTAACTTATTCATTTATTTATCATTTGATTTGACTTTTAGTGTCGCTTTGACTCTGTAGATACTTTATTGCAATCTGGCAATTTGACCTGTTTGAGCTGACTACGTGGAACTACCTTATGCAGGTTTTTTATAAGTAGGCCTTTAAAATTCATTTTTATTCTTCCACTCTCTCTCTTCCTGATCTTTGTGGCAACTACCTTCTACTCTTAGATAAATAATGTCTAAGCTGTTCTTGAGTTGTACTGGTTACTTCTTAAAGGCATGTGACAGGTCTCTTCATTGGCGACTAAGTATAAATTCAAGTTTTTGTAGCGGCAGATTGATTTCGATGATGATTTCATGGTCCGAGTTCCAGAAGTAGGTGAATTCCCTTATTCACTCAAAGATGATGAACAATTGTTCTACCATGATCAATCTCATCTAGGATTGCGACCTTTTTCCTTCCCCAAGGTGTTTAATATCTTTCAATATTTCTTGATCTTGGCTTCGGTTGTTCCCAATTCTTTTGCTAGCATTTTTACTTTAATTATCTACTTGTTGGAATGAGTAAAGAGGAGTATAATCCTATTCTGATTTATGTTCCCTGTAAAGACCTCTTAAGTGGTAGAGTTTTTTTTTTCATCCAAATATATAAAGATTCAGGAGCTAGAAAATAAAAGAAAAGATTAGAATAAAATTTTTTGCCAAGTGAGCTAAAGAATGGCCTATTGATACTTGACCAAGCAAAATTTTTGTTGCTAAATTGTCTCCAATACATCTTATTGACGAGGAGGTTGAGTTCTTTACAAAGTTTCAAGGGAAAGAGTCGCATAATGTTAAGTATACTTTGAAATCATCCGTCAAAGCTGCTGTCTGTCTTGGGGATCTGTTAGGCCGGTCCAACCTGGACCGGCCCAGCTGGTCCGGGTCTTCTCCAGGCGGAAGCGGGACACACAGCAGGCGGAAGAAACAGGGGGGCTTGGGGGTGGGGTCCACTAGCAATAAATACAGTATACCTTAATTGTCTATGGTGGCAACTTCTTTCTGTTTTGAGCTTATCGTCCAGGCCGATAGACGTATCGTGCAGGTCGATATGTTAATGTCGGCTGCCTTAATTAAGAATCCTAATTAGAGTCTCTATTTTGAACTCGATCGTCCAGGACGATCCAAGGGATCGGCCTAGATGATGTGAGCAAAAACAGATATTCTAAATCTCTCAAGTGTGTGTGTGTAGGGTTACTTAGTATCAGTCTCTTTGACCATTACAAGTATACTCAAAAGATGAAAAATAAAAGTACAGACTGACTCAACCCTAAACCTATGCAATCCTAAACTTGGCTTCTTCTTGATCGTCCGATCTTCGATTACTGAAAAGTTAGAAGTAACAAGTAGTCCAAGAGAAATAGTGTTTGTAAATCATCAAAACATAAGATAAGAAAATAGGTTTGCAACATAAGCAATCTAGACTTAATATCTTGTTGCATGATTATGAACTATTTCGCATGAAATCAAATCAATCCATTTCTAATATGTACACAAGATTCACACAAATTGTCGCCTCTTTGCATGCACTGAGTAGGGAACTAACGAATGCTGAAATGGTTAATAAGATTCTTCGTTGTTTGCCTATTGCTTATGATGCTAAAATTACTGTAATTACAGAATCTAAAGATCTAAACATTTACTCTATTGATAATCTTCTTATTTCACTAATTTCTTATGAGTAAGGAGTTAGCCAAAGAAAGATTGATGCAGGTGTACCACGAAGGGAGAAGAACATAGCACTAAAAGTGGAAGAGTCTGAGAGTAAACACTCACAACCTGAGGATGAAGATGACATTGCATTGATGACTAGACAATTAAGAAGCTTTTTGAAGAGGAAGCATAAGAGACACTAGCAATGGAATAGAGTTAAATTTAATAGAAATGACATGGTTTCAAATGATGAAATTTGCTATGAGTGCAGAAAACTTGGACATAGCAAGACTGAATGCCCAAAACTCAAAGCCACTCCTAGCAAGGAGAAGGTAGAAGAGAAACCAACTGTAAAGATGGGCAAGAAGAAGCTTCAAAGAGCTTTCTGGGCGGACTCAGCTTCAGATTCATCAGAGACTGAAAAGGAAGAAGAATTCACTAATCTGTGCTTCATAACTGATTGTCTTGATCAATCAGATCAAGATGAGGTATGGGACTTAACCTATGATGAAGTTTTTAAAGTTTTTGAACACATGTATGATGCATATTAAAAAATGAAGAAAATGCATACTAGTCTAAGTTTAGAGTTTGAAGAATTACAAAAGAAACCTGAAATCCTTAAGAAAGATCATGCTTTATTTGACAACAACCACATGAAATTACTTGATAAGTTTGATGACTTGATTAAAAATTATAAAAATTTAAAATCATCCTATGCTAAACTTGAAAAAGAATTTAAAAACTTTAAGTATGAATTTGAGAGCAAAACATATCGAATCAATTATAAAAATCAAATCTTGAAAGATATAAATTCATTTTATAAATTGAAGATAAAAGCTCTCGAGGATAATAGGATACCCCCCAGACTTGAAGATTTTACTAATCCTATTATATATCCTAAATTTATGCAATCTCTGAATAGAAAGATGAATGGTAGAATACTTAGGAATCTATTTCCAAAAGACAAATATAATAATTATGGATTGTTTGGATATATAGCTCACACCTGTACTTTAAAGATGAAAACTTATTTAGTTTGGAGACCTAAGATGCATAAACTTAGACATATCATACATGCATATGATTATAAATTGTCAAAAGGAGAATCCAAACTTGCTTGGGTTCCTAGGTCTAACATTTGATAATTTTGTAGGGTGGCTCTCTCACAAGACCTTATGAGAGGATATGGTACCTGGATAGCGGATGTTCAAAACATATGACTTAAGATGCTGCACAATTTATAACATTGGAAGCTAGGAATGATGGCAAGGTTACACTTAGAGATAAAATCACAAGGAAGGTGGTTGGATTAGGTATGATTGGAAATTTTAATACATTTTACTCTGAGAATGTGTTATTGGTAGAAGGCTTAAAGCATAAGCTGTTAAGTATAAGTCAGCTATGTGATAATGGATATTGTGTGAAATTTTTTCTTACCAGCTGCATATTAAACTTAAATGGTAAAATTGTTTTGAATGGTAAAAGGATTAATAATGTTTATATGCTAGACTTAAATTATATTCAAACTCCTATTGCTTTTTGTTTGAAAACTGTATCTAATGAGTCATGACTTTGGCATTGGAGACTTTGTCATTCTTTCATGAAAAACCTTAGGAGGATTACCCAAAAGAGCTTAGTGAGAGGTATACCAAAACTAAACTTTATTAAGAACCACTATTGTTTTGCATGTCAATTAGGAAAGCAAGTGAAGTCCTCTTTTCAGTCTAATAAGGATCTTAGAACTAGTAAACTAATGGAGATTTTGCATATGAATCTTTTTGGACCAATTGGAACGTCTAGGAGGGAAGGTATACGGATTTGTGATTGTAGATGATTACTCAAGATTCACATGGGTTAGATTTTTATTTCATAAGAGTGTATATTTGAGAAATTTAGAAATTTTTCGACTTGGATTCAAAAAAAACTTGGATGTGAAATTATTTTTATACAAAGTGATCATGGTGGAGAATTTGAAAATGAGAGATTTGAGGAATTTTGTAAGGAGAAAGAAATTGATCATAACTTTTTTTCAACTAGAACCCTTCAGCAGAATGGGGTAGTCAAAAGGAAAAATAGAATACAAATAGAAGCCGCCCGAGCAATATTGGCAGAATACTCACTTCCTATATATTTTTGGGCTGAGGTGGTTAGCACAGCATGTTATGTTCTGAATAGGGTGAATGTGAGATCAAAATTAAATAAAACATCCTATGAGTTGCTAAATGGAAGAACACCTGATTTGTCTCATTTAAATGTTTTTGGGTGCAAGGTGTTCATTCAAAACAATGGAGAATCTATCTTAGAAATAATTGATCCAAAATCCGATGAAAGAATTTTTATTAGATACTCAAGTGTTGGAAAATCTTATAGAGCATTTAATAGAAGAACTTTGGTAATTAAGGACCACACATGTTGTATTTGATGAATCTGGAATTTTGGAAGAGCCAAATGTTATAGAAGATGAGATTAAAGATTAACTCTCAAAAGATTGATAAAATGAATTTGGAAGAAAATTTGAAAGAAAATGTGAAAAAAAAAGGAGATAAAAAACCCTTTGCCTATAGATTTGAGATTTTCTAAAAAACACCCAAGGGAATTGATTATAGGTGAACCTAACGAGGGTGTAAGGACTAGGCATGGATTAAACAAAGAAGTCAATCATTCCGCCTTCATTTCAACTATAGACCCCACAAATATTGATCAAGCACTTTTGGATGAATTTTGGATTTTGACCATGCAAGAAGAGTTGAATCAATTTATAAGAAATAAAGTTTGAGAATTAACTACAAGGCCAAAGGATTAAAGTGTAGTTGGAACTAAGTGGGTATTCAAAAATAAAATGAATGACTCAGGAGAAGTCATTAAAAGGCTAGATTAGTTGCTAAGGGGTATAATCAGATTGAAGAAATTGATTTTGAGGAGACTTTTGCCCATGTAGCTAGTCTTAAAGAAATTAGGGTTTTGCTAGCTTTTGCTGATTTTAGAGGATTAAAATTGTATCAAATTGATGTAAAAAAAATGTATTTTTAAATGGGGTAATTCAAGAAGATGTTTTTATAGAACAACCACCAGATTTTGAAAATTCTAAATACTCAAATCATATTTTCAAGTTGAAAAAGGCATTATATGGATTGAAATAGGAACCTAGGGCTTGGTATGAGAGGTTGAGCACCTTCCTATTTAAAAGATCTTTTTAAAAAAGAAGTGTGGATACAACTATCTTTTTAAAGAAATGTGGACATGATATACTCATTATTCAAATTTATGTGGATGATATCATTTTTGGATCTTCAAATAAAAATCTTTGTGATGATTTTTCTAAAACAATGTGTAGTGAATTTGAGATGAGTCTAATGAGAGATTTAAGTTACCTTCTAGGATTTAGCATTAAGCAAATTGAGGAGGGTACATTTCTTAGCCAATCAAAATATGTTAAGGACATCTTCAAAAAGTATGAAATAGATAATGCTAAACCTTTTAGTATACCAATGAGTTCCTCAGTTAAGTTGGATAAGGACCCTAAGGGAAATCTATTGATCAAAAGAAATTTATAGGGATAATTGGATCTTTACTTTACTTGTCTGCTAGCTATCCTGATATCATGTTTAGTGTTTGCTTGTGCGCTAAATTTTAATCAGATTCAATATTTGACAGCAGTAAAAATAATTTTAAGATATCTGTTAGGAATTTAGAACTTAAGAATTTGGTATCCTAGGTTTAGCTCTTCATTTGAAATAATTGGTTATTCAGATTCTGACTTTGCAGGTTGTAGGGTGGATAGAAAAAGTACTTCTAGAATATGTCAGTTTATTAGAAATTCTTTAGTCTCTTGGTCTAGTAGAAAACAAAATTTAGTAGCCCTATCTATTACTGAAGCTTAATACATTACATTAGAAAGTTATGTGGCACAAATACTTTGGTTGAAACAACAGTTAATTGATTTAGGATTAACTATAGGCACTATTCCAATTTATTGTGATAACACTAGTGCTATTTATATTTCTAAAATCCTATTCAACATTCAAGAACCAAATATATATACATCTAGCATCATTTTATAAGGGATCATATATCCAAAGGAGAAATTGAACTCACTCATGTTTCTACTGATAATCAACTTGCATATATTTTTACAAAACCTTTAGCCTTTAATACCTTCAGTGCATAAAGAACAAGGCTAAGTGTGATTGATTTGAATGCTTAATTAAAACTTTTTTTGCAACATTAATATTTGTTTTATAGTTAATGTTTTTAGTGTGCTTGTGTTTTAGTTTTGATTGAGTTTTTTGTTTTCATTTTAATCATGTTTTTAGTGTGCTTATATTTTAGTTTTAAATGAGTGCTTGTTTTTGAAAAAGTTTGAGTGGCAATCGTCCGGGACGAAATTTTTTTCGTAAGGGATGATTTGTGTCGTGTGTCAAAATGTTGGATTTTGAACCATTTGTGAGCAATTTTTTAGTTTTTAATTGTCACTTCGTTTGTACGATTGCCACGATCGTCCAGGACAAAATATTTTTCAAACGACAGGATGATTGAATAAAGCCGTTAATCGGATAAGGTAGTTTTTAATGCTATATTTTGTATATACGAACCTTTGGTTCATCCGAACAAACACATGTCGGTTCGATGGAGAGGACGGTTTCAATTACCATTAAAATGATCATAAGTTCTGATCATCTCAGGACGAACACGCGTTCGTCAGTATGATCAGTCTCGTCAAAAGTCTTTACGAAAGGACGTTTGTGTGATTACAGAAAGCTATTTTATTTTGGTCGCCTTCTTTAGTCCATACGAAAGTTTTTTGTACGGGATGAATATATTTCGTACGGGATAAACATAAAATTTCATCCGATATGAACTGTAGTTTTTTCAATAAATAGATGAGCTTTTGAACTCAATAGTCACTCTCATTTCACTTTCACTTTCAAATCCTTTGGTTCCTTTGATCCTATCAATGGCAAGTTCTAGCAAGCGTCAAAAGACTCTAGCCAAGGGTCCACGAAAGAATTCCTCTGAGAACTTTCTTTCTAAGACCAATGAAGAATATTTTCCTAGGTTTGTCTCCGCCAAAATCACACCCTCCAGAATTATTGTCCAAGAACAACTAACTTTTCAGGTGATGAACTTGTTTGCTTCAACTCAGTTTGGTTTCATCCTCACCCTAGTTTATCTCTACAATAAAGAAACCTTCCATTTTTTCCTTGCAAACATGTCTTTCTACTCCGACCATACTATCATCCATTCTTTTGTCTTTAAGAAAAAACTTGAAATCACCAAGGCTGACTTAGGTGCCTTTCTAAACTTAAGAAGTGAGGGAGCTAGAGCACATACCTTGATCACCTCAACTAAATATGAATGGTATGAAATTAATAATGTGATTAGAGGAATCAATTTTAACGAGCATATGCCTAAGGTATCCGGTCTAATTCGTAATGCTCGTATCATCCAGCATGTTCTTAAAACTTCTATTATTTCTAAAGCTGGTGATAGGATCAATATTACCCCTCTTCTTTCTATGGTGACCTTCTTGATCATGACTAAAGAACCTATAGATGAAGCCCAACTTATCCTTTTCTATCTTTATGGGTTGTCTAAAATTGGTCATGTAGAGCATAAGATAAAGAAGAACATTGCCTTAGGACATCTAGTTGCCTATATTATGGACAAGAAATACAATTTGGTTTATCCTGATCATGAGTTTGAAGAACCGCTCTACTATAACGATGGATCATTTAGAGCAATCTTCAAAGAAGAACTAAGTAAAGAACATGTCATTAGTGATATTGAGGAAGAACATGAAGCTGCACCTGCACCAGCTAATGAACCAAATTATTAGGATTTGATTCAAAGGTTTGATCACCTAGAGACTCATGTTAATCAATGTTTTGATCAAATTGAGACTCATCTTTAGCAGCATGATGCACAATATCAGCATGACATGGGGTTTATGAGGGATAAGATGAATGGTATTAATACAAACATGCTTATGATTATTACTTATTTTAACATCTTCGGTGTTGCACCTCCTCCTCATCCTCCTCCAGATTAGGGTCCTTGTAAGTGATAGTTGTACTTGATTTTATATATTTTCTCTAGTTGGTGTGTTAGTTTTATGTTTTAGGAAAATGTGATGTATTTTCTTTTCTTTAGATGTTGTTGTTTTTAAATCTTATGTCTATTGATATTTTATGTATCAATTGTAATGTCCTTAATTTTCATATCAATATAAGTTATTTTATTTTGGCTTTAACTTAGTTTTTGAAATATGTGTTAGCCTTTGTGACAATCATTATATTTTTTATCTTAATAGTGATATACTTTGAAATGCAAGTTAAAATTAAATTAATTAGAAAATCTAATTTTTTTAAATTTAAGTTCTTCTTTTAACTTGATGTAATTAAGATTGTCAATTTCATGTCTCTTATTTAGACTAAATTAATTCTAATATTATTATTGCAACTGTGATGTTTTCTTACTTTATAATTCACTTATCAATAAATATTTATGCACTTAAAAAAATTTGAAAATTTTGATTATTGATTTTGGAAAGATCCAAATTACTCTTGAAAAATATATAAAGGTATAAAAATCAAAAGGAATGCATAAGGGTTCACAAGTTGAAAAAGAGACAAAATAAGCCCACAAGTAAATAGATGTACAAAAATGTGCCACAAATTTAAAAAAGATGCACAAAGTGCCACATGTGGTAGTTATTTCTTTCCATTATCTTTTAATCTCTTAATTCAAATTGACCTACTGTACATTTATATTCCGTATTGAAATTTGAAATATACAAATTTTCTATTCATCATTTTTATAATGATTTTCTCTATCTTAGTGTCTAAATTGACTCATGTTTTTGATAAATATTTTTTTATTATCAATGTTATATCTCTTCTTAAATTCTATAAATTACTATGATTTGTCTAATGTTTTGATTTTGTTTGCAAAATTAATCTCAATCACTTTTAAGGATCAATTATCAAAGGATTATCATATGGCTGCTTACATATCTAGTCTTTTTATTCTTCTCTTTTTTCTATTGTCAAAAAGGGGAGAAATTGTTTGTTCTATTATAGTGTATGTGTGTGTGTGTGTTTTGTTTTGTATCTCTAAAAATTTTGAAAACAAATTTTTTTTTTATTCAAATGCCTCCTTATTTTCATGTGATCATCATTTCAGGGGCAGTTTAGGAGATTCTTAGAATTTGATAATATACAAACAATAATTATTTTATCATCATCTAAAAGGGAGAGATTGTTACGAGAGTTGCTATTTGCATGTTTTACATTCTTGCAATTTGTATAGTTTTGATGATTCCAAATATTCTTTTTTTATTTGTAGTTATATCCTAACACTTTTTAGAATATTTGTTTTTCTCTTGTGTGTACTAACAATTCAGGAAAATCGAACTCCAGACTGCAGAATTCTTTAAATCAAATTCAACATGAAATGCATGAGATATTTTAAAATTTGAAGCTTGTATTTTTCTTTGAATTAAGTTTTTGAGGGAGTGATTATAATTGAGTGAATAAATACATACACACTTAAGGAGATCTTGAAAAAATTATTCTGATCATACAGGATGAACCATGTTCGTACGGGACGATCAGGTCAGTTATCTCCTCGAAAGAGCAATGGAATAAAAAGGAGTTGAAGAAAATATTTCTAAGTCCTGATCATCCAAGACGAAGTCAAATTCGTTCCAGGATAAAATGTTCTCTGGAAAATTTTTGTTCAGATAAAATTTATATTCGTTCCAGGATAAAATGCTCTTTGGAAAAATTTCGTCCAAACGAACTCAAAATCATCCCAGGACAAAATCTCCTCTAGAGAATTTTCATTCAGACGAAATTTATAATCGTGCCAGGACGGATTGCTCTTTGGAAAATTTTTGTCTAGACGAACTCAAAATAGTCCCATGATGATTTATCCTCTGAAAAAAAAATTTCTCCCTGACGAACCCATATTCGTCACAAGATGAAGTGAACCGACGCTAAAAATTTTGGCGACGTTCTAAAATTTTTGGGAACCGACCTATGGAATAACCGTTTGAGCCGGATGAACTTAGTTCATACGGGATGATGATCAGGTATGATTTCAGTTCATACCAATATATATTTGGTTCATTTCCAACTCATTTAAGTAAAATCATCCAGGACGATCCACGATCATACGGGATGATCCACTGCATGTTGACTTGAAAATTTATAGTTTTTTGGATGGAGTTTTATATCTTTCCTATATATAGTCCAATCTAAATTGCCACTTAATCTTTTTGCTCTCTGATCTTCATGCCTATTGAAAGAAGAGTTAAGAAGCGAGTCTGAGAGAGTGTTCGAAGGAGAATTTTTACTACTGGAGCATGAAGTCTTCACTTGGTGTTTAAAGGTAAGAGATTTTACTTTTGATTTATGATTACTTCACTCTTTTCTTTCTTCCTTCAATATTTCTTGTGAGAAGATCTGTCAAGGAGATCCGATTCTCTACCGACACTTGGAGAGTGTGAACAGCCGAAGTGTTCTCTACCCACACTAGGAGAGTGTTAAAGGACGAAGGGTTCTCTGCCCACACAAGGAGAGTGTGAAAGGATGAAGGGTTCTCTGCCTACACCGGGAGAGTGTGAAAGGAAGGATGGTTCTCTGCCAACACTAGGGATAGTGTAAAAGGATGATGGTTCTCTGCCGCACCGGGTAGTGGTGAAAAGAGTTTTTGTAAAGGCTTCTCCGCCTTGCTGTGGGTGAAAAAGGAGAGTCACTAGTGGTAATAGTGCAATACTCTGAGGGTGCCTCCGGGGCGTGGATGTAGGTCGTTTTTGACCGAACCACAATAAATCTTGTGTCTTTTATTTTTGCTGCTTTACTATTTTTAAGTTGTGGTTGAAAAACTATTTCTATAAAATTCATTAAAGTTTATTTTCAGTATAAAATATTCAAAATAGGGATTAAATTTTAAATTACCTTCACCCCCTCCTGGTTAGCTGCTAGGACAAAAGCTTAGGTTTAACAACCTAATTCATAGTGAACAAATTTCAACACTATCCTCGAATCCAACCCATGTCTTGCTGGTACAGTGTATCCTGTTGATTTAGGTGAGTTTGAATTTGATCAAATTGTTGATCAAAATGACTCTCCAATTGGTTAAAGTGCTAGACTATCAATTGAAAGTTAGGTCTATGAGTAGGTGCAGGTTCTCCCCCTTCTTCCTTAATATCCACACTTGAATTGTCATTCTTTCCAAAAAGTGCTCAATAATAAGCATAAGTGAAGTAGATTAGTATTTCAAGTGGAGGCTCAGGATGAAAAATGTTGTACTTATTTTCTAGGATATAGGTCACTAGATGTCCTAAAGTAATATTTTTCTTCCTCTTATGAGAGACATGCCCAAATTCAGAAAGGTTATAAATGTAATCAAGAATGAGTTGGGCATCATCTATTTGTTGTTCGGACATGATTAGATAAGTAATAGTGGACAGAAGAGGAAAAATGTTTATGCGATCACCTACTTACGGAACTATTGAAGTTTTAAGGACATGTTGGTTGACCCTTGCATTTTTATTTAATGTATATAGCCTAGGAAAATGATGAACTTGAGAAACCCCACTAAGAACTTTATTAATTTCAAACCAATCAAAGTTAGATTTGGAGTTCATAGTATGTGATCTAATACCTTTAGTCCTTAATTCTAGAAAAGTTCCTAGATCTTCCTTAGTAATTTCTACCCATTTCTTTTAGACATAAGATCTTATCCTACTCTCATTCTCACAAAAACTCATGTTCGCTAAAAAAAAGGGGAAGGACTCCTTATGATAGTCATGGATTAAAGTCAAGATAAAAGCAAATTCAGTTGAAGCAAAAAAAGGCATGACTTGAAAGTGGATATCTTCTTGGAGTAAAAGTCTAGAAGGAGTGATTTTAGTAGAGATAAATCAAAAGTAAGAATCCTCATTTGCTATAGATAGAAAGTTAACATCTACACTCTTGGAAGACGAACCCTTAGTGACTACCATACTTTTAGAACTAGCCATTTCTTAAGATGAGAAGGTCTGGAAGAGTCTATTGAAGTTAATGAAAATGAATTCTAAAGCCCTCCTATTTAAAAAAAAAAAAGACCATTCATACGTACAAAAAATGATTTGTATAGTACGATAGATTGTTAGTAGATGATGAAAATAATTTCATATGTATGAATAAATACATTCAAAATGAAATAACTTTTTGTAATCACGTAATTTATGAAGTGTCCTTTCATATAGACTTTTTGACCAAATGATCGCACATACGAATTGGTGTTTGTCTGGGACTATCAGTTATTTAAGATCATTTTAATGATGGCTAGGTTCATACCCACGTCGAATGACACACGGTTCATTTGTACAAAATAAAGGTTCATACATACGATTAGTTATAATAATTGATTCTGCCTAAATAACCGTCAATATACGTATAGATGAATGAATACAAATAATTCGAGATGAAAATATTTTTGTACAGTATGATATGTATTGAAAAAATAAAACATTT
This sequence comes from Dendrobium catenatum, assembly GCF_001605985.2. Taxonomy (NCBI): domain Eukaryota; kingdom Viridiplantae; phylum Streptophyta; class Magnoliopsida; order Asparagales; family Orchidaceae; genus Dendrobium; species Dendrobium catenatum. The sequence goes on along the minus strand of NW_021319009.1, from coordinate 62,613 downwards.
TGCATTCAGTCCATAACAATGATCGATATTCCATAGAATTTGTATGGGACAAAAATAAATGCATACAATACAAATAGAACACTTAGAAAATTCCGCACAAAAAATCACAAATAGGAATTTTTTTATGTAAAAAAATGTTTGAAAAATAAACAAATCATTAAAAAAAATAGAAAAACCAAAGATAGAAAAACACTCATATAAATAAAAACATTAAAAACAAAATAGAAAATACACAATGAAACATATATAGTTTGCATAAAATTTTATTTAAACGTTAAGATCGATCACACGTAGCCTTGTTCTAAGTATCAAAGGCTAGTGGTTTTGTAAAAATATCAGCAAGTTGATTTTTAGTTGAAATATGGTTCAATTCAATTTCTCTTTTGGATACATGATCCCTAATGAAATGATGCCTTATATTTATATGTTCGATTATAGAATGTTGAATAGGATTTTTTTAAATGCAATTAGTACTATTGTTATCTTAATAAGTTGGAATTGTGCCTATTATAAATTTTAAATCAACCAACTTTTATTTTAGCTAAAGAACTTATGCCACACAACTTCCTAAGATGATGTTTTCTGCTTTAGCAGTAGATAGAGCTATAGAATTCTATTTTCTACTCAACCAAAAAACTAAAAATTTTTTTATAAATTCAAGAGTTCCAGATGTACTCTTCAGACCAACCCTATAACCTATAAAGTCCAAATTTGAATATTCAATTATTTCAAATGAAGAGGTAAACTTAGGATATCAAATCCCTAAGTTCTTAGTTCCTAAGAGATATCTCAAAATCCTTTTTACTATTTTCAAATATGAATCTTTTGGATCTGATTAAAATCTAGCACACAAAAAAACACTAAACATAATATCGGGTATGCTAAAAGTCATGTAAAGCAAATATCTAATAATTCTGATAAATTGTTTTTTTATCAACAGACTTTTCCTTTGGTTCCTTGTCTAACAAAACTGAGGAACTTATAGGTATACTAACTTGTTTAGTATTATCCATTTCATACTTCTTGAGGATATCCTTAATATACTTCAACTGATTAAGAAATATTCCCTACTCAATTTGCTTAAAGCTAAAACCTAGAAAGTGACTTAAATCTCACATTAGGCTCATGTCAAATTCACTAGTCATTAGAAGAATCATCACAAAGATTTTTATTTGTAGATCCAAAAATTATATAATCAACAAAAATTTGAACATTGAAATATCGTCTCCTAATTTCTTCAAAATGAGAGTGATATCCACACTTCCTTTTTCAAAAGATCTCTCAAGTAGGAAAGTACTTACCTCTCATACCCTAGGTGTCTTTTTCAATCCATATAATGCCTTTTTCAATTTAAAACATGATTTGGGTATTTTAAATTTTCAAAACCTGGAGGTTGTTCAACATAAACATCATATTGAATCACTCCATTCAAAAAGGAACATTTAACATCCATTTGATATAATTTGAATTCTCTAAAAAAGGTAAAGGCTAATAAAATCCTAATTTCTTCAAGTCTTGTTATAAGAGAAAAATTCTTCTCAAAATCAATCCCGTCATTTTGATTATGCCCCTTAGCCACCTATCTAGCCTAATTCCATATGAAAACTCCGGAGTCATTAATTTTATTTTTAAATACCCACTAAGTCTCAACTACACTTTGATCATTTGGCCTTGTAATTAATTCTCAAACATCATTTCTTACAAATTTATTTAATTCTTCTTGTATTATCAAAATCCAAAATTCATAAAAAAGTACTTGATTTACATTTTTTTTTCTATCATCAAAATAAAGGCAAAATATTTGACTTCTTTTTGTAGTCCATGCCTAGTGCTAACACCCTCACTAGGTTCACCTCAAATAAATTCCTTCGGGTGGCTTTTAGAAAATTACAAATTTCTATGCAACGGGTTTTCTTTCTCCAAATTTTTGTCCAAATTAATTTTCCAAATTTTTTGGGAGTTATTTTCTATTTTATCCTCTTTAAAATTTAGATCTTCCAAAATTCTAGATTTATTAAGTACAGCATATGTGGTTAACTACCAAAGTTCTATTATTAAATAATCTACATGATTTTTCAACACTAGAGTAACCAAGAAAAATTCATTCATCTGATTTTGGATCAAATTTTCCTAAGATAGAATTTCCATTATTTTCTATGAACACCTTACATTCAAAAAGATGCAAAAGTGACAAATTAGGTGTTCTCCCCTTAGGAAGCTCATTGGGTGTTTTGTTCAATTTTGATATAATATTCACCCTATTTAGAACATAACATGTAGTGCTGACTGCTTTAGCCAAAAAATATTTAGTAAGTAAGTATTATGCCAACATGGCTCTAGCTGATTCAATTAATGTTTGTTCTTTCTTTTGATAACCCCATTCTGCTGATGGTTCCTAGGTGCAAAACAATTTGTGATTAATTCATTTTTCTTTATAAAATTCTTCAAATTTTTTATTTTCAAATTCACTTTCATGATCACTTTGAATTGTGAAAATTTCACACCCTAATCTCCTCTGAATTCAAGTAAAAAAATCTCTAAACTCCTCAAATGATTCACTTTTATGAAATAAAAGTTTAACCCATGTGAATCTAGTGAAATCATTAACAATCACAAATTCGTATACCTTCCCTCCTAGACTTACAGTGCTAACCTGTCAAAAAAGATCCATATTTAAAATCTTAAAATGTTTTTTAGTTCTAAGATCCTTATTGGAATAAAATAAGAACTCCACCTATTTTTCTAATTAACTTGTATCGCAAAGGTGATTCTTAATAAAGTCTAATTTTTTTATACCTCCACCCAAATCTATTTGGGTAATTTTCCTAAGGTTTTTCATGCAAGCGTGACAGAGTCTCCTATGCCATAACCATGAATTATCACAAATAGTTTTCAAACAAAAAGCATTAAGAGATTTAATACAATTCAAATCTAGTATGTAAATACGGTTTACCCTAATTTCATGCAAAACATTATTTCTATTTAGGTTTAATATGTTGCTAGTGGGAACAAAATTTACACTATACCCTTTATCACATAGCTAGCAAATACTTAACAAATTATGCTTTAAGCCTTCTATAAGTAACACATTTTCTTTAAAATTTTTTTGCAAGTTTCCGATAATACCTATGCTAACCACTTCCTTAGTGTTGTTATCTACCAGTGTACCCACTTTCTTAGTGTTGTTATCTACCAGTGTGATCAAAAATAACTACTCTGTCACTTATGTTATGAATCTGCTTTTAAGAAATACAATTTTGATGAAAGCAAACATTTTAGTTTTTCTATGACTACCTTGACTACTAACATTTCAGGTCCATATAAATGAGTGAAAAACAAGCCATCTCAAGATTGGGTGGACTAGGACTAAGTCAGTTTGTAATATTTTACCTTTTCTTAAGTCAATTGTAAATGATTTGGATCATGATGCTAAGTAACCTTGCACTCACACACTTGAGGCAAAAATTCTATCTAATTGATTCGAGTTTTTTATTTTTGATCGCATCATCCTGGACAATCCGTTAAAAAATAAAAACCCTAATTAAGGCATCCTGGTTAAGGAAGCCATCATTAAGTACATCATCCCAGATGACATTTTCATCATCCTGGATGATATGGTCAAATCAAAATAATCAGCGACTAAATCCATTAAGGCATGTTATATTTTTGGACATCATCCAGGATATTGTTCTGGATGATGTAGCATAATTATGCATAAATTAATTTGGCAATTAAGGAAATAATTTAAGGTTTGATTTATCAATCATATCATCTTAGATGATTGTAAGATCATCTAGGATGATCAGTTAAATAAAACCTTAATTCCTCTTGGATGATGTGTAATCGGCCTGGTTTATTCAAGGAGATTCTTTGGAAGATATGTACTGAATTGAACTAATCGTCAAGGACTATCGAAGATCAGCCTAGACAATTAAGGTATTTTTCCATCATCCAGACATCCATTAAGGGCGATATTCTAGATGATACTCGTTGATTTATACTAATCATCCCAGATAATAGTGAGATTGTCCTAGATGATAAAACAATTTTTTCATCATCTAGACATCCATCCAGGGCAATGTATTGTATGATATTTGATGGATTAAACTAATCATACAGGATGATATACTATTATCCTAGACAATACAAACAAATCACCTTCTGATCATCCCAAATTGACCTGGCTGATTGAGCTAAAATTGTACTAATCATATAAGATGATATTCAGATCATCCTGGATGATTATGTTGGTTTATTGCAATTAAGAGCTATTCGAAATCTCTTCTATATAAGACCTCTTACTTTACCCAAGAGAGTATCCTTTACTAATTTCTTGACTTGAGAGAGTCTAGAGGAGAGGGAGAGAAAGGGAGAGAGAGAGAGAGGATCTTTTAAGGGGATGTTTATGAGGGCTTTCACAAAGGTTGCTCCAAGCAAGGATCTGAGTAATCTTTTCTAGTCATCATCCCTAGTCCTTGGAGGTTCAAGAGAGATCTACTTCAATAATTAATTAAGTTTTTCTACTTGCTTCAGGAGGAAGCGAAAGGAGTCGCGTTCTCTGCCTCACTGGTGTTGGTGGAAAGGATGTTTGTAAAGGCTTCTTCGCCTTAATGTGTGAGCAAAATGAGAGTCACTGAGTTTAATGCAATACCAGGAGGAGAGGCTCCAGGGAGTGAACGTAGATTAAGTTAACCAAACCACTATAAATTTATGTGTTCTTTGTTACTGCCTTTTCTATATATAATTTTCGCACATTGATTTTCTTTGTGGTGAACTTTAGTTTAATTTTGTGTTTTGATTGAGAAATTTTTTTAAATATCGATTCCCCCCCCCTCTCCCTCTTGGGTAGCCTTCGGCTAGTCCACAAGGGCATAACATTCCTAATAAACTTTCAAGGGATATCAGAGCGGGATACATAAAATTGAGTTTTTGAAAAATTTTAAATTTTTATCAATAGTTAGCTTTAGTAATTATAATACTAAAAAAGGGCATTCTATTACTTGACCACATTTATTTGACAATATTCCTTTTAATTTTTGAAAAACTTGCATGTCTATATTTTTAGAATCGATTGATTATCGCATGTGGATGGTTGTTAAAAAAGGTTATTCACCTCCATCTAGCAAAGTTAATGGCATTAATACTCCACTTTCTTTTATTGAATGGACTCTTAATGATAGAAATTTAGCTCAACTCAGTGCAAAAAGCTTTAACTATTTTTATTTTGCGCTTTGAAATTGAAAGATTATATGTGTGTTTCAACTTATGCTACTTGTAAAGAAATTTAAGATAAATTGTATGTCACTTATGAAGGAACAAAAGAAGTTAAACAATCTAGGATTAATATTCTATTACATGACTACAAACTTTTTCATATGAAACCTAATGAATCAATTTCTGAAGTGTATACTAGATTTTCTCTTATTGTCACCTCACTGCTTTAGGAAGAGAACTTACAAATTATGAAAAAGTTAATAAAATTTTAAGATGTTCACCTTCTTCCTTTTATACTAGGATTACCACAATTACTGAATCTAAAGATTTGAATACTTATTATATTGAAAAATTACTTGGATCACTCAGAGCATACAAGCAAGGGGTGAGTCAAAGAAATCTTGATTCAGGTGATAAAAAAGAAGGAGAAAACTATGGCGCTAAAGTCCAACAACACAGACACTGATTCTTCAGAGTCTGAAAGCGAGGATATTTCCTTAATCACAATGCAATTCAAAAACTTTCTAAGGAAGAAGTAAAAGAACCATAAAAAGTGGAGTAAAGGTATGGGTAGCAATAATTTTAAGAGTTCTAATAAAATGATATGTTTTGAATGTAGGAAGCTAGGACAGGTTAAAGTTGATTGTCTTACACTTAACGCTCAACCAAGCAAGGAGAAGGGCGAGGAGAAACCCAAGTTTAAAAAGGATAAGAAGAGGTTTCAAAAGTCGTTATAGGCTGATTCTGCATCGGACTCCTCTGATACTGAAGCTAAAGAGGAGACAACAAACTTGTGCTTGATGGAAGACAATCATCTTGGTCAAAGTGACCAAAAAGAGGTATATGAACTAACCTACAAACAACTTTTTAAAATTTTAATAGATTCATGCATAATATAAGAAACTTAAGAAATCAGATGCTAGTTTAAAATTGGAGTTTTTAAATTTACAAAAGAGCATGAGATTATTCTTAAAGATCACTCTACAATCAATATCAATCACATGTCATTACTTGATGAGTTTGATGCACTAAACAAAAAGAACATTTAGTTATCTGATGCACCTGATTCCTTGAATTAATCTCATGTTGAGTTAGTAGATTAGTAAATCCTTTTCCTGGGGTTCAATGTTTTTCATGTGGTATATTAAGACATATTTCACACACTTGCACTACTCACCATAGTATACATTGGGTGTGGAGACCCAAATTGCATAATTCACAGCATAACATACTTGTATTGCATTCTTCTTTCCATAAGAAGGGACCCAAACATGTTTGGGTTCCTAAATCTTATGTTTGATGATTTTATAGGCTTGTTATCATAAAAGGACTCATGAGAGCATGTGGTACATGGACAATGGATGCTCATTACATATGACCGGAGATGCCAACTAATTTTTTTCGCTGGAGGCTAAGGCTGGAGGCAAAGTTACTCTTGGAGACAACACCACCAGGAAAGTTGTGGATGCATGTATAATTGGAAACTCCAAGAACCTTTTGATTTAAAATGTTTTGCTTGTAGATGGACTGAAAACACAACTTGGTTAGCATCAGTTAGCTTTGTGATAAGGGCTTCATCATAAAATTCTTGACAAATACTTGCATTACTAACTTAAATAACAACACTATTTTACAGGGAAAGCAGATCAAAAACATGTACACGCTTGACTTAAATAATATTAAATGTGCTACATTATTTTGCTTAAAAATTGCTGCTGATGATTCATGGTTGTTGCATAGGAGGTTATATTATGCCAGTATGAAAACCCTTAAAAGAGTGACCCAAAAAGACCTAGTTTGAGGTGTCCCCAAGTTTAGTTCTCTAAAGACCGCTCTTGTGATGCCTACAACCTAGGGAAGTAAGTCCAAACATTCATTCATTCCATTAAGGATATTAGTACCTCTAGAGCTTTAAAAGTCCTTCACATGGATTTGTTTGGTCGCATTAGTGCTGCCAGCTTAGGGGGGGAGGGGGCTGTCTAGAGTTTTGTAATTGTCGATGACTACTCGAGATTTACTTGGATTAAATTTCTATCACATAAGAATGAGTCTTTTGATGAGTTTAGATCCTTCTTCACTTGTATTCAAAAAAATCTAGGTTGCCAGATCTTTACCATCCATTGTGACCATAGGTGAGAGTTTGAAAATGAGATATTTGGACACTTTTGTGAGGATAAGGGAATTAATCAAAACTTCTCAGCTCCTAAGACCCCTCAGCATAATGGGATAACTGAAAGGAAGAACTGAACCTTAGTAGATGCCGCTAGAGCCATGCTTGCTGAGCATTCACTTACAAAATTCTTTTGGGCAAAAGCGATAAACAAAACTTATTATATGTTGAATAGCGTGAATGTTAGAGCCAAACTTGATAAGATATCCTATGAGATCCTTAAGGGTAAGACACCCAACCTTTCCCACCTCCATGTCTTTTGTTGTAAGGTTTTTATTCTTAATTAAGGGAAGTCACACATAGAAAAATTTGACCCAAAATTTGATGAAGGAGTGTTCTTAGGATATTCAAGTGTGGGGAAACCTTTAGGGTGTTTAATAAGAAGACTTTGGTGGTGGAGGAAACTATTCATATAGTTTTTGATAAATTTGATCCTAAGAATTCTAGAGTTGAGGATGAAGATGAAGTTAGAGAGATTATCATAGGAGTTGAAAATTTGGTGAAGAGGGTGGAGCCCAAAAAAACCAAAGGAGTATGTGTGATTACCCAAGGAGTAGAAAATGCAAATATGTAGAAAATGGTTGACCATACACACACCATGCCTAGAGATTGGAGATACTCTTTGAGTCACCCAAAAGAACGGATCATACCATTTTGAAAGTGTTAGGACATGGGATGGACTTAAGAAGGAAGTGAACCGCTCTACCTTTATCTCAATGATTGAACCCACAAACATCAATCAAGCTTTTTCTGATGAGTTTTGGATCTTATCCATGTAAGAGGAATTAAACCAATTTGTTAGGAATGATGTTTGATAGCTTATAAAAAAATCTAAAGGACATAGTTTAGTTGGAACCAAATGGGCCTTTAAGAATAAAATGATTGATTTTGGTGTGGTGGTTTGGAATAAGGTGATATTGGTGGCTAAACGGAACAAATAAATAAAGGGAATGATTTTGAGGAGACCTTTTCCCTTGTAGCTAGATTAGAAATCATTAGAGTGCTACTAGCCTTTGCTTGTTATAAGAGATATAAGCTTTTTCAAATAGATGTTAAGAGTGCCTTTTTAAATGGGGTAATAAAAGAGGATGTGTTTGTAGAGCAACCCACAAGTTTTGAGAGTTCTCAATTTCTAAATCATATTTTCAAATTAAAAAAAGCCTTATATGGATTAAAGCAGGCACCCAAAGCTTGGCATAGGAGGCTTATCACATTATTACTAGAGTGGGAGTTTGTTAAGGGGAGCGTAGACATCACCCTTTTTCTGAGAAAAGTAGGAGATGAATTACTTATTATTCAGATCTATATCGATGATATAATTTTTGTATCTTCTAATAAAAGGTTATGTGATGATTTTTCCAAAAAAATAAGTAGAAAATTTGAAATGAGAATGATGGGAGATATGCCCTACTTTTTGGGGTTTAGTATACGTTAACTGGATGATGGTGTTGTGAATCTATTTTTAGATAATATGATTTTGATGAGAATAAACACTTCTATTTCTCTACGACTGCCTTCCCTACTAATATTTTAGGTCCACAAGATAAAATGATAATTTAAACCAGCTCAAGATTGAGTAGACTAGGTCTGAGTCAGTTTGTAATATTTTCCTCTTCTTGAGTAAGTTGCAGAAGATGTGATTCCTGATGTCAAGTAACCTTGCACACACACACACTTGAAGAAATTTATTATAGTTTTTAGAGTTCTATATTTTTAGTCATATTGTCCGGGATGATCCCAACATTGGCTTGGATGATCATTTAAAATTAAAAATTCTAATTAGGGTATCCTAGTTAAGGAAATTGTCAGTAAACTCATCATCACAGACGATAGTTGTATCAACTGAGATGATATGATCAAATCAGAAAGAATCAGCTATCAGATCTATTTAGGTAGCTTTTATTTTTGGACATCCTCCTAGATGGTGCAATATAATTATGCCTAAATTAATATGGTAATTAAGAAAAGTAATTAAGGTTTGGTTTCTCAATCATATCATCCTGGATGATCGCAGGATAGGCCGGGATGATCAGTTCATAAATCTTAGTTATTCCTGGATGACCAAATATCAGCCAAATTTTATTCAGGGTGATGCTCTAGATGAATTACATGGATTTGAACTAATCGTTCGGGACAATCGTGAGATCATCCTTGATGATCAAGCTATTTTTCCATCATCCAGACATCCATTCAATGAGATTGTCTAGATGATAATCAACGGTTTATACTAATTGTATAGGATGATATCCTATCAAACTAGATGAAATGAATAAAAACCATCTAATCATCCCTAATTGTCCTGGTTGATTGAGCATAATTTGCACTGATCGTATAGGATGATATTTTTATCATCCTAGATGATAAATTTGGTTTGTTGTAATTGTGAGCTATTCCAAAGCTCTTATATTTAAGACCTCCTATTTCTTTCAAGAGTGTATATTTTGCTGCTATCTTAACCTGAGAGAGCTAATAGGAGAGGGAGAGAAAGGGATAGAGAGAGAGGATCTTATGAGGAGGAGTTTGTGAGGGGTTTCACAAAAGTTGCTCTAAGCAAAGATCCAAGTCATCTTCTCTGATCATGATCCCTTATCCTTAGAGGTTCAAGAGAGATCCACTTTAGTAATCGATTAATATTCTCTGTCTGCTTCAGGAGAAAACAAAAAGAGCCGAGTTCTCTTTTTTATCGATGTCGGTGGAAAGGAGGTTTTGTAATGGCTTCTACATCTTGTTATGGAAGAAAAAAAAGAGTCACTGAATTTAGTACAATAGTCGAAGGGCGTCTCTGGGGAGTGGATGTAGGTCGAGTTGACTAAACCACTATAAATTTTTGTGTTGTTTAATACTGCTTTTTCTGCATTTAATTTCCACACTTTTAAATTTCTTTTTGGTGAATTTTAGTTTAGTTTGAGTTTGTAGTTTTGATTGAATGATTTTTTAAAATACCAATTCACTCCCCCCCCCCTCTTATTTATCTTTGGGCTAGTTTATAAGGGCTTAACATCCCTAACAAACTTTCAAGTGGTATCAGAGCGGGATTCCTAAAATTGAGTTTTTGAAAACTTTTGACTTTCGATCCATGGCTAACTCCGGTAATCATAATACTATGGGAGGGAATTCTTTTACCCGACCACCTTCATTTGAAAATGTTCCTTTTCATTTTTGGTAAACTCGCATGTTTACATTTTTATAATTGATTGACTATCGCATGTTGATGCTTCTTAAATATGGTTATACCTCTAACAAGTAAACTTAATGACATTACTATTATACATCCTTTCCCTAAATGGACTCCTGATGATAGGGATTTAGCATACCTTAATGCGAAATATTTGAACTATTTTTTTTTTTGTTCTTTAAGATTTGAAGATTACATGCGTGTTTCAACTTGTGCTACTGGTAAAAAAATTTGGGATAAATTGTGTGTCACTTATCAAGGAACCAAAGAAGTTAAATAATCTAGGATGAATATTTTATTGCATGAATACGAATTTTTTTGTATGAAACCTTCTGAATCAATTTCTAAAATGTATACAAGGTTTATTCAAATTATTAACTCTTTGCATGCTTTAGGAAGAGAACTCACAAATTATAAAAAGGTTAATAAAATTTTGAGATGCTTACCTTCTTCTATTGATGCTAAGACTACTACAATCACTGAATTTAAGGATTTAAATACTTATTCTGTTGATAATTTACTTAGATCACTCATTGCTTACGACCAAGGGTTGAATCAAATAAATCTTAATGTTGGTGAGAAAAAGAAAGAGAAAATTGTGGCGCTGAAGGCCAACAACACGGACACTGATTCTTCCTGGTCTGAAAGTGATGATATTGCCTTCATATCACTAGGCAATTCAAAAGCTTTCTAAGGAAGAACAACAAGTATCATCAAAAGTGGAAAATATGTAAGGATAACAAAAATTATAAATGTTCTTCTGATGTTGTTTGTTTTGAATGTAGGAAGCCTAGACATGTTAAAGATGATTGTCCCACACTTAAGAAGCATAAACAAAAAGCTTTCTGGGCATATTCTGCATCTAACTCATTTGAGACTGAAGCTGAAGAGGAGATAACAAATTTGTGCATAATGGGTGATCATCTTGTTCAATCTGATCAAGAAGAGGTATATGAACTAACCTATGAGCAATTTCTTAAAATTTGTGAGAAAATTAATGCATCATATAAGAAACTTAAGAAATCGCATATTAATTTGAAATTTGAGTTTTTGAATTTGTAAAAGAGCATGAAAGTTTAAGTAAAGATCACACTTTATTTGATAGAAATCATATGTCTTTACTTGATGAATTTGATGATTTAAATAAAAAGCATTCTAATTTGGTTATTGAGCAAGATTCTTTGAAAGCATCCTACACCTAACTTGAATCTGATTTTAAAACTTATACTAAAGAATCTGAGTATAAAGAGCATTATTTTAATGCTAATAATGCTATTTTACAAAGTGCTAACTTGAGGTTTAAAGCTAAATTGAATACACTTGATAGAAATTGGAACACATCAACACTTGATTTAAAGCCAAAACCTGAGAAGAGCCGTTATAACCCAAAGAGATTAGTAAATCTTTTTCCTGCAGTTAGATGTTTTTCATGTGACATGTTAGGAAACATTTCACATATTTGCAATATTCACCATAGTACACATTGGGTATGGAGACTAAAATTGGATGATTCACAATATAGCATACATACATTGCGTTCTTCTTTTCATAATAAGTGACCCAAACATGTTTGAGTTCCTAAACCTGACGTTTCATTACTTTATAGGCTAACTCTCACAAAAGGCCTCATGAGAGCATGTGGTACCTGGAAAATGGATGCTCATGACATATGAGTGGAGATGCTAATTAATTCATTTTTGCTGGAGACCAGGATAGGAGGTAAGGTTACCCTTGGAGATAACACCACCAGGAAAATTATAGTCGCAGGTATAATTGAAAACTCCAAGAACCTTTTGATTAAAAATGTTTTGCATATAGACAGACTGAAACATAACTTGCTCAACATCAATTAGCTTTGTGATAAGGCATTCATCATAAAATTCATAGAAAATACTTGCATTATAAGGTTAAATAATAACACTATTTTGGAGGGAATGCGGATCAATAATATTTACATGCTAGTCTTAAATAATATTGAAAGTACTGCTTCATTTTGCTTAAAAGCCACTGCTGATGATTAATGGTTATGGCACATGAGATTATGTCATGCCAATATGAAAACTCTTAGGAAAGTAACCTAGAAAGACCTAATTAGACATGTCCCTAAGCTTAAGTTCTCTAAAAACCACCTTTTGTGATGTTTTCCATTTTTTTTTAATAGAAATGCACTATGCATAAAAATGTTTACCAATTTGGGAAGTAAGTCCAATCCACTTTTCATTTCATTAAGCACATTAGCACCTCCAGTCCTTTAGAAGTCCTTCACATGGATTTGTTTGGCCCAATTATCACTACCAGCTTAGGAGGAAAAGTCTATAGTTTTGTGATTGTTGATGACTACTCAAGTTTTACTTGGATTAGATTTTTATCAAATAAGAATGAGTGTTTTGATGAGTTTAGATCATTATTCACTTGGATTCAGAAAATGCTAGTTTTTGAGATTTTGACCATCCATAGTAACCTTGGGGGAGAGTTTAAAAATGAGAGATTTGGATACTTTTATGAGGATAAGGGGATTAGCCACGACTTCTATGGTCCTAGGACCCCTTAGAATAATGGGGTAGCTGAAAGGAAGAACAAAATCTTAGTTGAAGCTGCTAGAGCCATGCTTGTTGAGTATTCACTTCCAAAGTACTTTTGGGCTAAAGCAGGCAAAGATCCTTAAGGGTAGGATACCCAATCTTTCTTACCTCCATGTCTTTGGTTGTAAGGTTTTCATTCATAACAAAGGGAAGTCACACTTAGTGAAATTTGACCTAAAATTTGATGGAGTGTTCTTAGGATATTCAAGTGTTAGAAAATCCTTTAGGGTATTTAATAAGAGGACATTGGTGGTGGAGGAGACTACTCATATAATTTTGATGAATCTGATCCTAAGAGGTCTAGAGTTGAGGATGATGATGAAGTTAAAATTTTGGAGAAGAGGGCAGAGCCCCAAAACACTGAAGGAGTAGGTGAGATTACCCAAGGAGTAGAAAATATAAATTTGGAGGAAAGGGTTGAACCTACATACACCTTGGCTAGAGGTTGGAGATATTCTTTGAGTCATCCGGAAGAACTGATCATAGGATACCCTTCTGAAGGAGTTAAAACTAGGCATGGACTTAGAAAGGAAGTGAATCACTCTTCTTTTATCTCAATGACTGAACACACCAATATCAATCAAGCCCTTTTTGATAAGTTTTGGATCTTAGCCATGCAATAGGAATTAAACATATTTGTTAGGAATGATATTTGAGAGCTTGTAGATGAAAGTTCATTAGGGATGTTAGGCCCTTATGAACTAACCCAAAGCTAACCAAGAGGGGGGTGAATAGGTATTTTTAAAAAATCTTTAAACCAAAGACCAACAAACCTCAAACCAAAATCACCACAAGAAAAATAAGTGCAGAAAAATTAAGTGTGGAAGCAAAAAAAGAAACATAAGGGTTTATAGTGGTTTGATCAACTCGACCTACGTCCACTCACCGGAGGTCCCCTCTGAGTGTTGCACTACCAAAGTGACTATCCTTTTGCTCCCACAGTAAGGTGAAAAAGCCATTACAAAAACCTCCTTTTTGCCACCCCCGGCAAGGCAGAAAACCCAACTCCTTTTGCTTCCTCCTGAAGCAGATAGATAGCCTCGATTAATCGCTGAAGCTTACCTCTCCCAACCCTTCCAATGATAAGAAACTCTATTGGAAAACGAAGTGGAACAAAGTGTTGAAACTCATTCACTATTAATTAGGTTGTTAAACCTAAGCTTATGTCCCAGAGGCTAACCAAGAGGGTGTGAATTGGTAATTTAAAAAAAAAGGTTACCCTCTTAAAATTTGGAAATCAAAACTAACTTTACTGAGCTTTGTAGAAAACATTTTTCAACCACAGCTTTAATAGTAAAAGCACAAAAATAAAAGACAGTGGAAAAATAAGGACACGAGGTTTATAGTGGTTCGGTCAAAACCAGACCTACATCCACTCCCCGGAGGCACCCTCCGAGTATTGCACCAATACCAATAGTGACCCTCCTTTTCCACCCACATCAAGGTAGAGAAGCCTTAAAAAACACTCTTTCCATCACTACCCAGTGCGGTAGAGAACCGTCATCCTTTTACACTATCCCCAGTGCTGGCAGAGAACCTTTGTCCTTTCACACTCTCCTTCTGTGGGCATAGAACCCTTTGTCCTTTCACACTCTCCTAGTATAGGCATAGAACCCTTTGGCTTTTCATAATCTCTAAGTGTGGGCAGAGAACCCTTCATCCTTTCACACTCTCCTAGTGTGGGCAATGGAACCCTTCGGTTATTCACACTCTCCAAGTGTGGGCAGAGAACCCTTCGGCTATTCACACTCTCCAAGTGTCGACAAAGAACTAGATCTCCTTGACAGATCTTCTCACAAGAAATCTAGAAAAGAAGAAAGAAAAGAGTGAAGTAATTTTCAAATCGTAAGTAGAGATTCTTACCTTTGTCTACCAAATGAAGCCTTCACGCTCCAGTAGTAGGAATCCTTCCTTGAACACTCTCTTGCACTCTCTCCTTGGCTCTTCTTTTAATAGGCACGAATATCAGTGGAAAAAAAGATTATGTGGAAGTTTAGTTTTGACTATCTAAAGGAAAGACACAAAAACCATCCAAAAACTATAAATTTTTAAGTCAATACGTATTGGATCATCCCGTATGATTGTGGATCGTCCTGGATAATTTTACTTAAGTGCGTTGGAAATGAACCTGATGTATATGGGTACAAAATGACTTCGTACACACACATCCTCCCGTTCGAATTAGGTTCGTCCGGTATGAACTATTATTCCATAGGTCGGTTCCAAAAAACTGCAGAACGACACTTAATTTTTAGAGTCGGTCCACTTTATCCTGGGATAAAGTTAAGGTTCGTCAGGACGAATCTTTTACAGAGAGCAAATCATCCTGGGACGAATACAATTCATCCTGGACGATAGAAATCCAGTGAGCAACTCGTCCTGGAATGAATACACTTTGTTTTTGAACAAAAATTTTTCAGAGAGCATTTCGTCCTGGGATGAATACACTTCGTCCTGGACGGTTAGGACATAGAAAAATTTTCTTCAACCCCAGTTCATTCCATTGCTCATTTAGAGGAGATAACTGATCTGATCGTCCCGTATGAACTATGTTTGTCCCATACGATCAGTATAAATTACTCAAGATCTTCTTAAGTGTTTGGGTGTATTTACTCAATTACAATCACACCCTTTCAAAACTTAATTCAAAGAAAAAATACAAGTTTTAAATCCACAAATTATCTCATGTTGAATTTGATTTGAAGTCTCTCTAGTCTGGAGTTTGATTTTCCTGAAATATTAGTACACACAAGAGCAAAAATAACTTTTCCAAAAAGTGTTAAGAGACAACTGTACATAAAACAATAATATTTGAAATCATCAAAACTATAAAAATTATAAGAATATAAAACATGCAAATAGCAACTCTCTTAACAATCTCCTCCTTTTTGATGATGGCACAACAATTATTATTTGTATAATTTTCAAATTAAAAAAATCTCCTAAACTCCCCCTGAAATGAAATTACCCCTAAATTGATGAACACGTGTAAATAAGGAGGTATTTTTGGAAATAAAAAAAAGCACAACATACACAAAACCCTAAACAAAATCAAAAACAGACACACATACACAATATGAATTAATAAAAACAAAAACCACAATATAAACAATTTCTCCCCCATTTTGACAACATCAAAAAGTTAAAAAAGAAAAAGACTTGAAATGTAAGCAGACATGAAAATCATTTGATAATTCAATCTTGAAAGTGATTGAAATAAGTTATGCAATTAAAATTAAAATATTAGGCAAATCATATTAAGTCATAGAATTTAAGAAGAGATATAATATTGATAAGAAAGAGAATATATCAAAAGCACGAGTCAATTTAGACTCTAAGATAAAGAAAATCATTACAAATAGGATGAATAGAAATTTGTATATTTCAAATGTCAATACATAATATTAATGTACAATAGATCAATTTGAATTAAGAGATTAAAATATAATGAAAAGAAATAATTACCACATGTGGCGCTTTGCGCATCTTTTCAAATTATTGGCTCATTTTTGTGCAACTTTTTTATTTTTGGGCTTATTTTGTGCCTCTTTTTCTACTTGCGAACCATTGCTCATTTCTTTTGATTTTTGTACATTTATATATTTTTTTCAAGAGCAATTTTGATCTTTCCAAAATCAATAATAAAAAATTTCCAACTTTTCTAAATGCATAGATATTTATTGATAAGTGAAATATAAAAATAAGAAAATATCATAGTTGCAATAATAATATTAGAATTAATGTATTTTAAATAAGAGACATGAAATTGAGAATTCTAATTATATCAAGTTATAAGCAGAACTTAAATTTAGATTTTCTAATAAATTTAATTTAGACTTGCACTTCAAAGTATAGCACTATTAAGATAAAAAAATCTAATGATTGTCATAAAGGCTAAAATACATTTTAATACAATTAAATAAAAAAAAAAACTAAAAACATATATTTATATCACTAAAAAGATATTACATTTAAGGTCAGGATATCAATACATAAATAAAACATCTAAAATAAAGAAAAATACAACAAACTTACTGAAAACACATCTAAAATACAAACTATAGAAAATACATAAAACTAAGTGCAATAATCACTGAGATGGACCCTGATCTGGTGGAGGGGGAGGTGCAGCACCAAAGATGTTAAAGTAAGTACTCATCATAAGCATATTAGTACTGATATCATTCTTCTGATCCCTCATAAAATTCATTTCATGCTGATACTGTGCGGCCTGCTGCAGAAGATGAGTCTCAATTTGATCAAAGCATTGATCAAAATGAGTCTCTGAGCAATTAAATCTTTGAACCAAATCCTGATAATTTGGTTCTTTGGCAGGTGCAGGTGCAGCTTCTAGTTCTTCCTCTATATCACTAATGACATGAGTTCTACTTGGTTCTTCTTTGAAGATCGCTCTAAATGATTCGTCGTTGTAGTAGAGCGGTTCTTCAAACTCTTGATCAGGATGAACCAAATTATATTTCTTCTCCAGAATGTAGGCAACAAGATGTCCTAAGGCGACATTATTCTTTCTCTAATGCTCTATATGTCCAATTTCAGACAGCCCATAAAGATAGTCAAGGATTAGTTGGGCTTTATCTATAGGTTCTTTAGTCATGATCAAGAAAGTCACCATAGTAAGAAGAGGGGTAATGTTGATTCTATCACCAGCTTTAGGAATTATGGAAGTTCTAAAGACATGCTGGATGATTCATGCATTACGAAGTAGACCGGATACTCTAGCCACATGTTCGTTCACATTGTTCCCTCTCATCAAATTATTAATTTCAGACCATGAATAATCATGAGTGTTGATGAAATGATGGGCTTTGCCTCCCTCTGTCCTTAAGTTCAAAAAGGCTCCTATGTCATGCTTGTGGATTTCAACTTTTTGTTTGAAGACATAGGAATGGATTATAGAGTGGTTAGAATTAAAAGACATGTTGGCGAGGAAGAAATGGAAGGTTTCAATATCGTAGAGATGGACGACGGTAAGGATAAAACCAAATTGAGTTAAAGCAAATAAGTTCATTACCTGAAAGGTAATTTGTTCTTGGATAAGGATTCTTGAGGGAGTGATTTTCGCAGAGGCAAACCTAGGAAAAGATTCCACATTTGCTTTAGAAAGGATATTTTCAGAGGAATTTCTACGTGGTTTCTTTGCCAGAACCTTTTTCCTCTGACTTAAGCTCGCCATTTGGAAGAAGATCTAGAGTACGAAAGAGATTGAAAGAGAAGTTTTGAGTGTGATTGTTGAGTTCAAAAGCCCTTCTATTTATTGAAAATGATACGTTCATACTAGACGAAAAAATTTCATCCCATACAAAATTTTGAATTCGTCATGTACAAAATTTTTTTATTTGGACGATCAAAAGCGTCAAAATGAAATGACTTTTTGTAATCAACACAACATACAAAGCATCCTTTCATACAGACTTTTGACCAATCTGATCGTACAGACGAACATGTTTTCGTCCCGGGACGATCAGAACTTATATCATTTTAATGGCAGTTAAAACATCCCCCTACAACGAACTGACATGTGTTCGTCCAGACGAACCAAAGGTTCGTACGTACGAAGTTCGTATTAAAAACTACCTTATCCATTCAACCTCTTTATTCATGCATCCCATCATTTGAAAAACATTTCGTCCCATACGATCGTGAAGATCATACATACAAAGTCATAACAAAACACTAAAAATTGCATTCAAACAATTTAAAATTTGACAGTTTGTTACATTACATACATCATCCCGTACGAAAAAATTTTGTCCCGGACGATTGTCACTCAAAAAATTTTCAAATTTATGCTATCAATCAAAACCAAGACACAAAACACACTAAAAACATTAAACAACAAAAAAACACAAACTCTAAAAGAAAAAAAAATCACACAAATAAAATCAAAAACTCATAAAGAACACAAAAACATTTAACTAGAAAATAAAAATCAATGTTGCAAAAATATTTTTATTTAAGAATTCAAATCAATCACACCAAGTCTTGTTCTTAATGCACTGAAAGTATCAAAGGCTAAAGGTTTTGTAAAAATGTCTGCAAGTTGATTTTCTATAGAAACATGATTGAGTTCAATTTTTCCTTTGGATACATGATCCCTTATGAAATCGTGCCTTATGTCTATGTGTTTGATTCTTGAATGTTGAATAGGATTTTTAGAAATGCAAATAGCACTAGTATTATCACAATAAATTAGAATAGTGCCTATAGTCAATCCTAAATCAATCAACTATTGTTTCAACCAAAGTACTTGTGTCATATAACTTTCTAATGCAATGTATTCAGCTTCTACAGTAGATAAAGCTACTGAATTTTGTTTTCTACTGGATCAAGAGACTAGAGAATTTCCAATAAATTTATATGTTCCAGAAGTGCTCTTTCTATCCACCCTACAACCTGCAAAGTCAGAATCTGAATAACCAATTATATCAAATGAAGAGCTAAACTTAGGATACCATATTCCTAAGTTCTATGTACATAATAGATATCTTATAATCCTTTTCACTGCTGTCAAATGTGATTGTTTTAGATCTGATTGAAATCTAGCGCACAAACAGACACTAAACATGATATCGGGGCAGTTAGCTATCAAGTAAAGCAATGATCCACTTATCCCTCTAAATTTCTTTTGATCAACAGATTTTTTCTTAAGGTCCTTATCCAACTGAACTGAGAAATTCATTAGTGTACTAGTAGGATTAGCTTTATCAATTTCATACTTTTTGAGATTGTCCTTAACATACTTTAACTGACTAAGAAATGCACATTCCTCAATTTGCTTAATGCTAAATCCTAGAAAGTAACTCAAATCTCCCATTAGACTCATCTCAAATTCACTATTCAGTATTTTAGAAAAATCATTACAAATATTTTTATTTGAAGATCCAAAAATGATATCATCCACATAAATTTGAACAATGAGAATATCATTTTCACATTTCTTCAAAAAGAGAGTTGTATTCACACTTCCTTTTTTTAAAGAGCTTTCAAGTAGGAAGGTCCTTAACCTCTCATATTAAGCCCTAGGTGCATGTTTCAATTCATATAATGCCTTTTTCAACTTAAAAACATGATTCAGGTATTTAGAATTTTCAAAACTTGGAGGTTGTTCTATAAAAACATCCTCTTGAATTACCCCATTTAAAAAGGGACTTTTGACATCAATTTGATACAATTTAAATCCTCTAAAACTGGCAAAGGCTAACAAAACCCTAATTGCTTCAAGTCTAGCTATAGGGGCAAAAGTCGCCTCAAAATCAGTCCCTTCAATCTGATTATACCCCTTATCAACTAATCTAGTCTTATTTCTAATGACTACTCCTAAGTCATTCATTTTTTTTTGAATACGCATTTAGTTCCAACTACGCTTTATTCCTTTGACCTTATAGTTAATTCCTAAAATTTATTTCTTACAAATTGATTCAACTCTTCTTGCATGGCCAAAATCCAAAATTCATCAGAATGTGCTTGATAAGTATTAGTGGATTCTGTAGTTAAAATGAAGGCTGAATGATTGACTTCTTTGTTTAATCCTCTCCTAATTCTTACACCCTCAATTGGTTCACCTATAATGAATTCCTTTCGGTGGTTTTTAGAAAATATCAAATCTCTAGGCAAAGGGTTTTCTATCTCCAAATTTTCTTCCAAATTCATTTTATTAATCTTTTGGGAGTTAGTCTCAATTTCATCTTCTTCAACATTTGGCTCTTCCATTTTTCCAGATTCATCAAATATAATATGTGTGGTCTCCTTAATTACCAAAATTCTTCTATTGAATACTCTATAAGATTTTTCAACACTTGAGTATCCAACAAAGATTCCTTCATCAGATTTTGGATCAAAATTTTCTAAGGAAGATTTTTCATTATTATGAATGAACATCTTGCGACCAAAAACATATAAATGAGACAAGTTTAGTGTTCTACCTTTTAGCAACTCATAAGGTATTTTATTCAATTTAGATCTTACATTCACCCTATTCAGAACATAACATGCAGTGCTAACCGCCTCAGCCCAAAAATATTTAGGAACTAAGTATTCTGCCAACATTACTCGGGCAGCTTCTATTAATGTTCTATTTTTCCTCTCGACTACCCCATTCTGCTAAGCAGTTCTAGGAGTAGAAAAATTGTGATTAATACCTTTCTCCTTACAAACTTCTTCAAATTTATCATTCTCAAATTCTCCTCCATGATCACTTTGTATAGAAATAATTTCACACCCTAGTTTTCTTTGAATCCAAGTAAAAAATTTCTAAATTCCTCAAATGATTCACTCTTATAAAATAGAAATCTAACCCATTTGAATCTTGAGTAATCATCCATAATCACAAATCCATATACCTTCCCTTCTAGACTCACAGTTCTAATTGGTCCAAAAAGATCCATATTCAAAATCTCTAAAGATTTACTAGTTCTAAGATCCTTATTGGATTGAAAAGAGGACTTCACCTGCTTCCCTAATTGACATGCATCACAAAGGTGGTCCTTAGTAAAGTCTAGTTTAGGTATACCTCTCATAAAGATTTTTTGGGTAGTCCTCCTAAGGTTTTTCATACTAGAATGACAAAGTCTCTTATGCCAAAGCCATGACTCATCAGATATAATTTTCAAACAAAAAATAGTAGGAGTTTGAATGCAATTTAAATGTAGCATATAAACATTATTTACCCTTTTCTATTCAAAACATCTTTTCCATTTAGGCTTAATATGCAGCTAGTAGGAAATATTTCACATAATATCCTTTATCACATAGCTAGCTTTTACTTAACAAGTTATGCTTTAAGCCTTCTACTAATAATACATTCTCAATGTAAAATTTATTAAGATTTCCAATCATACCTGATACAACCACCTTCCTTGTAGTGTTATCTCCAAGTGTAACCTTGCCTCCATTCTTGACTTCCAGCGTTATGAATTGAGTAGTATCTCTAGTCATATGCTTTGAACATTCACTATTCAGGTACCATATGCTCTCACGAGGTCTTGTGTGAGAGTGACTCTGTAAAATTATCAAACGTTAAACTTGGGAACCCAAATAAGTTTGGGCTCTCCTTTTGGTAATTTATAATCAGAAGCATGTATGATATATCTAGGTTTATGCATCTTATGTTTTCACACTAAATAAGTTTTCATCTTTAAAGTAAAGGTGTGAGCAATATGTCCAAACAATCCACAATTATTACATTTTACTTTTGGAAATTATTTCCTAAGTCTTCTACCATTCATCTGTCTAGTCAGGGATTTCATAAATTTAGGATATAGATTAGGATTTGTAAAATCTTCAAGTTTAGGGGGTATCCTATTATCCTCGAGAGCTTTTATAGTTAATTTGTAAAATGAATTTATATCTTCCAAAATTTGATTTATATAATTTGATTTATAAATTTTTCTATCCGATTCATCCTTAAAATTTTTAAAATCTTTTTCAAGTTCAGCATAGGATGATTTTAAATTTTCATGTTTTTTATTCAAGTCATCAAATTCATTAATTAATTTCATGTGGTTTTCATTAATTAAAGCATGATCTTTCCTAAGGATTTCATATTCCTTTTGTAATTCTTCAAATTTTAAACTTAAACTAGCATGCATTTTCTTCATTTTCCTATATACATCAAGCATATTTTCAGAAACTTCAAAAAGTTCATCATAGGTTAAGTCACATACCTTTTCTTGATCTGACTGACCAAGATTATCGATCATTAAGCACAGATTAGTGACTTCCTATTCCTTCTTAGTCTCTAATGAATCTGATGTTGAGTCCGTCCAGAAAGCTCTTTGAAACTTTTTCTTGCCCTTCTTTGCAGTTGGTTTGCTAGGAGTGGCATTGAGTTTTTGGCATTCAGTCTTAATATGACTAGATTTCCTGCACTCATAGTAAATCACTTCATTAGAAACTTTGACATTTCTATTAAATTTACCTCTATTCCAATGCTGGCGTCTCATCTGCTTCCTCTTCTTCTACTTCCTCTTTAGAAAGCTTCTGAATTGTTTAGTCATCAATGCGATATCATCTTCATCTTCAGATTGTGAGTGTTCACTCTCAGACTCTTCCACATTTAGTGCTATGTTCTTCTCCCTTCGTGGTTCACCTGCTTCAATCTTTCTTTAGCTAACTCCTTGCTCGCAAGCAATTAGTCAACCAAGAATATTGTCAATGGAGTAAATGTTTAGATCTTTAAACTGTAATTACAGTAAATTTAGCATCATAAGCAGTAGGTAAATAACAAAGAATTTTGTTAACCATTTCAGCATTCATTAGTTCCCTACCTAGTGCATACAAAGAGGTGACTATTTGTGAGAATCTTGTGTATATGTCAGAAATGGATTCATTTAATTTCATGCGAAACAGTTCATAATAATGTAACAAGATATTAAGTCTAGATTACTTAACATCATTAGTCCCCTTATAAGTTATTCAAAGTCTATCACATATGTCCTTTTACACTTTTGCAAGTGGAAATCCGTATGTAGTCTTCTGATTTTAATGCACAAAGGAATCTATTCAAGCATTTGGCATTTAGTTTTGCTAAGTCATGTTCTTCTACTGTCCAGTCCGCTAAAGGGGTTTCAATTCTAACTCCATCAACTAATCTAGTTGGTTTTGAATACCCTTCCTGAACTAAGTTCCACATATGATAATGAAGTGATTGTAAAAAATGTAGACATGCGTGTTTTCTAAAAATTAAAAGGTATATTATCGAACAGTGGAGGTCTAGTTATAGAGTAACCCTTGGGTGTATTTCGGTTTTTAAATGTAGCCATCTATGTTAATCAAAAAGTAGTCTAAAATCAAAGCTATGATACCACTTATTGAAACTCGTTCACTATAAATTAGGTTGTTAAACCTAAGCTTATGTCCCAGTGGCTAACCAAGAGGGGGAGGGGGTGAATTGGTAATTTAAAAAAAAAATTACCCTCTTAAAATTTGGAAATGAAAACTAACTTTAGTGAGTTTTGTAGAAAATAATTTTCAACCACAGTTTTAGTAGTAAAAGTACAAAAATAAAAGGCAGTGGAAAAATAAGGACACGA
The DNA here is from genome assembly GCF_001605985.2 of Dendrobium catenatum. NCBI lineage: Eukaryota > Viridiplantae > Streptophyta > Magnoliopsida > Asparagales > Orchidaceae > Dendrobium > Dendrobium catenatum. The sequence goes on along the minus strand of NW_021319009.1, from coordinate 38,421 downwards.
GGTTTATAGTGGTTCGGTCAAAAGAAGACCTACATCCACTCTCTAGAGGCACCCTCCGAGTATTATACTAATACCAATAGTGACTCTCCTTTTGTACCTAAAGCAAGGCAGGCAAGCCTTTACAAACACTCTTTCCTCCACTACCCAATGTGGCAGAGAATCATCGTCCTTTTACACTATCCCTAGTGCTGGCAGATAATCTTCGTCCTTTCACACTCTCCTAGTGTGGGCATAGAACCCTTCGTCCTTTCACACTCTCCTAGTGTGGGTAGAGACCCCTTTGGCTATTCTCACTCTCCATGTGTGGGCAGATAACTCTTCATCCTTTCACACTCTCCTAGTGTGGGTAGAGAACCCTTCGGCTATTCACACTCTCCATGTGTGGGCAGAGAACCCTTAAGCTATTCACACTCTCCATGTGTGGGAAAAGAATCCTTCGGCGATTCACACTCTCCAAGTCTCGGCAAAGAACCAGATCTCCTTAACAGATCTTCTCATAAGAAATCTAGAAAGGAAGAAAGAAAAGAGTGAAGTAATTTTCAAATCCCAAGTAGAGATTCTTATCTTTGAATACCAAATGAAGCCTTCACGCTCCAGTACTAGGAATCCTTCCTTGAACACTCTCTTGCACTCTCTCCTTGACTCTTCTTTCAATAGGTTATAAGATCAGTGGACAAAAGATTATGTGGTAGTTTAGTTTTAGACTATTTATAGGAAAGACACTAAAAACTATCCAAAAACTGCAAATTTTCAAGTCAGTACGAATTGGATCATCCCGTACGATCGTGGATCATCCTGGACAATTTTACTTAAGTGCATTGGAAATGAACCTAATGTATATGGGTACGAAATGACTTCATACACACATCTTCCCGTACGAACTAGGTTCATCCGGTACGGTCGGTTCCCAAAAACTGCAGAACAACACTTAATTTTTAGAGTCGATTCACTTCATCCTGGGGCGAAGTTAATGTTCGTTAGGACGAAAGTTTTACAGAGAGCAAATCATCTTGGGACGAATACACTTCGTCCTGGACGATAGAAATCCAGTGAGCAACTCGTCCTGGAACGAATACACTTCATTTTTGAACAAAAATTTTCCAGAGAATATTTCATCCTGGGATGAATACACTTCATGATGGACGATCAGGACATAAAAAAATTTCTTCGACCCCAGTTCGTTCCATTGCTATTTTAGAGTAGATAACTGATATGGTCGTCCTATTCGAACCATGTTCGTCCCGAACGATCAGTATAAATTTCTCAAGATCTCCTTAAGTGTGTGTGTGTATTCACTCAATTGCAATCACTCCCTTTCAAAACTTAATTCAAAGAAAAAATACAAGTTTTAAATCCACAAAGTATCTCATGCTGAATTTGATTTGAAGTCTTTGCAGTCTGGAGTTTGATTTTTCTGAAATGTTAGTACACACAAGAGCAAAAATAACTTTTCCAAAAAGTGTTAGGAGATAACTAAACATAAAATAATAATATTTGAAATCATCAAAACTATAAAAGTTGCAAGAATATAAAACATGCAAATAGCAACTCTCCTAACAAATTGAGCGAGGAGTTTGACTCCCAAAAAAATTTATTAAAAAAAATAAATAAAATAAAATTAGTGAATTGCGTGAGCTCTCTACAAGGTTGACCATAAAAAACTTATGAACCATCCTAATTTCCCTCTTTTTTCTCCCTTGTGTTCCCAACTTGAGCCCTAACCATTGTCAATCCTCTATTTTCCCTTGTTGACCGCATCTCTTTTTTCTTTTATTTTTCTTCTCTCTTTATAAATTCTCCCCACTTTTTTTGGCTAACATGTCACAACATTGCAACTTGGTATATGCTATGTTATGTGCCTTGCAAGTTTCTCGTACATTTTTTAAGCTATGAGAAAATTATGTTATAGTAGTTTTCTATTTTCATCATCTACTGAATTATCTCAATGTCCATAGATGTCTTTCTTAGCTTGGTGGACGTTAAAAATTAGTCTTTAGGTGTTTGGAGAATCCATATATATCTCTGTTAATGTGGTGTATGACTTAATTTTGGTTAAGAGTCCATCATTCTAGGCATGGTGAGAAAGCAAGACATGCTTTTTGGTATCCTCCTTGAAGGGTGATGTGTGGAGTGTTGCCAAAACATACTCAAAACTTTCTTAAAAAGTTTAATAAATTTTATTTGGGTACATGATGAAAATGAAAACAATATATTGTACATGCAAATCGAAGCAACAAAAATACCTATAATTGGACAATAAGTCCCATAAAAGAGCAAAAAATAATTTAAAATGTACTTTAGTGAATCACCAATAGAGTGTGAAATAAATGTATCTTTATATTTTGTCACATGATGAACTCAAATGAAAAATGATGTGTGAGACACCCCTATCCATAGATGCGAATTCTTCTCCCCGAGGACCGCCCTATTTATTAAGTAAAGAAAATATTAACTATCTAGAATCATTATGTATTTGAGGCCAAAATTTTAAGTTGAGCTACATACATGTGAGAAAACTTGCAAGTGAAGATGGTAAAACTATTTAAACATCTTAATAAAAGTGAAGCTTTTAACAAACAACCCACTCATCGCTAAAAAAAAAATTGAACTAAATAATTTTAAACAATGGACACACTTTGCAAAAAAAGAAAAGAAAAGAAATCTAATCCAAGCTATAGAACCTCAAGTGAGTTGATAGGATGAGGAGTACTCTTGATATTAAGATATATTTGAATAAAAAAAGAAGTAAATATAGAATATTTAGAAAATAATGAAAAATTAAAAAAAAACCCGAAAATAATTCCAAATAATATTTGGAGATGTTTAGATTCATCTCACCCTCATGTTGAGCGAGAAATCCCTATTTTTTCTCTTAATAAGTATGAATAGGTATACAAAATTCTCAAAACTATAATGGCAGATACAAACATTAAGAAAAATATAAAGTTCCTTTTATAGATAAATTTTCTAAATATAAAAATAGATTTATTTGGTCAAAAAGAGAATTTGACTTTTATTTGGAGATCATGGAGAAAAAAGATTCATGTAACTAACCACATGTAGTGGGATAAAAGCTTGATGTTGTTATTGTGCGGTTGTAGGGATAGAGTTAATATGACCCACATTTAAGTAAATATCTTAGTAATAAAACAATGATTTCAGATATTTTCTTTATGCCTAACAGATTTGTTCTATAATAGGCTGAGGATTGACAATCTAGCTGTAAGTCTAGTTAAAATACTATAATGTATTTTGTATAAAGCATTAAATGCTTTCTATAATGAAAAGTCTATCTAATAAGAATATCTCCTAGTTGACTTTTAAATAGGTTAGTATTGTAAGGCCTAATATTTTGTGCCAATCATATACAAACATAAATGGTTGGATGACATGGATTTTGTTGGCAAACAATCACCAAATTAAATAAAAAGGCTTATTTACTCAAGTGAATTGGCCTTTTTCATTATAATTTAGGGACCAACTATTTAGTTGTGAGTACTTATAAAAGAAAGAGAAATTACTTACAAACATTTTTATTGCATTTATAGATGAATAGTTTTAGAAAACGAGGACTTATTTTAAGGCTTTATTGGTTGGTAGTGTTTCATTTTTTTTCCAAGAAAAGATAAGATAATAATTCCCCATTATTGAAAGGGAATTGAGGTAACAAAACTTTCTTTTAAAGCTATATATGTAATAATAATAATTGTCCCGCGATGCACTCGGACATTGATTTGATCCTACTGAGTGGACCTAAAGGGCAAGTACCCTCCCTAATGGTTCTTCTCGCGGGGAGGGGGTGCCAAAATGCCACCAAAATTATGGGAAAAATGTAAAATTTTAAAGCAAGTACTGAAATTGTTAGATTAGAGTTGAAGAATAAATCTGAGGTTAATTTACTCCCTCGAAGCCCTCGGTCGTAAGTTTAATCTGGCTGGATGGATCAAAAGAATAAGTGGCTGCTCTAACCTCCCCTCGTAAGACGAGGATGCCGGGAGGCTACTAAAATTATACGAGAAGGCTACCAAATTGGAGATTTTTAATTAATTAAACAAATTTTATTCATTAAAATATGAATTAATTCATTAATTAAAATATTAATTAACCAATTTAAGATAAAGCTTAAAATTTCACTTTTTTTTAAAAAAAAGGCAAAAGGAAATGCCAATATTATTGAAAGCAACCTAATTACAATCTAGAACCATAACTTGATTCCTCCTTTAATAGTTTAAGAAACCAAGGAGGAATCTTATTACAAGACAAATCTTCTGAATTAAAATCACTATCTAGAGCATAGTTAGCACAATTATTAGCTAACTTATTACATCTTCTATTGACCCAATTAAGGAAAATAAGACTTTGGAAGATCAGAAAAAAGTGTCGTTTGCTAGAGAGAGAAAGTGTCGTTTGTTAGAGAGAGAAAGTGCTTTTCAAATTCCATTGTTCCTGATTGTGCTCGCTGTTTGTCAACGCCGGTGATTGTCCGCCGATCACCGGACAATGAAGGATGGGTGACGATCGAGGTTCTACTGATTTGGCTAGGTAGACTGCTCCTCCAATTTCAAAGTCTTCTGATAGATTTTCTGTATCTGATTTTTCTGCTGATAGAAATCAGAACCAGAATTCCAAAAATAAACCATTGATCATAAATGAAGGAGCCCTTTTGCATCCCAAAAAGATGATTCGTGTTGCTGGTAAAGGTAAAATGTTCTTATTGAAGAAGAAATCAAAAGTCCAAAAGTTCTGAAGATTCTGAAGCAAAATTCTGGAAGCCCGAATGCCACATCTTCTTCGGATCTTAAATTACATGTGAGTAGATTCTGCAATTCTACTCCTTCTAGTCCAGGTGAGCATATTTCAAATCATGCAAATGCATTCATCGTTGATGCTGTGATTGAGGAGACTAAACGAGATGCACAGAAGATGTCTGGTGTTGGATCGCAACCAGGGAAGAATATTTCTTTGAAGGATCAAAATGATCTGGAGCAAGTTAGACTCTGTATTTCAGGAGAATTGAATTCTGATATTCAAACAGTCAATAAGACTTTTCCTCCAGAGACATCCGTGAAGATGAACAAATTTGAAGACAAATGCGTGGGCGAATGGTGCACGAGTTAAAGTGGACAATTTGAATTTAGGTTCATTTTTTGTCTGATGATGGGAAAACGGTGAAGCTGCATAATGAGAATGTTTTGGAAAATTCTAAGAAACTGGTGAATGATATTGTTATCAAGGTTTTCGGTGATAACCTTCCTTTTTATGTGATCAACAATGAATTAAGAAGATAATGGAGCAGTTTTGGGAGCTTCGGATTAACTATGTTGAGACAAGAATGGGTCCTATGTTCTTGTGAGAATGCTGAAACTATGGAAGCCATTTTATGTGAAGGACCTTGGTTTGTAAGAGGTCATATTGTAGGCATTGATAAATGGTCACAAAATTTTTCCACAAAATCTTTGAAGGGGCTATCGGCCCCAGTGTGGATAAGGCTTCCAAATTTACCACTATATTGTTGGGATGATATTAACATATGCAGAATTGCATCTTTGGTTGGCAAACCCTTCTTACTAGATGGAAATATGTTTTAATGGAATAGAAGAGAATTTTCTAGAATTTGTGTTCGTATCAAACTTGATGAACAACTTCCGCTGGGAGTATGGGTGGAAGGAGAATCTACCAAATTCTATCAAAAGATTGAGTATGAGAATGTTTCTAAACATTGTTACAAGTGTGGCAAGATTGGTAACTTTCTAGGGAAATGCCCTTTGTCAGAGAATGAAAACATCAAAGAAAGCTCCAAAAATGTTACTGAGGAAGTAGTTCAAGCTGAAGTTGCTATCAAAAGGGCTGCTGGTCAGACTATTTTGGCCAAAAATACAGATGTAGATATGGAAATTATTGAACATACAGGATATGGACGCTGGGTGCATGTCAGATATGGCAAGAAAAAAAGAAGTAATAATTTTCCATATACTGTTAATAAGGTTTCTCAGAAACAGGTGAAAGAAGTCTGGAAGGCTATTTTTACTATTGCTCCTAATCTAATTAATGACAAAAATTTCAAATTGGGAAAGCATATAATGAGAAACTAGATAGAGACTCTATTGGTAATCAAAAGACATGCTGTTCTGTACAGAAGGAAGATCTTGTTGCTGCTGATTCTATAAATGCTGGAGCTGTTGATGCTGCCGAAGTTGATAATATTGCTGGTCTTAGCAATACAGAATTGGAAGAAGGTGAAATACTGGATATTTACTCTGGGATAGATAAGAAGATTCCATCTAGTAAGATGTCTTATGTCCCTACTCCAGTTATTGTTAACAAAAATATGTTTGCAATTCTTAATAATATGTTAGTCAAATATTTGGCTAGTGGAGATTACTGAAAATGTTCCGAGTGATAACTCTAACAAGGATAATCTCCACTAGCCAAATATTTGACGAAAACCCTATCAAGACTTTCTAAGATTCTAGCTCCACCGGGTTTGTTATTGCACCAAGTATAACTTGGACCAATAAATTTTGATTCATGATAATCAAGGTTTGTAAAAAGGATTTCATTTCCTTAGGACATTGTGAAAAATCAAATTTTCTTCCTCCTTTTTTATCACCTTTAGAAAGAAGGCAATTGAAATCACCACCCAAAATAGAAGGACTATGGATAAGAAAATAATTCTCCAATTGATTCCATAATCCCCTTCTCTTGTAGGTGTTCTTATTAGCATATACAGTAGAAATCCTCCAACTAACTTTATTATTGATTTCTAAATCACCAATGATACATTGATTAAAAGATAATAAGGTATTAAAAGTAGCAAACCCTGTATTCCAAAGTATCAAGATACTTCCAGCCAAGTCTGGGAATGGAAGCTTATCCGAAGCAAAGGTATTACTTCTTAGATCCAAAATTAATGATTTGAATTGCACTTTAGCCCGGCTTAATTCTTGGTGGAGACAAAGAGTGAAGGCTAGATGGTTAAAGGATGGAGACTTTAATTCAAAGTTTTTTCATTATTTTGCAAATGCTAGAAAAAATGCAAATTACATTTTTAAAATTAAAAATGAAGATGGAGATTTGGTGGAAGATCAAGCTCTTATTCAGAGTATTATTTACAAATACTTTCAAAATAAATGGAACAAACAGAGAATGTTCTTTGGACAAAACCGAAAGCTATTTTTTTAGAATCTAATAGAGAAATTTTGAATGCTGATTTGATGCTGGAAGAAGTGCATATTGATGTTAACCAAATGGAAGGAGGTGTATCTCCGGGAGTGGACGGTATTACTCACTCTTTTCTTAAGTTTTACTAGCACATCATTAATATAGATGCTTGGGAAGCTTTGAAAAGATTTTTCTCCATGGGCAAAATGGAAACTAGTTGGAAGGATACTTTGATTATTCTTATTTCTAAAGTTGATTTGCTTAAATTTCCTTCTAATTTTAGACCTATAATTTTATGTAAGACTATGTATAAACTTGTGGCTAAAATTATTCTGAATAAATTTGTGAATCTTCTTCCAAAACCTATATCTGAAAATCAAGCTGCTTTTATTAAAGGCCGATCCTTATATGATAATGTTTTAATTGCCCAAGAAGTCTTCAACAAATTCAAATTTTCTAAATCCTTGACATCCTTCTCGGAACCCACTCTTTAATAGAATCCAACAAGATATTTTACAATTAATAACCAAAGAAAATCTTGCATGTTCCACACATTCTATAATCCACATAGAATCAAAATAATCCAAGACATACTTTAAAGTATTCCAACTCATACTATCATAAGCTTGTTCCAAATCTACTTTAAATGAAACAAATCCTTTTGAAGATCTAGTTGTTTTGAATTTGTGAAATACCTCTTGAGCTAATAAAATGTGGTCTCCCAAAGAACTGCAATTGATAAAAGCAACTTGCTCCTGTGAAATTATTTTGTGAATTAGCATTTTCATCCTATTTTGAATAATTCTAGCCACCACCTTATAAATGGATATGCATAAGCTGATCGGACGGTATTGGCTTGGCCACACTGGGTTCAAGACCTTAGGAATGAGAAAAATAAGTGTCTCTTTCAAGTCATAATTCATTTTACCCGATTTGAAGAATTGATTGATAGAAAACCAACAATCCTTATTAATTATGCTTCAATACATTTTGATGGATGATCATGTTATTCCATCATTTCTCGGAGACACACTATTTCCAGATTATAACACTAATAACTCCAACTCTTCTATAGTTAGCTCTTTGACTAACATCTTCCTATCATCCTCATCGACATAACTGTTTGGACTAGGCCACCAAGTCAAATATCCATTCCTATCCTTCCATTTGCCATTAAAAAAAATTAAGAAAATTTTAGAAATTTTAGTGGAGTCTTCAGTAACCGAGCCATCATCACTTTTAATTTTGAGAATTTGATTTGAATTCTTCTTACCCAAAGCAAAACAGTGATAGAATTTATAGTTAGTATCTACCTCTCCCAACCACTTGCCCTTGGCTCATTGCTTCTTCCATGTATTTTATCGCGCCAATACAAAATTTAGTTCACCCACATAGGATCTTAGCTGGAATATTTCATCTTCTGATAGCCATCCAATGTCCGACTCCTTTGATTACAGCTTGTGTATATTCGCCTTTAGATCTTCTTTTTGGTGGTCATACTCTCTTTATTTTTCTCTGCTCAAGTAAAATAGTGTTTTTAAAGATATACAAAATTTGCAATTAAGCAATTCAGCCACATTTCCTTCAGTCTTCTTATTCTTTGATGATCTTACCACATTAATCAAAGCTGGACAACATGCCCAAACCTCCTCGAAACTTATAATTTTTTTAGAGGAAAAACTATTATTAAAAAAATTCAGTAGATGGGATTGTGTTCCAAAGCCACCCTGGGTAAATGCCTTACCACTAATCGATGCAAATTCATAGATAATGGATTTATGAAACATCTATCCAACCTTTCCAATATTCTAGCAACACCAATTTTATTATTGCACCAAGTGAATCTAGGACCATTAAATCTCACTTCATGAAGATCACTTCTCACCAAGAATGCATTCATCTCTCTTGGACCTGAGAAAACCGAAATGGTCTTACCCCTCTTTTTTCTTCTTTATCCAAAATGGAATTAAAGTCCCCTCCAACAACCATAGGTTGACTGCTTGAACAATAATCTTCTAGCTTGTCCCAAAGTATTCTCCTTTGAATCACCTCTTTTCCACCATAAACAGTGGAAATTTTCCAAAATCCCACATTCACTATGTTGAGATCTCCTATCAACACTTGGTTGGAAGAAAATAAAGGAGAAAAGAAGCTACCATACTTTTCCAAAGCACCCAAATTCCTCCTGAAAGGCCCTCTGGTCGAAATAAAAAGAACTCCCATTCACTTCCAATTAGAACATCAATACCTTGTTTACTGAAAATGGAATTTTTTTTTCCAAAAGCCCCACAAAAAAAAAAAAACATTGTTATCTCTAACCACCTCCTTCAAATATAGTGAAGCTTGTTTTTTCCTAGCTCCTCTACACTTCCAAAATAAGATTGAACCCATTAAGTAACAAAAGGGAAAGAATTCCCCGCCTTCTCCTTTGCCTCACCTTCCCATTTCCTTCCTCTAGGCATCAGTTTAATTGGACCAAGAATTTTGGGTTCCTTACGAAGTTTGATTTTGGTAATAGTAGAGCTACAATCTCTTTCTTCCACCAAAACCTCTACAGGTTGAATATTATGATCACATCCACTTTTAACCACATATGTCAAGGAAACAGGGCTACTATCTTCCATGTGAGCTGCATGTGAGAAACTTTTTTCTTTTATTTTTAAATCTTTAAATTTAAAAATACTTTTAGTTCTCACATGATTTGCTTTATTTATATTTAAATGGATTTCTTTGAGGCAAATCAGCATAGTTTAGTACTATATCGTCCCGAAGGAAAGATTAATGTTTTTCTATCAATTTGAAAGGAAGAAATCTATAATTTATTTCTCTAATCAGAAATACTATAGGGAAGATACAAATCAACCTGAGGGATGATGAATATCTTCTCTTATTTCTTTAATTACAAAAATAAATTACATATTTATCTCCATAATAAAATATAGAAGATATCTGATCCACATGTAGAACATATAACACATCCATCTATCCTTTAATTATGAAATTAAATTTTAAATATAGATAAAGCGAGGTCTACATTCACAAATTTTCCCCCTACTATAGAAAGGAATTAAGGTTAATCTGGGATCTAGACTCCCTATAGGGGCAAGCCCCTATAGTTAATTACATCTCCTAAGAGAATACTCTCGATTAATGTGAAGAGGAATGTGATGAGAGAAGTGTATACAACCTGGACTTACTACCTGCCTAGAGTGGGCTGCTAGCTAACAATCCTAATCACAAAAATTCACCGATGAATGCAAGATTTAAGTTAACTCTATCCTAAAAATTAAGGAATGGTTAAATAAATTAACACAAATGCAAGATAAAATGCTTACAAAATTGAAAATCTACTCGTATGCTGATGATGCATGAAACAGTTGTATATATAAAAGAGAGCTGATTTTATTAATATAGAATTCACAGGTTACATCCCAGGGTCTGTAGTAAAGCAAAGGTGGCCAAGTCCCACTGACAACAAACCTGGATTCTAAACCTATAAAAGAATAGAATTAAACAAAACTACTTATAGTCTTCAGGCTCCAAGTCTTCTATGGAATTCCAAAAAGGAACATCCTCCTATGGGAGGATATTACTTTTTGGAGCCCTATTTATATGTATAAGCCATTATTTTTAATTCTTTTACAGACTCCATATACTTTACAGACTCAAAATATATACAACAGATCTAAGAAAGAATAAAATTTACACTTTTTTTTATAAGTACATCAGTCCCTAGGTACATCCTACTTTGCAGGTAAGTAAAGTACGGAAAAGAAAATGCTGTCCTGAGTGTGTTGTGAGTAGTTATAAATGCAGGAAAGTAAATACATAAAAATAAGGTACACGGCCCTCACTTTATTCACTCCGTACTCTGGAGTACAGACAGAAAATAAACATGTATGCTATGCATTGCAGGAAAGTAAACAGACAAACATGGGTGCCTTCTTGACAAGACACCCGCAAACAAACCACCGGCTTAGGCTAGGCTAAAGTTGGTTGTCCTAGCAAGCATCTAAGTGTGTGAAAGAGGTCATGTGGCTCGAATAGGTCCTATAGGAATTATTGTTCAAATTACATGTATTATTAAGATTTATTAAATTGATAGTTTAGGATTTAAACTTTGGTATTTGATTAGGAGTTGTACTAGAAATGGTGTAGGTGTTATTATAGATAAGAGTTTAAAGGATAATGTTATAAATTTAATAGGATTGGAGATATAATTATAGCTTTAAAGATTGTTGTTGATGATAAGATTGTTAATATTATAAGTGCTTATGCTCCTCAAGTAGGTTTGGGTAAGAGTTCTAAATTAAATTTTTGGAATGCCTTAGAAGAATTAATACAAAATATACCTCTTGAAGAAAGTGTTTTTATTGGAGGAGATTTAAATGGGCATGTTGGTAGAGAGGTAGATGATTTTAAAAGAATTCATGGTGGCCATGAATTTGGAACGACGAATGAAGGTGGAAAGACCATAAAGGATTTTTGTTTAGCTTATGATTTTTCAATTGCTAATACCTTATTTAAGAAATGGAATGAGCATCTCATCACTTATAAAAATGGATATAGTACAACCCAGATTGACTATTTTCTTATTAAAAAATTAAATTGTTTAGATTGCAAAGATTGTAAAGTTATTCCGAGTGAAAATTTATGTACCCAACATCGATTATTAGTTTTGGACTTTAAGATAAAGGGGAATAAAATAAAAAATAAAGTAAAACAATTTTCTAGGATTAGATGGGGGTATTTAAAGAATATTAACAAAAATATTTTTGGAAATAAGATTTTAGATCGTAAGATTTTGTCTGTACATGAGGATGCTAATATTATGTGGGAAAAAGTGGCTAGTGATATTAAGAATATTGTAAAAGATGTCCATGGAGTATGAAAGGGAAAAGATGACTTACTAAACTTTTTAATACTATTTTGAAGACTAAAAAGATGTCAGATGAGTGGAGAATGAGTATGTTAATTCCTATTTTTAAGAATAAAGGTGATGCGCAAGATTGTGCGAATTATAAGGGTATTAAGTTAATGTGTCATACTTTAAAACTATGGGAGCGAGTTATGGAGCATAGGTTGCGGCGTGATACTAATGTTTCTCAAAATCAATTTGGATTCATGCCGGGTAGGTTGACTATGGAAGTCATACATTTATTAAGAGGCTTGATGGAGAAATATAGAGAAAATAAGGAGGATCTACATATGATATTTGTTGATTTAGAAAAAGCATATGATAAAGTTGCAAGAGAAGTGCTATGGAGAGTTCTTGAAAATAAAGGAGTCAATAATGCTTATATTCAAATCATTAAAGATATGTATGCAGGAGTTATTACTTGTGTTCAAACACAAGGTGGATTGACCAATTATTTCCCTATTTCGGTTGGGTTACATCAAGGATCAGCCTTAAGCCCTTATCTTTTTGCTTTAGTCTTGGATGTTCTCACTAGACATTTGCAAGAGGATGTACCATCGTGTATGCTTTTTGCTGATGATATTCTTCTTGTTGATAAGACTAGAGAGGAAGTTGATGGTAAACTTGAATTATGGAGGTCAACATTAGAGTCTAAAGGTTTTTGCTTGAGTAGATCTAAAATGGAATATATTGAGTGTAATTTTAGTTGCAATAGACCTAGCCATTCATTGATTCTCCTATCAAGTATCCACCTATCCTTGAATACATTAATTGATTCCCCATTAGATACTTCCAATCTCAAAAATGGATCGAGCACCTTACCTCCATTGCAGAGAATTTTCCAAGATGTGGAAATTCTCTAGATTCCAGCATTTTCAAATCTAGTTCCATACTTGGGAGCCAATGTTCTATGTAATAGCGACTCTTTGTTGTTCAAAAATCTCCAAGATAATCTAGCTCTAAGAGGAGCTACCCTTGTTGTTAAGGAAAATAACCCACATCCACCTTTCTTCATAGGCTTACATAAGTTATCCTAGCTTATGTAATGCATTCCTGGATTTCCTCTAGATTTCTTCCAAAGGAAATTTCTACAGATTTTATCAAATCTTTTTTTAACATGAACTGGCACCAAGAAGTGAGAAATGAAATAGTTTGGAATTGATAGGATAATTGTCTTTAAAAGAACAATTCTCCCTACTAATGATAATGATTTCGATCCCCAATTATTGAGGAATCTAAGAACTTTTTCAATAATAAAATGAAAGTCAGTAGCCACCATTCTTCTCAAAGTCATTTTAATGCCAAGGTACAAAAGCTCTTTTACTTGATTAAATCCCATAATCCTGGAAAGAAGTCTCTGCTTTCTTCTTCCAACATTGTTCCCAAAGATAATAGCTGATTTCTCCTTGTTAACCTTCTGCCCTGTCCACATACTGAAGTCAGCTAGAATGGCTTTGATTTCAAGAACAGATTTCCTTGAAACTTTTAAGAAATCCATAACATCATCAGCAAACAATAAATGCAAAATTTGAAGACTGTTTGGGCTGATTCCAATCCCAACCATAGAGTGAGAGAAAGCAATTGTGAGAAGCTGAGAACATAGGATGAATAACATTGGTGACAAAGCACATCCTTGACAAAATCCGCTTTCAGCCTTAATCCATCCTGATAACTTCCCATTTATAATGATAGAAAATTTGGGATTCGAAACACATTCTAAAATTAAATTTGAAAAAAATATATGGGAACTCAAAGTATTTCAAAACCTCTGATGAAAGCAGCCTGCTCATCCGAAATAAGCAAAGGCATAACTGGAGTAAGTCTGTTCAGGATAACTTTTGCAGCAACTTTATACACCGAATTACAAAGGCTTATAGGCCTGCAATTTGAAGGCAATAAAGGATTAGAAACCTTTGGAATGAGAAACACTAGTGTATCTTTCCAATTGCAATCCATGCTTCCTTGATTGAAGAAATGATTTAAGGCCACTACAAAATCTCCTTTAATGATCTTCCAATAAAATTTGATAAAAGGAGTATGTAACTCCATCACCTCTCGGAGCTATGTTGTTTCCAAGATTTTTTATGACAAACTCAATCTCTTCCACAGTGAAGTCTTCATTCAGAAAAGTAACTTCCTCCAGCTTTAATTTCTTCAGTTGTATTGGCCAATCATCCATTTTACAACTTCTCTGTTTCCATTTCAAATTAAAAAACTGTATGAAGATATCTTCTATATGGCTTTGGTCCTCCACAACGAACCCATCTTCATTTTTTAATTTCAAATTTTTGTTGCCAATCCTTCTAGCATTAGCATATGAGTGATAGAATTTGGAATTACAATCTACCTCATTCATCCATTTGACTTTAGCTCTTTGTTTCCACCAACTACACAACCGAGCCATAGTAGTGTTATTTTAGATTTCATTCGCCAGCAATCTTCTTCAGAGAGCCATCCAACTTCGGCTTCTTCAGTTTGTAACTTCAGAATCTCTTCCATTAGACTACCTTTAAGATCATTAAGGTTCTTCAGCTTTGCTTTTCTCTAAAAGAACAAGGATTTGATAGTTCTTTTACACTTGGCATTGAAAATTTGAGCAGAATTTCCACTGAATTTCTTACTCCATTCCCTCTTTACCACAGCAAATGAAGCCGACACATCCTCAAAAATAATACTCCTTTTATGAAAGTTTCTAGAATTATAGAAATTGAGTACCAATGGACTATGATCTGAAGCAATTCTAGCAAGATGTCTCACGGTTAATTGAGGAAAATAATTTAAAGCAATGGAGTTAAGAAAACACCTTTCAAGTCTCTCAGGAATCAGAGTACCTCCAGATTTATTGTTACACCATGTATATCTTGGACCAATGAAATTAATCTCATGCAAGTCATTATTAGTAATGAAAGGTCCCATGTCTCTAGCTCCATGAGAAAGAATGAATTTTTTACCTCCTCTCTTGTCCTCTTTAGAAGTAAAACAATTGAAGTAGGACTACCACCATTGGATGTTCCTCCACTAAGTAAAACTCAAGTAACTCCCATAGTTCCCTTCTTTTTGTTGTGTCTCTGCTCCCATAGATTGATGCCACTCTCCATTTACAACTACTATTTATTATCAAATCACCAATAAGACATTGGGATGAAGATCCCACCAGAGAAAATTCAACTATATTCGAGTTCCATAGAACAATAATCCTCCATATAAACCATTCAAAGGTACCATAGTAAACTCCCAACCATCTCCCATATGCTTCTTAACATCTCTAATTTCAAAGTTAGAGATTGTAGTTTTAGGCAATCCCATAAAAACAACATTATGTATTTTAACAATTTCTTTCATGTATAGAGAAGCACTACTCTTCTTTGCTCCTCTACAATTCCAAAATATCAAGGAATTCATTAAAGAGGACATGTGGGATCAGTTCCCACCTTGCCTTTCATATCCAACTCAAACTTTCTACTCCTTGTGATACTGTTTATTGGTCCAAGGCCTTTCAACTGTTTTGATTTCTTTTTCTTCAATTGGCTGGAATCAACTTCTTTCTCCATTGAATTTGAGCTGTCATCTGTAGGTTGCTTCAGTTCTTCCTTCCAAGCACTGTGGTTCTCGTTAGTCATCAATCCAGTATCACAATCCTTTATGAACTCACCTTCTTCCATTAAATCATGCAATACATTAAATCTGTTACCACTAGAGGAATGTATGAAACATTCCTTTCAACGTCCTGCTGCACTTCAATATTCACATCCTAACAAGTTTCAATTGTTACTTCTTCGGGAGTTTGATTGTTAACCAATTGAATTTTTTCAAAATTCATAGTTGGGTCTTCTATCTGATTTCCCTCAACCTCCTTCTTCTTATTATTTAAAGATAGTTTCCTCCAAATTGTCTTCTTAACAGGTGCACCATTACCACCTTTGAATTGATTCTGGACAAACTTTATGCCTTGGTTTACTACCATCCATGGTCCATAGCTCCCTGAATTGGTTTGAACCAGTCCATTTTCTGCTGCAATTTCTTTCCTAGCATTATTAGGATCATTTCTCAAGTTCTCATTGCACTTGAATATTGGATTGCCAACACCTTCACCACAATGTTCTATAGTATTCTCAATGAATCCACACTTAAAAAAAAAAATTGGGATTCGTTCATATTATATCTTTTGATAGAATTTTCCATTAGTTCCCTCCACCCATATTCCAATTGGAAGCTTTCTATCTAGCAAAATACGGACACACACCCTTCCAAAGTCCGTACGTCCCCATTGAAACATGTTTCCATCAATGAGAATTAGTTTTCCAACCATCGAAGCTATTATGCAAACATTTATTGTGTCCCAACAATGCAATGGAAGGCCTGGAAGCCTAATCCAAACTGAAGATGTCAATCCTTTAAGGGAATTAGGATCAAAGCTATGTGACCACATATCCATACCAATAATCTTTCCATTTACAAACCAAGGCCCATTAGAGAGGACCAACAACATGCTTTGTTTCTTCTGGAATGAACATAATACCCAACCCATAGTAAGCATGGTAATATGAAATTTGCCATAATGATTCCACTGTCTCCTCAGTTCATTACTTATAACTGAAATTGGGGCTTCTCCTCCAAAAATTTTGATTACCAGTGAATAAACTAATTTCTTGGCATTCTCTTCCTCATTCTTCTCAAAAAATTTCACAGTCAATCCATCTTCATACAGGTAGTCACCGAGTTGCAGATCTTCAACTAGGATATTCTCTCCTCTTCCATGCATTAGTTTGTCCAGCATCAGTAATTCGTTCAGTATTTTGAGTGTCTTCATTACCTCATCCTGAAACAGCTGAATCCACTTCTCTAACCTTCAGTAAATCGCTGAATAGGGCCTTATTTCCAATAACTGGAACCACCATGCCAGCCCCATTAACTGTGCCGTCTTCCTAAATTGTTGTCATATTCTCTTCAATACTGAAAGAATCATTTTTGCCCATAGAATTTGCCATGTCCTCTTCATTTAGAACAGATTTCTCCTCATTGAGACCAACCTTCTCAATAGGAAGTAATTTGGATGGTGATGCTTCATACACATTACCAAACATCATAGCAATTATTGAATTGTACTTATTGAGATCATTTATCATAATCACATTCTTCCCTTTTCCAAGAACCTCTGGTTCCTTCTTCTCCAGATAGCCACCTTCATTAATTACCAAATTAGTCCCTCTACCTTTGCATCTGTTATTCATATTTGAATTTCTATCTCTAAATGCTGGAGGTGAAGACGGAAAGGATATGGCAAAGGATAAAGGAGCCCTTGATGATGGACGTCGAACATCAATTCTACCTCCGACCGCTTGAATAAGGTGAACGTCCGCCTCCACTCGTCCACCGTGAATCCCGCGGAGAACAAAAAATTGTAATCTTCAGATTTAAGAGCACAAAATAAACTATTCAAGCATTTAGCATTAAGTTGTGCTAAGTCACATTCTTCTACTATCCAGTCCACAAAGGGTGTTTCAACTCTAACTCTGTTGACTAATCTTGTTAGTTTTATATACCATTCCTGAACAAAGATCCACATATGGTAATCAAGTGACTGTTAAAATGTAGACATGCATGTTTTTAAAAAATCAAAAGGAATATTGTGGAATAATGGAGGTCTAGTTACAGAGTAATCTTCAGGAGTGTTCCTATTTTGAAATGTAGCCATGATCGTTAATCAAAAAGTAGTCTAAACATATGATATTGAAAACAAAGCTTTAATACATCTTGTTGAAACTTATTTAATTTAAATTAGGTTGTTAGACATAATCTTATGTCCCAACGGCTAATTAAGAGGGGGTGAATTTGTAATTTAAAAATTTTCTCTCTTTATATTTTAAAAATGATAAAATTTTTAATGAAAGTTGCTGAAAAAGATTTTTCAACCACAGATTAACACTAGAATAATAAAGTAAAAGTTAAGGAGAAATTAAAAAGATATAATATTTATGGTGGTTCAGTAAAACACGACCTATATCCACTTCCCTGAGGCACCCTCCGAGTATTACACTAATACCACTAGTGCCTCTCCTTTTTTCCCCACAGCACGGCAGAGAGGCCTTAAAAAAAACTCTCTTCCACCACAACCCAGTACGGCAGAGAACCGTCATCCTTTAACACCCTCCAAGTATAGGCAGAATACCTCACGCATCAAGCTTGAATTCATTCTAGGCTATTACTTATTCATACTTATTTAATTTTACATGTGTTTCATCTTTTAAATTATTTTAGAATCATTATTGTATTGCTGTCCTATAAATTTTTGCACTCATTTGGTGAGTTTTTAGGTGGTATCTTAAGCATGTAGGTGTTGCTCTCATTACAACAACTTCCCTAGTTACCTATAATACTTAAAGCCTTGTTGTACTTTGCTATCCAAATATTTTTTGCATGATATAGTGGCATTCTAAAGAGTCTATCAAAGTATTTAGGTGCTTTCCTCTATCTCGATTAAGCCCCAAGTGTCCCCTAGTGTCTAGTCATGAACCTGAAACAACTTGGATGGACTAGTGTTGCAAATCTATTTTTCATCACTTATGTTTTGATGATTGACAAATACTATTGATTCTCTTGAACTTCCTATTACTTCTAACTTTTCAGGAATCGAAGATCGGATGAACAAATGAATCCAGTTCAAGATTGCGTAGGTTAGGGTTGAGTCAGTATGTACTTTGCTTTTTCTCTTCTTGAGTATATTTGTAATGTTCAAAGAGACTGATGCTAAGTAACCCTATATACATACACTTGAGAGACTTAGAATTTCTATTTTTACTCACATCGGCCAGGACGATATCTGTATCATCCTGGACGATTGAGTTTTAAATAGAGATTTTATTCAGGATTCTTAATTAAGGCAGCCGTCATTAATAGATCATCCTGGACGATACCTGTATTGGCCAGGATGATAAGCTCAAAATAGAAAGAAATTTTTGCCATAAATGATTAAGGTATTCTGTATTTTTTGTAATCGACCAGGACGATCTTGGATCAGCATGGACGATATTCACAATTATGCCTTAATTGATATACAATCAAGGAAGTAATTAAGGATGATTGATAAAATCATATCATCCTGGACGATCTCATGATCGGCCAGGATGATCTATTCAAAAAACCTTAGTTACTTCTGGATGATAAATATCGGCCAGCACAAATTCAAAGCGATGTGCTGGACGATCAGGATTTGACAGCTTGAATTCAGGGCGATGCTTTGGATAATTTTCCTCTAAATTGAACTGATCGGCCTGGACAATCATGATATCAGCCTGGACGACCAAGCCAATTTTTAATCGTCTAGTTTGCATTCAGGGTGATGCTTTGGCCGATCTCATGGGATTTGAAATGATCGGCCAGGATGATGTCCATATCATCCTTGACGATATTATCGATAACTTGCAATTAATGAGCTTCTTTGAAGCTCTTTTATTTAAGAGCTATTGTTCAATATTTTTTGATAATCTTTTGCTGCTGCCTTGATATGAGAAGACCTTGAAGAGAGAAAGAGAGAGATAGAGAGATAGAGAGAGAGAGAGGATCTTATGAGGGGGAGCTTGTGAGGGGATTCACAAGGGTTGATTCAAGGATCACTCTGCTTCTTCTTCGTCTAGAGTTTCTCGTCTGTGGAAGGGTCGGTAGAGGTAAGGATTCAGTAACTGATAGTGGTTCTCTGCCAGCTTCAGGAGGACGCAAAAGGAGATAGGTTATCTGCCTTGCTGGGGTGGCAAAAAGAGGTTCTGTGTAAAGGCTTCTCCGCCTAGCTATAGGGGCTAAAGGAGAGTAACGATTGTACTGCAATACTCGGAGGGTGCCTCCAGGGAGTGGACATAAGTCGAGTTGACCGAACCACTATAAATTTCTGTCTTCTTGTTTCTTGCTTCCGCACTTTAATTTCTGCACTTATTTTTCTTGTGGTGTGATTTTGGTTTATGTGATTTTACTTCTTTGTGAAAAGAATTTTTTAAAATACCAATTCACCCCTCCCTCTTGGTTAGCTTGGGCCAGTTTTATAGGGCTTAACATCCCTAACGAACTTTCAAGTGGTATCAGAAAAGGATTCATAAAAACTAAGTTAGAAAACTTTTTGAACTAAGATCTATGGATAACTTTGGGAATCGTAACACTACGGAAGAGTATTCAATATCACGACCTCCATTGTTTGATAACTTACCTTTTGATTTCTGGAAAACCCGCATGTCAACATTTTTATAATCAACTGATTATCGCATGTGGATGCTTATTAAAGAAGGGTATTCTCCACCTTCTCGTGAAATTAATGGTGTTAAAACTGAAGTTGCTTTTATTGAATGGACTTTCGATGAAAGAGGTTTAGCTCAATTGAATGCAAAATATTTGAACTATTTTATTTATGCTTTAAAGACTGAAGATTACATGCGTGTCTCCACTTACAAAATTGGTAAAGAATTTTAGGATAAATTGTGTATCACTTATGAAGGAACTAATGAAGTAAAATAATCTTGTTTGAATATTCTCTTGCATGACTATGAACTTTTTCATATGAAACCATCTTAATCTGTTTCTGACATGTATACTAGGTTTACTCAGATAGATACTTCACTGTATGCATGAGGAAGAGAACTTTCAAACTTTGAAAAAGTAAACAAGATTTTACGATGCTTGCCTTCCTCTTTTGATGCAAAAATTACTACTATAATTGAAACTAAGGATTTGAACACGTATTCGATTGACAACTTACTTGGCTCACTCATTGCTTATGAGCAAGGGGTGAATCAAAGAAATCTTGATGCAGGTGAGAAAAATAAAGAGAAAATGGTGGCACTGAAGGTGCACAAATCAGATTCTGAATCTTCCAGGTCTGAGAGCGATGAAGTTGCCTTCATCTCAAGGCAATTCAAAAGCTTTCTAAGGAAGAAGCAAAAGCATCATTTGAGAAAAGGTAAGGATCATAAACATTCTAAAGGATCTTCTGATGTTGTTTGTTATGAATGTAGGAGACCAGGATACGTCAGAACTGATTGTCCTACACTTAAAGATCACTCAAGCAAAGGAAAGAGTGAGGAGAAACCTAAACTAAGGAAGGATAAGATGAGAGTACAAAAAGAATTTGAGTGGATTTTGTATCGGACACATCAGAGACGAAACCAGAAGATGAGACATCAAAATTGTGCTTGATGGCAGACGACAATCTTGATCAAGAAGAGGTATGTGAACTTTCCAATGATCAACACTTTGAAGTTTTTGAAAAGATTCATGCATCATATAGGAAATTAAAGAAAACACATGCTAGCTTGAAATTAGAATTCTTGAATCTTCAAAAAGAGCATAAAATTTTGACTAAATACCATCAAATGATTGATTCAAATCATATGACTTTACTTGATGAATTTGATGAGTTAAATAAAAATTCTTGTGAATTAGTTGAAAGCATGATGCATTAAAAGTTTCACACACATCACTTGAATCTAATTTTAAGAAGTCTAAAGAAATGGAGAATATTTGAGGATTGAAAATGAGGTCTTAAAGAGCACAAATTTGAAGATTCAAAATGAATTAGAAACATGTAAGAAAACTAGGATAACACCTACTTTTGATCAATTGCTAAAACCTAGGAAGAGACATTATAACTCAAACCACTTAAGAAATTCTTTTCCTGGATTTAGATGTTTTTCATGTGGCATGATAGGACACATCTCACACACTTGTACAGTTCACCATAGTACACATTGGGTGTGGAAACCTAAGGTGCATGATCCAAAGCATACCACACATGCATTGCATTCTAATCTTCATAAGAAGGAACCCAAACCTGCTTGGGTCCCTAAATCTAACATTTGATAATTTTGTAGGAGGGCTCTTACAAAAGGCCTCTTGAGAGTATGTGGTACCTGGACAGTGGATTCTCTCGACATATGACTAGTGATGCCAATAAGTTTGTTGTACTAGAGTCCAAGACTGGAGGCAAGGTTACACTTGGAGACAACATCACCAAGAAGGTGGTAGGCCCAGGTATAATTGGTAATTCCAAGAACCTTATGATTGAAAATGTTTTGTTTGTAGATGATTGAAGCACAACTTGCTCAGCATCAGTCAACTCTGTGACAATGGCTTCATCGTGCAATTCTTTGCAAATTCATGCATTGTATGTTTAAGTAACAATAATATTTTGTAAGGAAAGATGATCAACAACGTCTACATGCTTTATTTAAATAACATTGAATGTGCTGCTTCTTTTTGCTTAAAAACAGTGATTGATGATTCATGGTTATGGCACCAGAGACTTTGTCATGCAAGTATGAAAATCTTTAGAAACGTGACCCAAAAAAACCTAGTTAGAGGTGTCCCCAAACTCAAGTTTTCAAAAGACCACCTTTGTGATGCCTGTTAACTAGAAAAGTAAGTCCACTCCACCTTTCACCCCATTAAGGACATTAGCACCTCTACACCTTTAGAAATCCTTCACATGGATTTGTTTGGACCCATTAGCACATACAGCTTGGGAGGGAAAGTCTATGGATTTGTGATTGTTGATGACTACTCGAGGTTCACTTGGACTAGATTTCTTTCACATAAAAATGAGTCTTTTGAGGAGTTTAAAACATTTTCTACTTGGCTTCAGAAAAAGCTAGGTTGTTAGAAATTGACCATCCATAGTGATCATGGGGGAGAGTTTGATAATGATAGATTTGGTGATTTTTGTGAGGACAAGGGGATTAGCCACAACTTCTCAGCTCCTAAGACCCCTCAGCAGAACGAGGTAGTTGAAAGGAAGAACCGGACCTTGGTGGAAGCCGCTAGAGCCATGCTCGCTGAGTATTCACTTCCAAAATACTTTTAGGTTGAAGAGATTAATACAGCTTGTTATGTGTTGAACATGGTGAATGTTAGAGCCAAATTAGAAAAGACACCCTATGAGATCCTTAAGGGTAGGACACCTAATCTTTCCCACCTTCATATCTTTGGTTGTAAGATTTTTATTCACAACAATGGGAAGTCTCACTTGGAAAAATTTAATCCTAAATTTGATAGAGTTTTCCTTGGATATTCTAGTGTTGAGAAGTCTTTTAGGGTGTTTAACAAGAGAACATTGATGGTGGAAGAGACAACACATCAAAAGTTCCTAAGGCTACCCAGCAAAGAGGGGCATCAGTCTTTATTGGGCCGCTACCGACTATTTCGGCCAAGGCTATTTAAAGGATTTCAAAAAAGACAACGGTGTCCTAGTTCATACGAACCCACATCATTTAACGGTTTGGAATTCCACAGCATCATAGCAACCCTTATAGAATATATAAGTAGCCCCCCTCTACCGGTTGTATGCCAAATACAATATCAAGCCAACCTTTCTTCAAGATACTACGCCGCCGAAAAAGAAGCGTTCAACAAAACTCTGTGCAAAATCCTATGGACAAAAACAAGAAAGATTGGCATGAGCGGCTCCCGGAGTATAAGAATTACAAGGGGTGTAGACTAAGCTTTAGAAATTGCTTCTGTATGATTGAGGGCTTCTACAAGCGTTCGTGAATAGCTAAGGTAAACATAGAATAAAGAAAGATTCTAGGCCAACCGGCCCAAAAGGGGTATTGGTCTTATCTTATTTACCAATGTTTGGTAAAGGTCGGGTTTTTACTAAGCCTCGTCGGCGGAACCAGTATGCTTTCGGATGACTCAAAGGTATATAATAGAAAAGCTTCTGTCTTCTCTGTATCATGATACAGAAGCCAAGGTAATCAACGAAGGGCACGAGGGAACAGCTTCCTCTTTCTCCCTGGTCCCTAGCATTGAATGATTCTTTCCCTCGGCTGAACAACTACCTTAAGAAATCCCGGCTGCGCTAAAAGCACCTCACGGCCCTATGCCTTGAAGTCTGATCTCTGAATTGGCCTAATTAAGGGTGGGCACCTCTTCTCAATTCAAAGAAGTGCTCAGTCCTG
>NW_021319009.1:5767-14306 GCF_001605985.2 Dendrobium catenatum | reverse complement strand
TTGTTGGCATTGAAAATGACACAAGAGACACGTTAATCGAGATTAGTTTCACCTGACTAAAGAGAAGTCCTCCTGCGGTCGCCTAAAGTTTTTAAGCCCGTCTCAAATGAAAACGCTTCTAGATTAAAGACCGCATCCTGCGTCACACGTTGTACACCGACAAAGACTGCCTCGAGTGAAATTACGAGGTTATTCAAATCTGGCCGACTTGAAACCGCCGGTTACACCAACTCATAGACAATGCGGAGAGAGAGCAGCGGTCTTATACTATGACACTCTACTTGATAGAATTTATCCCCCTTTCATTTTGTTCACTCCGAATCGTAAGGTATGGCCACTCCTCTGCTTGCGGAGCCCCTGGCATTAACTCTAGATAAAAAGTAAGTAGGTTGGTTCCAGGTCACAGATTTTTTGACACACGAAGGCCTGTGTACAGTGAGGTGCTTTTTTCCTTCGTTTGCGGGTTGGTGTGATCCCGCTTTTTCCTTTACTTATGTAAATGTAGGGTAGAGAGTAAAGACATATGAAGACGATAAGTTAGAGGCACTAAGCACCGTCTCTTATTGCTATCTAGAGGACCGCTTTTTCCCCTAGTATTTTTGAGCGCGCGAGCGGTGCTAATCTGTCCTTCCGAAGGCGTGAGGAAATGAGTGCAGATAAAACATCCCAACTATCCCACCCTAATGAGCTATAAGATACGAGTAGCCCTGGTTTCTCTACAACGAATTTTTTTTACTACAGCACCCAGGAGGGTCGTCAAGCATCAACAGAGTTTTACAATCCCTTCTTTTAACTAAGTACGTTTTCTTTATGTTCTAAAAGCGCCGACCGCAATCTTGTTGCAGTGAAACTGCAAGAAGATTCTCGAAAAGGTACTTTGACTACTGGATAAACAAACGACTACCTACGTAGAGGGGGTAACCATTTTTCTTAGCACTTATGGACGCCGGGCATACTTTCTCTACCCTACGAAAAAGCGTGGATAGAGTAAAGTTTCATTTCCTCTCAATCATTTCAGGGGACTACGAAAGATGTAGTGGAAGAAGTCGGAATTCAATTTACTAAGATCTTCATGACCGCCATTGCGAATGAGTCACCCACCAATGCTTGCGTTTGATTGATTGGTCTATTTTTTCGGTGTATTGTAGACAGAGCTTCAGATGGAAGCAGATAAGAAACACAGAGTTTGTGGACAAACGGGCTACAATTATGCACCATGGCCCTATCAACAACCGACCGAATGCAGAACCGCGTTCAGTGTGGATATAATCATCACTACATTAACAGCAAGCTACGTGGCCTCGGTTGCACGCCTGAACATCTAGACATTACGGCATATACATCGATCCATTCTCCGAATATATCTAGTCACATCTGACATATGAAAAAGAGCTATCGCGAGGTATGTGCAAAGCAATCCTTAAGATCGCGATGATCAGGGATCCCGCATGAAACCAATGTGGCCACTTATTGGTTAACCGTGCAAAACGGCTAGAAATCGACAGTAGCGCCCGAAACGTCGTTGCGCAGAGTGAGAAAGACTCCAGGATGCATCCACAATCACCAGAAAGTAATTGACGATCTATGAGGCAGCATGGCAATTCTCCAAATTGGGCATAAACCACCTGCTAATGTATGAGCTACTGCCGAAACATCTGGGCCGGGGGTTGACGGTACTATTTAAATTCAACGTATAAACGCATATTTCCCTTAAAAAAAGTGGGAGGCTGGGAAGTCTATGAGTGAATTCTTCTCCTTAGTAGCCACTATCGATTACAGTGGGCTATAGCCTTCAGCTAAGACAAGGCTTAAGCCGAGCTGATACTTTTTTGTTTGAAAGAAAAGACGTTGTCTCCTAAAATCGAATGAGGAGGTCTTGCGTGAGAGAGGGCGTCTTTGGCAGCACTCTCTTATGGCAAGCACGACTCCTAAGATGCCAATACTGCGCCATAAGCTAAAGGCGAGTATTGGTGACAGCGATCCCTACATAGGATACCCTTCGAATAACGTTCATCATCTCAGGCCTAGGGCCGAGAGCGATTATAGAGTCGCTGGTGTCAGGCAGACCAACTCCGGCTACTGAAAATGCGACCCATCCCGTAGGTGCGCATTCCCATGCTTGACCACTAGTGTCGAAAAAGAAAGAGAATAGAACCCAACCTACTTCCTGCCGAAGTCTCAAGATGATCCATCAGCGACTTAAATGTGAAGCCTATAGCGATCGCAGAGAAAAGGTGCAACAACCAACAATAGAACTACTACCTATGCGCTCTCAACTCTAGAATGAGGGGTTCATGACCAAGGAAGCACAATCTCTCACCAAGGCACAGAATCGGCAGTGGGCGTCTCTCCAGTATTTAGCCGTTCACATTGCCCATTTAGCAATATTCAGATCAAATTTTGACCAACTAATTAATCTTATTTCTCAAGATAGGACTAAGAAAATCGAAAATCGCCTTACTAGGTACCATTTTTTGGTGGTCGCCTGATGGCGTTCGCCTCCTCACATTTGGTGAAAGGCTGGTCATGCTAATCCTCTTTCGGCTTGTGTTTATCTATAAAGCAAGACATCTATTAGGCTGACCTCAAGCTAACCTAGACCTCTACTAATATCCGTGTGGTGCATACCTGTAAAGCTCCAAGGGTTCTCCCTATCCTTAATGCATGAAGATTATCTCAGCACAAAGCTCTGATTGGAGCAGGATCTCTTATCAAAATAGAAGCGTGTTACAGAATTAGATAAAGGAATCACAGAACCGATCTCGATCATCTAGCAAAAGATAAACATGAATGTCATGCCAGATAAGCCAAATCGCATCTAAGAGCGTTTTCTGGGAAGCTGTATTTGCCGCAACCGAGATCGGGTCCTCAGGGAGGTCACGATAATACCAACCCCAAAAATCAGTGATTCACTTTCTCGGCAGTTAAGGTCCACACAAAGTATCCCAAACCGTCAAAAACGTCGGATTCCAAGACCCCTAGGCATGCTCTTGCTCAAGTAGTGTATTTGTATTTGGAGAGACCAGGGAATCTGGCTCAATGCAAAGATATCCGCCCGGGCCTTCCTACTATTCCCGGATAAATTGATGCCTTTTCCATCCAAATTCTCCAACCTCGTAGACAGAATGACAGAACCGTCTTGCAAGGGAAACTATGAATAAGGTCATGAAAACTGCTGACTTTCTGCATTGAATTGATCGTATACTGACATCAGTCGTATCAAAATAGTCAGTGTACCTATTGCCATGATATCTACATTCAGAGAATCATTGCTTTGTAGCACTGTTTCAAGAGTCCCTCAATCCTGTGAAGGATTCGGGAATGGAGGTGCTGACATGCCGTCATTTCCTTTGCGTCTTCTGGTAGGAGCGGATACATAGCATAGGTGACGGACCGGTTTGGAGTAAAGAGGGTCTGTTAGATCCATTCATCTTAGGTACAATTGAGATTAAGAGAGGGGTTGCGATTGTAGGATATTGGATGTGGGTCTACTTTTGGCCGTGACCTACGTGTCACATTTAGTTATCAATTCAATAATGTATCTTATGAGAGTTCAATTTTGGGCCTTCATGGCTCTAACACTCTTTTTGTTGTACGAAGTCTTTTACTGTGTATTGATAAAGAGAGAGTGATGCTAGCCAAGAGCTTATTCGAATTGAATCAATGGGTAAACGCGTTCAAAAAATTAACATATGGGTCAATTAAAATAGATAAGGCTCCCTACTAAATCTCATTTTTGTAATACTTTGGCGGTGAACGCAGGTCGCCGTTGACACCACATGACCTCTCTTATTGCATGGAAAAACTATTTTAATAATAGAGACTATATTCCAGATTTATCCATACTCTCCTCTGGAGTAATGCTTGCTCTATTTGTCCATGGTAAGTCGATCAGCCTGTGGTATTCGTCTCTGGTATTCGGTACTCCCATTGAAAAAAAAGTGGACTCCCACGATAAAGTCAGCGCCCTCATATAACAGATTTTCTCTTTTGGGCCCAGTACC
Source organism: Dendrobium catenatum (assembly GCF_001605985.2). Lineage (NCBI taxonomy): Eukaryota > Viridiplantae > Streptophyta > Magnoliopsida > Asparagales > Orchidaceae > Dendrobium > Dendrobium catenatum. Next base: position 10,302 of record NW_021319009.1, on the reverse strand, counting down.
AGCAAAAATCTCATTCATCTATCCACGCAATCTTCCGCACTTGGAGTGTTGCGAATAAATTACACACACTTTGGAGAATAGGGACAATTTTACCACCTGCAATAAAAGCCTCTGGATACTCTTTTCTGCTTCTTATTCCTGTTTCTCTTACTGAAAAGTCGAAAATTAATCAGTTACATTGGTTTTTGTCGCAATGAGTAAATTATTCACCTCTCTAAAATATTTGAGGGCTAATTGTGTATTTGAAAATATGTCATTCTACACTTCATTACGGATTTATGAGACATTCGCGCTAGTAGAATTTAAGATATCCTAGTTATCAGCAACCATTCCTGTAGAACTAATAAAAAAATGGGTGTTGTGCCTTAAAATAAAACCACTCATTAACATCTCTTTTATCCATTCCATATAAATATGTATTATGAAACTAAATATATCACTTTAACACCAAAAATACTAGCGTCAAATAAATAGGAAGTAAACTATAAGGAATGAGGCAGTTAGGAGTGAAAAAATTATTTGACCAGGCAGTAAGCAACTCTGTCTATACCGAACATGAAGTAATTTCTCTAGTCTGCGATCCTTTCTTCTAAGGAATAAGATACTCTCCTAACAGTAGATGATAAGACAAATGATTAACATTCAGAGAGAGATAATTAAGAATGTCAAGTTGTTCTTACAGAGAACCAGGCATATTGGTGCATTATATGTTGTCATTATTATGCACAATACATCTTATCTTCTCATGTGTTTCTTCGGCCTTAAAGCTCCTCCCTACTAAGGTTTGTATTCCTTTTTAAATGTAGAGATATAAAAGTCACAGAGAGAAGCTGCAAGTTCCCCTTTGGCTGACAAGTTGCTTGACCGAGCCGTTCGAGGGGTGAGGCCTATATTTTCTTTAATAATTAAAAAAGATATTACTAATTTGGACAAGCCCAGGAGACCCATTGATTCCTGTTGGTGCGAAGAAGATTAGGTGATCTATATGGTTCTTTTCTGTCTCTGATTGGCGCTATACATAATTTATGGTCTGTTAGAATTTAACCATAACGCCAATTCATATAAAGCAAAGTCATTATTTCTCTTGGGTTAAAGAAAGCAATATCCCATCACAGAACGGCTAATAGGGTCCAGACTTCTATCTGTCTTATTATCAGAAGCATTATATTATTGGTTATCAAAGGAATACTACTCTTTCACATAAACTTCATATTTCCTCATTTCAGTTTTACCTGTTTTTTCGCACAATAGTAGTTAATAACCAGTTTTTTTAACTATTCAGTGGGTTTGTTTTGATACAAATAAACCATACCATAATCGTGTTGTATCTTATCTTTCTTTATAAAACATGGCATAAATCTGAAAACAGACAGTAATGATAAAGAGTGTCAATAAAATAAAAAAAAATGATTCATATAAACCGATTGAAATTGATAACCTAGCCATCCGCTTTCTCTATCATCGGAATATTGCTTGCTTACCATTACTACAGCCAAATTTTATAATAGTCTTATCATAAAGAGATGTCTTATTTTGGAGTATGAATAAACACTGAATAAATATTATTATTACAGAATCAAGGAACGAAAGATACTGGAAGCAAAAGTTTTTGATTGAACCTCAACGTTCATTGTCTGCGGTAAGTGAGGGACAGGCAGGTTTGATCCAATATATAGCCATACCGTCGAGAGTGATCTTACCTCTTTCACTTCCGAACATATGATCCGTGATATCTGTTAAGCAGAAAGATCGTTCATATAACATGTTTGCTGCACTAAACCAAGACTTCCCGAACAAAACAACGTCGTGGCTACTTTAGATTCAGGAATGTATATACCTGAGGAACTGTTGACATTTGATTGAATATACAAAACGCATTAAAGGATGCAGCGTGTGCTGCAGATGAACGGTGCAGAGCGTTTCACTGCCAATGTCCGACACTATGTCTACGGCTGGAGACAATAAACGCTTACATCCATCAACGCACCATAATAATTGCGAAAAATATTCCGAACAAAGTATTCTCCCATCTCCGAACCATACGGATTAATACCCTAATAGTTTCAGATAACTGGAATGTAGCAACTATGAAATCAGAGCAATTAGTGGCACAATATCTTCTTCAAGCCTCATTGTCAGTGACCCCTCGTTCGAAAACGATGAAACCAAACTAGCATAGAGAGATATAAACAGACGAAATTCTCGCCACTGCCCTAGATAAATAAATTCTAGCAGGACAATTAAAATCATAAAGTTGCAAGAAAGACAAGATATATACAGCCTTAAAAATATAGTATAGCCCGGACAATAATATATGCAGCAAGAATTATAGAAGAATATATAAATAAAGATATTTGGTAAGAAAAAAGCGTCGCCTTTTAACCATGTTAGAACACAGACAATATAAGGCCACCACCTACAAAGTCATACAGTCATTATAGATATGTTTACAAATCACAACATACCAGTATTAAAAATTTAGGTATGAGAGAGTTTAAAGTATATCCCCTCGCCAATTTTTATTATACGCCAACAAATTTAATCCGCTTCTTAATTATAATCATGCATATAAAAGCTCACCACAAAGTTGAAGATTTACTAGAAAGCCTGGGCACATGAAAGACTTTCAATTACCTGTACTTATCGGTTAATACTAAATCAACTGTTCTCCATCCAAAAATATATACCACTTTTAATCTTAAATTAATATTAACTGCTAAAACTCTTTATTTTTATATTATAGCATTTAAAAGGGTTATTATACATTAATATTAAATAATTCGAATTATCCTTAATTAATATTTTAATTAAAAATTAATAATAATAATTTGCGTTAAAATCAATAAATATTTTTTAATGATTTAAAAAACCTTTTAGAAGATAACATATTTTAAATCATAGGATGAGTGGTTTATAATTTTAAATTAAACGGGAATATCGATTAAATAGATATCGGATGAATAATACTGATTCACCCAACTCACATCATATTTCAACAACTGACTCCATCCACCCAATTATTCTACACACAACAGTATTGTCACGTCACTCATATATTAAACATTATATAATTAAACACTATATCATTAGTTTTATCACACAAAAAATCCAAAAATTTTCAGTAACGAAATATCGGGCATTAAATCGATATCATACTGAGAATTTATTAAATCTAACATACTGATGGAACCGTGAATAGTTCAACAAATAATTAAATTGTATTGCGTAGGTTTAGCTTTATTTATACCTACATAATAAATTATATATTACTACCTAAACTTAATATTAAAAATAATTTAAACATATATCACGTCTTCTAATCTAAGTAAGGAGATCACATTGCACGATTTGCTTATACGATTGCGTTCGGTATCTCAATGGGATGATAGTTTGTCCTAAGCAGTACATACAGTACGAATATACTAATACAAAGACGATTGGAATTCTCACTCTGGATAGTCTAAGAGCTAAAGCGGTAAGCAAAGTTGAAACGTACTGAAGGAATAGTAGTAAATTAGAACTGCCTTCGGTCCCCTAAACTCTTAGAAGTCTCTAATTAGAAAAGGGCAACCCCTATTTCCGCACAATACGATCGTTTTTAAATTGTATTAATAGGATAACATTAATATTAGCACGAGCTACTAAGCTGGCGGTCTTCGTATGTAACAATGACTTTAAATGAAAAAATTAATAAGTCATTAAAAAATAAATTAAGTTTTTTACATAGCCTAGAACTCGTCCGTAGATGTAGATAAATGAGGTATCTATCATCCTCTATTGTTTTTTTTCCTTTATCAAAAGCTCACTGAACTCATTCACTCATAAGGCCTGTGCTATCTAATCAATTTAAGACCTTATTCTCACGATTCATTAACATCAGCAAAAGCAGATGAGGATGTTAGGATAAGACTCGGGGGAAACCGAACTTGTATATTCCTAGAGTAATAGAGCACTAAAACCCTATCCGTAGCGGGTTAACCGCAGGTTAGTGGTAGAACAACCAGTAATCACTCGATGCTTCTTTCCAGTTCGCGATGACTGTTTACACATCGCAGCAATCCGTACTTTGAAACGGACCGGTTTACCTTAACCCATTCGGGAATTTACCTGATGGTTAGTCGAGGTAACGGTTATAGTCTTTGTTGTCGTACTCTATCCCCTTGGTACGTCCGCACGTTAGTAATTTGCGTGCAAGTCGCCAAGTTCGGGTTGACTAGACAATAAAGTTACCTGCCTGCCTAGTTGCCCTATAGGGACATATCGTCACTATCGGTCAATGAAAGCAAAGCAAACCAAACCGACGATTTGACTCGTCTACTTTCATTCACACTTCAAGCTCAGATACGCCGGAGAGTGATGAACTCTCCATCCAGGACATTGACGTCCATGGATCCAAATCCATGTCTTTCTTGTTCCACTAGCAAGGCAAGGACAAAATTCTCACATGTCCGTTTCGTTATTACAACCTTCTTTCTTTATGTCAAAGACAAGAAGCTACGCGCAAATTCTAATTGGATCTCGGTTGTTCTTAACAG
>NW_021319009.1:0-5667 GCF_001605985.2 Dendrobium catenatum | reverse complement strand
TGGGGCGTGGGAATAGCAGTTTCAACCTTTATCCGTCATGATGATGGGATCTTCCTCATCCTGTCTCGCCTTATATGCTGCGGCTGTGGCCTATTATTAGAAAAGTTCGTATTGCTGCTGACGATGAACTCAGATGGAAGCTGACGAGCTCCGGGACCTACTCTTCCAGTTCAGCAAAGCAGTCTTTTATTCCAGGCTTGCAAAACTATAGCTGGGCTGAGTGACCTTGCTCTTCCCTCTGGACCCACATAAGTGAAGTGTATCGCTCCGATCTCCGGCACAGATTTAGCGATAGATAGGCAGAGCATTGAATGAAGGAAGGAAGCCAACCTTGTGGGCGATAGCCAGGAGCAGCATAACAGCGGATCCAAGTTCTTGCATGACCGAAAAAAATTTTGGCGTTTCCGCTTGGCTCCGTCCCCATGCCTGATGGTTTGTTTTGTTTTTCTCTCTAGATGAAAGAGAGAATTGGCAGTGGAGTTCAGCGCTATAATTGATTAGAGCAGGTTGTGGGTTCTTATTTCTTTTTGTCCTTTCAGATTTGTTTCAGGTGGTGTGAGAATTGGGGTATGTTTGCATAGTGGCTGGCCCTACGGAGCGGGATTTGCTTATATCTGTCTCAGCGTGAATAGGTTTTGTGGGCCTAGGTATATCTCCATGGTTGTTTAAATTATAAGCGAGAGAATCGCAGTATATGGAGTTCCGTTACATCATGAAGAGTCTTTTATTTTGTCCAAATGATTACTGATAGAGCAGAGATTTCCTCTTACGCCTGATATCAACCTTTCCACAGAATTATGCATCTCTCGATTAACATGAGAGTATATTGTACACCTCTATCAGTTTAATGAAGTTCTATTGGGTTTGCAGTATTTATGAGGTGCTCTTGGTAGTGTGTCAAGTCCCTAAAAATAAAAAGTGTTCTATTAACGGCAAAGAAAGTACGAATTCGTGCACTGTGTGTATATCTGACAAGGTGTGGAGGCGAGACATTTCTTAAGCGCGAGCAGACTTCCTATCAGATCGAGTGTTCTGCTTACCTGGAATCGACTTTCGGTAGGACTTTTGGTTCAATTGTTGATTATATTCCACCTAAGACTCAGCGGGAGGTGAGATGTCTGTGAATAGGTTTTGGAAATAAGTTGGGGTAGCTTTTGTCTTTTTCGCAGAATAATATGCGGGAGGCCTGGTTTCATGTGTGAGGATTTGATATGCGTGGTATTGGGCGTTATCTACCAAGATTAAACCGTATACATCAATAATCATGTAGTTGATCTACTTTGATTTGCAGACTTTGTATGTGTGCCCTAACCAATAAGCGTTTCGGAGAGTACTTTTCTCTGAGTTGGTATCTATTCATTTCGTGATGCTATTTCTAATTAGCGTGCGGTAGGGTCGCTGGAAAGAGTATCGAACCATATAGGTCAGTAGTTTGGCATCTGTGAAATCTAATTGTTACCCATTTCTTCCGAACGTATTTTAGCGATTGTGTTTGGTGTTTTCTGTTGCTTACAAGACGAATCACCATATGTTTGTGGTTCAATCGCTATAAGACATGCTTTTGCTTCGGTTTGTTATACTTTTCTCCTCATTACCATATGAGCATGGTATTTGCTTCCGTACCGTTGGGCGCGTCCTTGAGTGATAACGATTCTGCATTACTTCTAGGGTAGTATGGTGTCACTGTTAGGTTTGTTTGGGTTTTTTGTGGTTAATTAAGATAAATTCCGCAGCGCCTGTTATACTAGCGGTTGAGCCATATGTAGATATAATAAATGAGAAGTGATGCAAGGGCCTTAGGGGCTTCTTCCTCCCTTTGGGCTTGTTGGCCAGCTGTTGGGGAATTTCGTACGGTGCTGGTGAAGTAGGGAGTTGAATATTGTTGTTCAGCGCAAACAATACCACGAGAGAGGTGCGGCTAGGAGATAGCTGTTCGCGATGGTGATGATGTGGGACATTATTGTTTATTTGGTAACAGTGGGGACCGACCTAAAATGCAAGCTCTGAGGAAGTTCTCTTTGCACTTATGAATCGCATTTATCTTTGCCTAGACTTGATTCGTGAGTTTTTTATCTGTGTGGAACGACGATACTAAGTATATGAGTGCTTTCCTGTGATGTCCTGGGGTTTCTATCAAACTCCTAAGTACGTGTGCTTCATCTCTCTGAGGTATTGTGTTTTTATGTTTCTTTGACCTTCAGTTCGATGTTTGAGACCTTTTTTTTGGAGACTTTAGTATCTTTCAAGCAGAATTGTTGTTATATGTGAAGAAGGGATTATAATGTGAGTCATAGTGAAACATAATTAGTCAAGTAGAAAAGCGACTCCATTTGTTCAATTGCTTGTGATAATGTCGGATGCAGTACGGTGTCTATGGTTGGAGGTGGAGGCACTGGTTCGCAAATTGCGGTAAATGAAAAAATAATAATGGGATGGTCAAGAAATGTTAGCATTAGCGAATTCCTTTACTCTGCCCACTTGAAATAGAAAGGGCTTGAAGGCGATTTTGAGTGTGCGTTAGATCGATGATTATATACTTATGCCGTTAAGAGGCTGAATAAGTTGTTCTTGTCGTGTTGGAAAGAATTGTCTATTTGAATCTTTCTTCTCATAGCATTATATGAAAGCTTTCGAGTATATTTGTATTATAGCTCCGTACTTCTACTTGGTTTTGTCGGGTTTGGGGGTTCGTTTGTTGTTCATCTTTTGTTGAAGATATTTGTAGTTTCCTGACATTGAAAAGATAGTTCCTATATAAGTAAGGGATATTCTTGTGGTGAGACATTTTGGCCGTTTCTTGAGATTCTTTATTTTACCCCTGTGTTTTTATGGAAGGAACTAATCCACCATCGGGATTGGATAGAGTTGGGTTACATAGCATTTAGATTCAGGTGTGGTTATCCTTTACTCTGTGTGATGAATGCAGTGAACGTACCGTTAGTTGACGTTCAAGTATCTATTGAGTCTATGAGTAGTGTATTTTTCAGCGAGACTCTAGGTGCTATGCAGGTCGAGAGAATATTTTGAGAAATAGTCCATATTTCATTTGTTCCAGTGGGTGTTTATGATTTCAAAGTCCATGTAGGTGCGGTCTCGAAGCGGAAAGAAAGCTCCGAGAGAGCTCTCTCCTGTGTTTGGGACCGACCCATCAGGCATTTACGCCTGCTGCACCTTAGAGCGGGTTAAGAGGTTATACTAAAGAGCGTGCCTAGTACACACTATAATGCCTTCGTGATAATTGAATATAGACTAACGGTTGAACCAAGGTCAGTAGTTGAAATATTAAGTGAATTTCGAGCTAGCTATGGGATATGCGTATCGAGAGTCATTCATTATTTGCATTTTTGTTATGGAGGGAGTGCCAGTGATAGCATAGCTCCCTCATCATAGATAGGTATATACGGCTGACCTCTGGGAGAAGGAGATTCGAGGCTATCTGATCGAATAACGAGATGGAGTGCGATACAGCTCGACTGAAGAGTAGGAAGCTTTCTTTTATACTTCGAGCAAGGCGAGGGACGAAGTATTTAGGGGTTACCCCTTTTTTTTGACCCCCCCTCTGTTTCTCCTTGTGTTTCCGTCATTCTGATTAGGACATTGTCAGTTGTGATAAGGCATTTTGTTGCTGTATCATAGCGTTGCTGATTGCTCAGATTTTGTACTTAACGGGACTCTATATTTTGTGAAAGAGATTAGGTATATTTAGTTCACTGTCTTTTCTAAAAGGATATATTCTTTGGATACTGCTATCTCATTCACATGAACTACGCTTTATTCTTGTGAGAGCTTGGCACAGCGAGTAAGGGTTTTTCCGTGGAGTGTAAGAACACGGAGCGTCCTCGCTATATTCATATGTAGAATAGCGAACAAAATTCAATCCGTGAGCCTGGTCTGCCTTGCGGGTCGCTGAGGGGTCACTTGGCGGAAGTTTCCCTGCTTTTCTTTACAAATTTGAAAGTAGTCTTGTATCTTGATTTCTGTTCGTTTCTTTTTTTCCTTGGACAGACTAAAGGTAGAATGGGCCTACTGGTGCTTACGTCTGCGTGTTGACTGAAGGCTTGGGGTACGTGTGTTGATTGAAGGTCTGACTTTGCCCCTGTGGCTCCTCCATTGGTGAGCTAAACGCCTGTGAGTAGAGTAGTATTTGTAGATGATCCTGAATATTTTCGTAGTAGTAATATGAAACTTTATTAGTTCCTAATTGATAACTCTTGCCGGAATTTTTTCGGGTGCTCATTAAGTTTTTTTTGCGGATAGTATGAGGGCTCTCTATTGGCTCTACCTTATTCTGCGCAACAATGGTTTCTGTTCTTCGGGGTTTTGGTCCGACTTCAGCGGCTTCGTTTGTACGCTTCTAAATTGAGATAAAGATAGGCTATTTCAATTCTCGGTCTTTAGAGACAAACTGATGAGTTTTAGCTGGGGGAATTTGTGTTCGGAATCGACGAAGAAGGAGAGATGTCTTGTGTTTGAGTCTGTTGAAGCGCGATGCGCTGGGTGACCCCTCATGAACTCTGTTAGCTATTCTTTTCTTGTTTTGTGGTATACGCATTAATTTTTTCTTGTGATTCTTTTGCACGACGAAACTTCTTTTTCTCTTTTGCGTGTGTTGAGATTCCTAATGCTCACTCTTGTGGGTTTTTTTAACTAGGGAATTGTTTTTTGAAGACCTTGGCCTTGTATTATGTAGAGAGACATTGAGATCGTACATTCATGTCTTGCCTCCTATGGTAAAGTGTTGTGACAACGTGAGTGAGAGGTGCTTGGTTTGTTATTTTATTCGTTTCTATCTGTTCTTTTGGGAGCTTTTTCTTAGTTCTCAGTGAATAGGAGAGTTCGGATGTAGAAAGAGTTTAGATAGTTTCTGAAGACGTGGTTTCTGCAGGATGACGGTATAGTATAGAGTTAGGGGTTTGAGAGGGGAAGTTGCATAAGTTGTGGTGGGACTTAATATAATGGAAATGGGGCATTAGGATTACTATTTGTTTATGTAGATTGTAATTTACTGTGAGAATCGGTCTATATGCTTTTCTTCCTGGTTAGGTTAATATGCGATTTTGTTTTAGTGTTCGCATCCAGTTGATTGATAGTCTTGATTATTTTGGTGTATGAATTTGGTCTATGCAGTCAGTCACGTGAATATTATGAGTTTTATTTGGGAAGCCTTGTACTGAGCAGGAAGCTTTGTTGGAAAGCGTAAGTGCACTTCTCTAGTGTAAAATTAAACGGAGTAACGATGATGAGATACGAAGTGAAAACGAGCTATTCCGCAACACTCCTTGATAATGTGTAACCCACATAGCAGGTCGTTTTCTGCTGTGAGAGACCCTGCCTCTATTCCACTAAGGATTCTGATATCAATGGTATGAAAAAGCACCATTTCTGTACGGTTCGGAATGATGCGAGCATGTAAAAAGTTGGGGATGTTTGTTAATTGTGGATATAAGTAAATCTGTTGTTATATTAGCGTTGCAATATAGAATTATATACTCCATTGTTTGTGGTTTCGTTCTGTATGCTCGCAGGGTGAACATTGTAGCATTTTGTTTGACGGAAATCATCTGTGGAGTATTGTTTTCGATCCCTTGGTTGTTTTGGGTTAGTATCTCGCGTGGTTTGCTGACCTTGCATATGACTTTGATAGTGAATAGCCATGCGTCTGTGGTT
>NW_021319008.1:459507-464253 GCF_001605985.2 Dendrobium catenatum | reverse complement strand
CGTCACGTTTAATAGACTCAATAGAGGAAATTGATGATGCCTAAGGATGTCATCTAAACTTGTGCCATACCCTCATTTTTTTGGCATGGTTTAATTTTTTGAATAGAAAAAAAAGAAGGATCACATTTTATGAACAACTAAATGTGAATGATGTTAATTAAACTTCCACAACACTTATAGATTTTTGAGGGTTAATATATTACCTTGATTAGCCTTTTGGAATTTTCTTTTTTTAAATGAGAATGAATTAAGAAAAATTGTTGGGAGAAATAAAATGGCTCAGAATCCTAATTCATTTTGTTGAGTAAAACATATAAAAAATTGATGTATATACATATATGACATATGAGACAACAAGTTTGGAGGTGGCAGATAGCTTACATCAGTAAATTTTGTAACTCAAAGGATAAATTGAATGGGGGAATATTTTGTCTCATTATATCAAGAGAGATCTCTAAGAAGTTTAGATGATGCTATGTCCTTATGATTTGTAGTATAAATTTAATAATAAATGGTGCAACTTAGCACCTATATTAGCTCCTAAGTTCTAAACCAGATAAAAAAAAAAGTTAATAATCATAGTAATTTAGCATTGGGATTATTATTATGGTGCTACAAATTTTGTTAGGCATTTAAGATTGTGTATCACCATGTTATTATTGGTGGTACAACAACATTGAGTTGTTTAAACTAATTAAGATAGAAATAAATCTGATAGTTTCGTGGCATCAATTTTTGGCACTTTGACACTTATATTGTGCATCAGCGGTAGAAATGTATGGAGTTTTAGAACATAAGCACCATATATAGTGTCATGATGCTAAAATTTATTTAAAATGATCATTAGTGGAGCATAATGCGGTGTTAATTTTGTTGATATGGCATTAATGCTCAGAATACCTTTATATGAACTATTGTCCTAAATTGAAATTATTTGGATAATTGATTAGCATTTTGAACTTAAACTTGATTAAAAAAAAATCTAGAAGGATGGTTTATAAAATACCTTGGCTGCCTACTATAAAGTGGTTTGCTTAGTCTTTAGTTTAACTATTATCATTATGGTTCTCTATTGTAACTCAGGCTTCCGAGTTTGTGGTTTTGATGATAACAAATAATATTGATTGGATCTTTGTGTCTCCTAGTATTTGTAATGTGTATTTTCTTATGTGAATACAAACATTTCAGGTATGTCATGCACCATTTAATGAAGATTCTAGGCTCAAGATAAGGTAGAATCGATATGCTGAATCAGTCTGTAAAATTCATTTATGTATTTTTTTGAATTTCTTGAGTCAAGTCCTATAAAGGTGTGTACTAGCTTGGTGACCGTGCACACACACGCACTCATGGAAATGAGATAAAGAGATAAATTAAAAGAGTAATTTTTTGAACTAATCGTACAAAATGATATGTATCATATTATAAGATCGTCTATTAAAAAATTATCAAAATAGCTAATTATGTAATTAAAGCTATTTGAACTAATTTTCCTTAATGATCTTGATCATATAGGATGATCAATCAAAATCATGATCTTAACTACTAAACATAATTTATACAGTATTTTAAAATATAAATTATGTATTAATTACAACATATGATGGGTATCATAATGTGTGATGTAATTAAATATTGCCTTAATTAATCTTATAATTAGGGATAAAATTGGGATTAATTAGTCAAGTAAGATCACTCTATATGATAGGACAAATTGTACTACACGACCTGATCTTTACGTGGGATGATATTTTATAGTCGCCAACAATATGAGATGATAATCAAATTTGATTGTACTAATTGTACTGGATGATAATCATACTGTTGCAACTCAAGCTTATGAGTTTATGTTTTTAATGATAACAGATATTATAGCTCACTTTCTGTTATCTACCTATATTTGCAATTTATGTTTGTTTGTGTGTATACTAACTTTTCAGGAATACCAAGCACCATCCAATAAAGATTTAAGGCTCAAGATTGGATAGAATAGATTATGTTGTAATACTTTTGGTAATATTCATTGATATATTTTTTATTTCTTAAGTCGAGTCTTATAAGGGTATATGCATGATTGGTGACCATCCAAACACACACTCAGGAGGAGTGAGATTGAGTCATAATCAGAAGTTTAGTTTTGAACTAATTATACTGGATGATTTATATCATCCAGGATGATCAGCTAATTGAATAAATTATACTGGATGATTTTGGATCGTCCAGGACGATCCTTTATGATCTTGGAAAACTACCGCCAATGATAATTTAGGCAAAGATTTAAGATTCAAACTTTGTTCTAATCATTCTGGTAATCTATATCATCCTGGACGATCAATACCAATCATGCCTAAATTAATCATGTGATTAGGGGACTAATTATGATTAAAATTTTCAATCAAATCATCCTGGATGATCTATATATCGTACCAGATGATGTTTGGTGACATACATAATTTTCCTAATTTGTCCAAGATGAAATACCATAATTTTTCTTCTAATCATCCAGGATGATCCATAATATCATCCTGGATGATCTGTATAAATTTTCATTGATCGTCTAGGACTATCCATATATCATCCGAGACTATCAGGTCAAATTTTGCACATCGTACTGCAAGATCCTGCGATCGTCCAGGATGATATGTGGCATATAAATTGAGTTTTTAGTGTTTTTTAGAGCCCTCTTTTTAAACACATTGTACAGGATGATCCTGCGATCATCTTGGATGATTTTTGTTCCCAAGTTTAATTTTTAGGATTTTTCAAAGTCCTAAATTTAAGCTTTGTCAAGGCACTTGCAAAGTGTCTTTGGCAGCCATTGTAGCTTTATTCTTCTGGAGAAAACTTGAAGAGAGAACTTGAAAGGGAGAGATGAAAGGATGGAGTATAAGAGATGGAGAAGATCTATGGAGGGGGTTTCAACGGAGTGTGGAGGGGGCTTTCACACGATTGCTCTGGCAAGCTTGCACATTAGTACCATTGGATTCAAGGGTTTTCTTGAGGGAAGTTTTGGGAAGAAGAAGATCTCTTTGGTGTCAAAGGACTCGGCTACTCGGCCACACCGGGGAAGGTGGAAATGATTCTATAAGGGGTTCTCCGCCTAACTGTGGGGCTAAAGGAGAGATTCAGAGTTTACTGTAATATATGGAGGGCGCCTATGAGGAGTGGACAAGGGTTAAGGTTTGACTGAACACTATAAATATAATGTATTCTTTCCTTTATTATTTCTGCACTTTAATTTTGTTTTTATTAACTACTTGGGTGAAACCGCTTATTGATCTTTTTATTCTTGATTCAATTCATTTTAGCTGCAAGATATAAAAAGATTTCTCTTTTATTTAAAGAAGATTTAAATATCAATTCACCCTCCCTCTTGGTTAGCCTCAGAACTAGTTCATAAGGGCTTAACATCGCTAACAAAATTTCACATATTATACTGGATGATCAGCTCAATCAGCAGAACTGATAATATAGGCCCTTACTTTTTATACAGTATTAACAGGGATATTTTAAACTGATAGTTCCCTATGATGTGGTATCATACTATATGATCAGAGTCGATAGATTTGAGATCTTAGGGTTTCTTGAAGCCCTCTATTTAGGCTTTCTCATAAGCATTGTATGGGTCATTTTTCCATTACCTGAGTTGTTTATTTTAAAGAATACTTGAAGAGAAAGCCTAAAACTTGGGAGAGAAATGGTGGCATTTGCGAGAAAGGGAGAAGATCCTTATAGATTTCAAGGGAGTGTGAGAAGTAGTTTCATATGATTCCTTTAATGAACTTGCACCTAAGTTTCTCCATGCACCTAGCATTATCTTGAGGGAAGTTTTGCAAAGAAGATCTCGTTAGTGATAAAGGACCCATTTACTCTACCACACTAGGGAAGGTTAAAGTGATTTTTAGGTTATATGCCTTCACATTGGATTCTAGGTTCTCTGCCTTTACCAAGAGGGTGAAAAAGTATTCCAGGTTCTCTACCATCACCAAGAAGGTGAAAAAGGATTCCAAGTTCTCTACCTTACTAGGGGGGTGAAAAGGATTACGATCCTTTATTATATTGGGATGGTGGAAAAGTTTTGTTAAGGGCTTCTCTGCTTAGTTGTGGGGAATAAAGGAGAGACATTATAGTGATAGTGCAATACTTAGAGTGAAGGAATCTAGGGAGTGAATGAAAGTTCAATAGGGATGTTAAGCCCTAATAAACTAGTCCCAAAGCTAACCAAGAGGGGGGGGGGGGGGGGAATGGGGGGGGGGGGGGTGAATTGGTATTTAAAAAATTCTTTAAGCAAAAGCACAATTACAACCGAACCAAGATTCACCACAAAAATCAAAGTGTAGAAATTTAAATATAGAAGTATAATAAGAATGAACACATCAGATTTTATAGTGGTTCGTTCAACCTAACCTATGCCTACTCACTGGAGCCTCTCCTAATATTGCACTAAACATAATATCTGAAGTTGGGCAGAGAACCAGGACGAATTTTACAATCGTCCAGGACGATTGGTTCTCTGTAAAATTTTCGTCCAGACGAAATTAAATTATCTTCAATAGCGATTGGTCCTCTGAAAAATTTTTGTCCAGACGAAATTAATAATCGTCCAGGATGATCTAGTCTCTAAAAAATTTTCGTCCAGACGAAATTAAATTATCGTCCATGGCGATCGGTCCTCTGGAAAATTTTCATCAAGATGAAATAAATAATCGTCCAGGACAACCGGTCCTCTGTAATAATTTCATCCAG
>NW_021319008.1:385417-459407 GCF_001605985.2 Dendrobium catenatum | reverse complement strand
TAATTTCGTCTGGAAAAAGGACTTATAAAATTTTTTCCAACAAATTTCTTATTACGTTCCATATGCTCTATAGGCAGATAACTCGCCTCGCATCGTCCCCCAAGTACGCAACGAAATCGTCCTGTACAGGATCAAAGACAATTTACACATATCTCTCTTATTTTGTGTGTGCCATGTTTTATTCACAATCAAGGGTTTTAAACAAAATCCACTCCCTGCCCAATTTGATTTCTAAGCAAGTGCAAGCTTCAAAAATTTCAAAGGTATCTCATAACTGATTTTAAATTTGAAGCCTTGTAGTCTGGAGTTCTGTTTCCTGAAATGTTTAGTATACACAAGAGCAAATACAATTCTTCCAAAATGTTAGGAGAATACCTACACAATTTGAACAATAATGTTTGGAAATTCATCAAAACTTTATATAAGTTGGCAAAAAATGTAAAAATGTAATGCATGAAAATAGCAACTATCTTAACATCCTCTATCCAAGAACTACATTTTAATGTGAAGGAGCATGTGGAGATGAAGGCATTTATATGGTCCAATTATGTTCCTTTTGATCGTTACACCATCAATTTGTTCTACTTTAAAAAAATATTAATAATGTTTAATTAATTTACTTATTTATTGGTATTAATTATAATGAAATTAATCATTCATTAACAATCCCATGAGTAAGGTGGAAGCAATTTAATGGGCACATGGTAAATTTCATTTTTGCTAAATTTTTCTGTGTCTACATGGCACATGTTTATTATAACAAAGTTCCTACCTAACATTAATTTAACTAAGGTAACTTAAGAATATATTGTGTTGAATTTTTTTTTATATAAAAAATTTATGATTGATGTAGGGAGCATCGTTTAGTAAGCTACTAATCATTTACTCTATCAAAGTGCTCTGATGACATTAGAAAGTTCGTTAGGGATGTTAAGCCCTTATGAACTAGTCTCAAGGATAACCAAGAGGAGGGGGGGGGGTGAATTGGCATTTTTAAAAAAATCTTTCAATCATTACATAATCTTAAAACAAAAACGAAGATCCACCACAGAAATCAAAGTGCAAAAAATAAATGCGGAAGAAGTAATAAAGAACACAGAGATTTATTGTGGTCTGGTCAACACAACCTACGTCCATGCCCTTGAGGCGCCCTCTGAGTTTTGCACTAAACTAAGTGTCTCTCCTTTCCACTAACCCAGGTGAGGCAGAGAACCCAACTCCTTTTGCTTCCTCTAGAAGTAGGATGAGGACCCAACTCCTTTTGCTTCCTTTTGAAGCAGGTAGAGAACTCAACTCATTTTGTTTCCTTCTCAAGCAGGCAGAGAACCTAACTCCTTTTGCTTCCTCCTAAAGCAGGCAGAGAACCTTGACCAGATGCTGAAGTTTACCTCTCAAGAACCCCCAAGGATCTAAGGATGGTGTCTAGAGAAAACGATGACATATCCTTACTTGGAGCAACCTATATGAACTCTCTCATAAACTCCCCCTCACAAGATCCTCTCTTTCTCTCCCTCTCCTCTTAGCTCTCTCAGGTGAAAGAAACAATAAAAGATGTTCTAAAGGGTAGAACAAGATCTCTTAAATAGAAGAGCTTCATAATAGCTCTTATTTTATACAAACTGACTTTATCGTCTAGGCCGATATCGATATCATCCTGTCTGATCAACTTAAATTTTGCTCAATCAGCCTCGTTTGTTTGATACGATTAGAAGATTTTTGGTCATATTATCCAGGTCGATATAATATCGTCATGGATAACCAGTATAATTCCTTGAGTATCATCCAGATAATCGCTCTGAGAGGATGTCTAGATGATGAAAAAATAGCTTGATCGTCCAGGCGAATCTCACGATCATCCTGACTGATTAGTTCAAATCTGAGGAAAATCGTCCTGAACATCACCTTGAATAAAAGCTGGCCGATATCAATCGTTCAAGAGATCATCCTGAATGATTCTATGATTGTCCCAGATGATGTGATCATGCAATCAAACCTTAATTACCAGATTAATTTAGGAATAATTGTGCTACATCATCTAGGCCGATGTCCTGGACGATGTCCAAAAATAAAGAATACCTAAATAGATCTGGCGGCTGATTCTTTTTGATTTGAGCCTATCATCCCAATCGATATAAATATCATCCAGGATAATGTGCTTAATGATGTTTGCCTTAAATAGGATGCTCTAATTAGGGTTTCTATTTTTAATAGATCGTCCAGGATGATATTTAGATCATCCCGGATGATGTGATCAAAATAGAGAACTCAAACCAATAGATAAAAAATTTTCTCCATGTGTGTATGTGCAAGTTTACTTAGCATCAGGAGCGACATTATTTATAATAGACTCAAGAAAGAAAAAAATTATAAACTTACTCAGATCTAATCTACCCAATCTTGAGCTGGCTTGAGTTGCACTCGATCTTGTGGACCTGAAAAGTTAGTAGGTAAGGCAGTCGTAGAAAATCATGAATATTTTCTATCATCAAAATTATAATCCATAAAATCAGATTTGCAACAATCTCACCCTTTTTGATGATTGCAAACCAAAAAATAATCTAAGCAGTTCAAGAACAGTTTAAAAGAAATAGTGAGATGAAACAAAATACAGTTTTAACATTCCAATTGCAGAATCAAACTATAGAACAAACAGTATATAAACTACTCCCCCTTTTGACATTACAAAAAGGAGGAGGAAAGTAAAATAGAAACAAAGTAGAGACTAATAATAGAAAGAAAGTACAATAAAAAATAACATAAAACTAAAAAAATGATGGCCCCTGATCATTTGAAGGATGTGGTGGTGGAGGTGGTGGGTGAAAGTAATTGGAAAGGGTGGCAAACTGCTCACCAAATTAGTCCATATCCTGGTCATGCTGGTGCTACAGGTAAATAATGTCCTCAGAATGTTGCTGCTCCTGTGCAGCAATGTATCCCTCAAAGCGAAGCTCCCACTGGTCGAATCGCTCCACCAACTAAAAAGTAATGATATGTCCTAGGGCTAGATTTGTCTTCCTTTTATATCCTTGATCACGAATGGTAGTAAGATGCTCAATGTAGCAAAAAATTAAATCAGTGGCATTGAATTCTTAACGGGACAAAATGTAAAAGGTGGTGATCGCAAGAAGTGGGGTGATATGAATGCGATCACTAGCTTTTGGAATAGTGGAAATATGAAGGACATGTTGGATAGTCCTAGCATCTTTGAGCAAGATGCTAGTCTCTCCAACATGAAAGTGAGCATTGGTGTTTCGAAGAAAGTGGTTGGCCAAAGCCCAATCAAAGTCGGGGTCAGAACACAGGGTGTGGAGTTTATCCCCTAAGGTGGAAAGTTGTAAAAACTCTTGGCAGTCCTGATATGTGATCTCAATGGGACGTCGATTCAGATATGACCTAAGAGTAGTGAGGAAGAATTTATTCGGAGGCTGGCGAAGAACTCAAAGAGAAGTTTTGAATTAAAAGGGATTGTAAGAGTAAGAATGAAACACAAGGAAGTGTGATAAAATAAGTTGAGTACCGGATAAGATAGATGGTTTAGGTTTATAGACTGGGAGTCAGTGATTTTGGCCGTCTTGTATCGTTGGTAGGCGGCTTGATCATCCGCATCTATAAATTGAGGCTCCAGTGCTGCCCTCAAGGAACTTCTAAAAAGATGATGAGATCGCTTCCATCCTACCATTATCATAGAATATAGCACAAAAATAAGAGCACAAGAAGATTTGAGAAAATTTGAGTGAAGAAAAATGGCTGAACGGCTCGATTTATAAAGAATCAGCCCAATCATCCAGGACGATCACAGAATCATCCAGGCCGATCAGGAGTAATAATTACGTCTAGGCTGATTAGTCAAAAAGGTGGTCATATTATCTAGGATGATCAGATATCATCTAGGATGATAAAACACAGGTGATCATCCCGAGGAGTCAAGCTGGACGACTATTGAAAAAGTAGATTGTCCTGACTGATTAGGTGGATCGTCCAGAATGATGCCCAATAATGGATTATACCGGCCAAATTTAAAAACATTTAAAACATTACCATGTGTATCATCCAGGACTAAAAGGTGGATCGTCCGGATCGATCATCAATAATTGATCATACCAACCAAATTGAAAGTGTTAAAGACGTATTGCCACGTGTATGTCCAGGACTAATAGGTGGATTGTATGGGCCGATTTTCCATAAATTAAGCAAAGAGTGAATAACATCATCCAGGATGAAAGAGAATCATCTAGGCAGATCACAGATGATTGAAGAAGAAGACGATCAGATCGTCCAGGCCTATATTGCATTGGTCAGAACGATAAGAAGTAGAAGGTTCAGAACAGCCCGTAGATGGAAATTTTTAAAAGTGAATTAAACTGTTCGTTCAGGATGATATGAATATCATCCGAGATGATGTGACAAAAATTTTAAATCAGAGGATAGATGGAGATGATCAAAGAAGGCCCAAAATAATAACAACACTAAAAAGTTAAAAATATGAAAAATACAAAAAAAAAAAAGAGAAAAAAAAAACAAAAAAACCAAAAGTAATTTTTTTTTAAATAAGGTATGAATATAATAAATTCTCCAAGTGATTGAATTTAGGGACTTGTAAGACTTATGTTTTAACATCGATGAAATCGAAAAAATGGTAGAATATCCAATCCTGCTAACCCTAGCTCAGACTTCTCTTAGGGCAAAATTATCTTTTGAAAATAAGAGACCTAACTTAGAATAAACCTATTGGATAATAAAAAAAGAGATCCGTTCAAAACTTGGTTCTAGAAAAAAAAAATCTTATATAAAAATACACCAAAGTGATTTATCACAATCATGAAATTTGATAAAGCCTTTAAAAATATCAAGTGACATATGAATTCTTCTAAGATTTAAAGGTTTTGAAAAGAGGGAAGCTTTTTTTTTGTGGGCATATTTTATGCCTCTTGTCAATTTGATTGGTGCACTTTACGCATCTTTTGATTTTTGATACACTTTGTTCATTTTTCAAAAAAAATTTGGCGATCATTGTGCATATTTTGTTTTGGCGTCATTGACCACTTTTTTTATTATTTTTTCAAGCTAGATCCATTTTCAAAAATCTTAAATATTCTCAGTTGTGAGTATATCTTCTAGTTATTAGAGAAGAAAATACCACTCTCTAATAAAGGGAAGAATAAATCACAAAACTGAATCAAATTCATATGATAAATGCAATGACAAGATTTCAAAGAACTTGAAAGTAATATAAAGACTTTTGAACATTATATATATAAGATAGATTACTTTAGATAGATATAAAGATCTTAATTGTAAAATCTAATTGTTAATTTGAGATAGACTTTTATTTAGAAAATAAAATTAGACCACTAAAAGAGGTTAGAGGGAGGGAAACAATCAATAGTGTTTATCCCTTTAACTAATTTAGAAATGTGTAGACATTAACTATACAAAACCAAAAACCAAGACAAAATATCATTTCAAAGGAAAGAAAAAAAAAAGCATTAGAGATAAAACAGCTAAAAAATTAACAAACATAAAAAAGAAAACAATAATAATCAACAGAGTAGTAAACAAGCAATCCAGAATTTATTAAGCACCATGTTTAAGCAATTTTGAGCCACGAGCCTCTGCTGTCCAAGTATCATATGCTCTAATGAGGTCTTTGGTGAGAGCACACCTACAAAAGTCATCAACAGTCAGATTTAGGAATCCAAATAGGTTTGGGTCCCTTCTTATGAAAAGAAGAATGCAATGCATTTGTATTATGTTGTGAAACATGCAATTTTAGTCTCCATACCCAATGTGTAGTATGGTGAACAATGCAAGTGTGTGCAATGTGTCCTAGCATGCTACATGAAAAACATCTAACTCTAGGAAAAGGATTTACTAATCTTTTTGGGTTATAATGCCTCTTCCAAGATCTTGGCTTTAGATCAAGTGTTGATGTATTCTAATCTCTCTCAAGTGTATTTAATTTAGCTTTAAACCTAAAGTTAGCACTTTCTAAAGCTGCATTATCAATTCTCAAATTATGCTCCCTATGCTCAGATTTATCAATGTATATCTTAAAATTAGATTCAAGTGGGGTGTATGATGCTTTCAATGAATCATGCTCAGTAACCAACTCAGAGTGCTTTTTTTTTAAATTCATCAAACTCATCAAGTAAAGACATGTGGTTGCTATCAATTGTAGAATGATCATTAATCAAAACTTTATACTCTTTCGTAAATTCAAAAACTTTAATTTCAAACTAGCATGCATTTTCTTAAGTTTTTTATATAATGCATGAATTTTCTCACATATTTCAAGTAGTTGATCATAGGTTGGTTGGAATACCTCTTCTTAGTTAGAATATTCAAGTTGATTATCAACCATTAAACAAAAGTTTGTGGTTTCCTCATCTTCTTTAGTCTCAGAGGAGTCAGATGTAGAATCTGTCTAGAAAGCTTTTTGGTGCTACTTGTTGTCCTTCATGTATTTGGGTTTCTCCTCACCCTTCTCTTTGCTTAGGTGCTCCTTAAGTGTAGGACAATCAACTTTAACATGTCCAGACTTCCTATATTTAAAACAAACAACATAAGAAGAGCTTTTATAATTTTTACTATCCTTACATCTTTTAAACTTTTGATGGTCTTTATGCTTCATCCTTAGAAAACTTTTGAATTGCCTAGTGATGAAGGCAATATCATCATTTTTAGATCTAGAAGAATCAGTGTATATGTTGTTGGCTTTTAGTGCCATAGTTTTCTCTTTCTTTTACTCACCTGCATCAAGATTTCTTTGATTCACCCCTTGCTCATAAGCAATGAGTGATCCAAGTAAGTTATCAATCGAATAAGTCTTCAAATCTTTAGATTTAGTAATTATAGTGATCTTAGCAACAAAAGAAGAAGGAAAGAATCTCAAAATTTTATTGACCCTTTCAAAATTAGTTAGCTCTCTTCCTAAAGCATGTAATGAGGTGACAATTTAAGTAAACCTTGTATACATGTTAGAAATTAATTCAGAATGTGTCATATAAAAACGTTTGTAGTCATGCAATAGAATATTCAATCAAGATTGTTTAACTTCATTGGTTCCTTCATAAGTTACACATAATCTATCCCAAATTTCTTTACCAGTTGCACAAGTTGAAACACGTATATAATCTTCATATTTCAAAGCATAGAAAAAATAGTTTAAGCATTTTCCATTAAGTTGTGCTAAATCTCTTTCATCAAAAGTCCATTCAGTAAAAGGAATTTCAATTTTAATGCCATTAAGGTCATGAGAAGGTGGTGTATAACCTTCTTTAACAAGCATCCACATACGATAATCAAGTGATTGTAAAAATGTAAACATGCGAGTTTTTCAAAAATCAAAAGGAATATTATCAAACAAAGGTGGACGTGTAATAGAATATCCTTCAATTGTATTACGATTACCAAAGTTAGCCATGAATCAAAATTTAAAAAGTTTTCAAACTTAATTTTATGAATCCCACTCTAATACTACTTCAAAGTGCTTTGATGGCACTAGAAAATTTGTTAGGGATGTTAAGCCCTTATGAACTAGTCCCCAGGCTAACCAGGGGGGTGAATTGGTATTTTTAAAAATATTTTGATCAAAACACAATCTTAAAACAAAAACTAAGATTCACCACCAAAATTAAAGTGCAAAAAATAAATGCAAAAGCAATAATAAAGAATACAGAGATTTATAGTTGTTCGGTCAACACGACCTATGTCCACTCCCAGAGGCGCCCTCCGAGTATTACACTAAACTCAGTGTCTCTCCTTTTGCCCCCACAGTAAGGCAGAGAAGCCTATACAAACCTCCTTTCCACCAACCCAGGTGAGGCAAAGAACCCAACTCCTTTTGCTTCCTCCAGAAGTAGGCAGAGAGCCCACCTACTTTTACTTCCTCCAAAAGTAGATAGAGAACCCAACTCCTTTTTTTCCTCCTGAAGGAGGCAGAGAACCCAACTCCTTTTGCTTCCTCCTGAAGTAGGCAGAGAACCCAACTCCTTTTACTTCCTCCTAAAGCAGGCAGACAACCTTAATCAGATGCTAAAGTTTACCTCTCTAGAACCCCCAAGGATCTAAGAATGATGATTGGAGAAGACGATGACAGATCCTTTCTTGGAGCAACCTTTGTGAACTCCCTCACAAACTCCCCCTCATAATATCCTCTTTCTCTCTCCCTTTCTCTCCCTCTCCTCTTGGCTATCTTAGGTCAAAGCAGCTGCAAATGATGTTCTAAAGGGTAGAATAAGAGCTCTTAAATAGAACAACTTTGGAATAGCTCTTATTTTATAAAACCCAACTTTATCATCCAAGCCGATATGGATATTCTCCTGGTCGATTAGTATAAATTTCACTCAATCAGCCCGATTAGTTTGGGACGATCAGAAGACTTTTGGTCATATCATACAGGGTAATATAATATCATTCTAGATGATCAGTACAATTCCTTGGATATCGTTCAGACAATCGCTCTGAAAGGATGTCTGGACGATGAAAAAATAGCTTAATCATCCAGGCCGATCTCACGATCGTCCTGGCCGATTAGTTCAAAGCTAAGGAAAATCATCTTGAATATCGCCCTGAATAAAATTTGGCTGATATCAATCATCCAAGAGATTGTCCTGGTCTATTTTGCAATTATCCTGGATGATGTGATCGTGCAATCAAACCTTAATTACTTTTTTTAATTACCAAATTAATTTAAGCATAATTATGCTGCATCGTCTAGGTTGATGTCCTGGATGATGTCCAAAAATAAAGAATACCTAAATAGATCGGGCAACTGATTCTTTTTTATTTGAGCCTATCATCTCAGCCGATATGAATATCATCTAGGATGATGTACTTAATGATGGCTGCCTTAACCAAGATGCCCTAATTATGGTTTTATTTTTAACATATCATCCAGGAAGATGTTTATATTATCCCAGACGATGTGATCAAAATAGAGAACTCTAACCAACAGACAAAAAAATTCCCCTATATGTGTGCGTGCAAGGTTACTTAGCATCAGGAGCCACATCATTTATAATAGACTCAAGAAAGAAAAAAATTACAAATTGACTCATACCTAATCTACCCAATCTTGAGCTGGCTTGAGTTGCACTCGATCTTGTGGACCTAAAATGTTAGTAAGCAAGGCAGTCATAGAAAATCATGAATGTTTGCTATCATCAAAATTCTAATCTGTAAAATCAGATTTGCAACACTTTATGCCACCATAATAGCTGGATAAGGATAACAATCATTAATGCAAGAGTTTTGGATAAGTGTAAGATTTTCCTCTAATTCTTTAAGGAAAAATAGAACCTAAAGGGCCCTTTGAAAAAATAAAGTGAAATTGACCAAATAAGTATTCATATTCATTCTCATGATTAGTAAGAGATGTTTAATTTTTTATATTTTTATATCTTAAATGACATGCACTATATGCTTGGAGGTGCTTATAAAGGGCCCTAACAACCAGTTTCTATCAATCAATATGAATTTTTAAAGGTAGTTAGGGACATAGAAGATGATAGAAACCTAATGGAGAGTAGCCATAAATACTATAAGTATATTGTGTTGTTTTATACTTCATTATCTAAAATGTTTACATTATAATTTCTTTGAGAAAATTAAGAAATTTAATTAATTTTCAATTTTTGGTATTTTATCTCCCCTTTTTAAGAGCGTTCTTGGTTTTTTGGCCATTTTACATAAATTACATGCCATGTCTAAAAATTAATATATATATATATATATATATATATAATATTCAACACTCTTTATGTATTACATTACTTGAGCTTCTTATCCTTCCTATTTTTTTGTTGAATATTTCTCTATCTTGTGTCTTTAACCTAAGATGTTAGTATAAAAAGGAAACCTTAACACAAGTCTTGAAATTTGGATTAGTTTAACCAATAATTTTTATTATCATCAAAGCATAAGGGTATATTGGGCTCATAGATCAAAAAACTTTGACTAACCAATGGTGATGCAAAATTATATTATATTATTACATATATAATTAATAATTACTAAACAAAAAATGTTAAAGACCTTAGCATAGAGTTTTTATTCAACCCTCTTACAATCTCAATATCTAAGATAATATTATTTGTTATATCCCTAACTAATATAAAAGCAGCCTTATCCTGATGATGAGATAGATCTTTAAAAAACCTGTGATCATGCTTTTGGATCTTTCCATTTTAATAGAGTCCTATCTCTTGGATTCTCTACTATGTTTGTCATATGGATTCAAGCTTCTACTCAAAATGTTAAATTCTATATAATTATCAATAATGAATTGAAAGGGTTTTTCAACTCCAATAATAACTTAAGATAAGAAATCAATCTATCTCTTCTTATTCACCATTATGTATAGACTTTCTCTACACTAATAGACAATCCTTTCTCTAATTCAATTTTTAATTGTATCTCTAGAAGGAATGCTAAAATCTCTCATCTTATTTATGTTGATGATCTTTTACTATTTGGTACGGCTTCATACTCCAATTTTTCTATATTAGGCACTATCATAAACTCCTTCAATAATCAAACTGATCTCATTGTTAATATTAAGAAGACTATTATTTATTTCTCCAAATTCATGTCCTCTCAAATGCAAGATTAATTCTCTAATTTTTGGGGGCCCATAAGCTCTGCCTTGGGATTATTTGGATATCCCCTTCTCCTCCACTAGATTGAATCAATCTAACTACTGCAATATTAGGAATAAAGTTTTGGTCTAGCCTAGTGGATGGAACTAAAAAGTGCTCTCTTTTGCTAGAATATTTCAATTGATTCATTCTACCATATGGAACTATTTTTATTATTGGCTTAGATCTATTACTCTTCATATGGGTCTAAGGAAAAATATCACTTCTCTTTTTAATAATTTTCTGTATAGGAATTAGATCACTAATAAGGTTCACATGATTCCTTTTCCCTCCACTTCCCTACATAGAGATAAAAGGGGGCTTGGTCTCCTTCCATTATTACTACCCTTCATACTTTATATAAAACCAAACTTATTTGGATTATTTATAATGTTTCAAGCCCTCTTTCTAACTGGTACTACAAAGTACATGACTCAATTTAGATCAAACCTACTAGTAACTCCTCTATTTTTTGGAAGCAAGTTCATAATTCTGCAAATAAACTCTAAGATCATATTGAGTTTAAGGTTAGTGCTATAGTCATCTCCCTTTCTTCTGTGATCCATAGCTCAATGGGTGTATCTTTATAAAAATATTTAGACCTCAAATCATTCACCTTTTCCAATATAACTATAAAACTAGGCTTATTGTGTTTATTAACAACATTCATTGGTCTCTCCCTCATTGCCAAATTGTTTCTAATATGAATCAAATCCTCAATATTAAAATCAATGAATATCTTATTTCCTGTATCTAGCTTGTAAAAAATTATATATGATGAGAAATTTACTCTAATGTCTTTCAAGTTTCTAAAATCGGGTGGTGTAAGCATATTTGGTTTAAAGGTTATGCTATTAACTATGTTTTTTCATTCCTAGAAAATTTTAAAAGGTGGTCTCAAAACTACTCATAACCTTCTTAAAAGGGATTTATGGTTAATCAAATTTATTTTTTATGCAATCATGAAAATGAAAGTCAAACCCATCTATTTTTTATTATGAAGTTTCATTCAGACTCCTTATAATTGCATCCCTAAAAGAAATTTCTTTCATTCAGGATTCTCCTTAAATCATTTGAATTCTATTTGTTGTAAATTTCATGGTGATTCTTCCTTCTTACTATGCATATTATAACTTATTTTACCAAGCAAAAAAAGGAATAATAGGATTTTGATAAACAAAAAGACTAATGTCTAAAAGTTGATTTAAAAAATTCTTTTTACCATAAGAATCAAAATTAAAAGATTAAATATGGAAGTTTCCTTACCTACCAATATTTTACATGTTAACTTTACTTAATGTATTTCAATTTATATGGTTATTATAAAGACAGTAGTTTATCAGTTGATATTTTTTTGACAACTCATTTCTATGGTTGGGTTTGTAGCATTAATATTTATTTTTTCTTTGATTTTCTTGCTAATGAAGGTTCTTTGAAATGTGTTTCTTACTATCTACTATTGTGTCTAATTCTTGTTAATTATTAATTATTTTTTGTTAATGCATTTATCTCCTTTTGAGGTTCATACAAATTTATTTTCTTTCATCTTCTTTAGTCGATTATCTTTCAAATCTTTTTTTTTTAGTTAGCTAAAAATAGATAACTATTAGTGATGTTCTTTTCTGATATTCACTTTGAGCACATCCTGGATGAATTGTTGGGATATTATTTCTATGCATTTCTCTTTTATTGGGACACCTCTATGTTTCAATTTGCTATTATTGATGATTAGTAGATTCTACTTTTTTTGAGCCATCTAGAATGCTTACTACACTTTAGTAGTGATGATTACTTTAAGTATTGGGGACCTTTTAATTAATTTTGGGGTATTTGGTTGTTCCTCATTTTCTGACATTAATATAATATTTTTATGTACTCTACCCTTTTTTTTTGGTAGTTCTATCTTTTGTGAAAATTTTAACACTCATATATTCAAAGTTTATTAATGAATGGACATGGCCCGTAATTTCCCCAAAGAACAATTTTAAAGACCTATGTAGTGCTTCATTCCTTTTCTTTTTTATAAGTGCGTTTTCTTTTTATAAGTATAACCATTTGTTTTAAATCATAGTGTTGAATCAAGTAAATTTTTCTTAATCATGTTATTTGTTGGAACATGTTTAATTTTAGAACTTATTTAAGTATTTATCAAAATAAAAATTCAAAAAATAAAGCATTCAGACTATGATTTAGGCATTCAAATCTTCCTTTCAACCTACTCTATTCCTTCATCTTTCACCCTTAATAAATATTTTTGTCAAGAATCACATTTTGTTAGCTTATTTTGGGGACATTCCTAACATCTTTCATTATCTAAATGAATTCTTATGAAATTTTTTATGAGTATGTAACACGTAAGAAGCTATTTGATGAAGATATTCAATTATAACAAGAAAATTAAGTTTAGATGATTACATATATTTCTCATTTTTATTAAACAAAAAGGGGGAATGGTTCCAATTAAATGCACTAAATTTTCTTTTACATTTACTACAGTTTCAAATTATGTCCTTTGATCTTAATTATATTTAGGACCTTCTCTCCACCAACAATCCACTGTACAAAGACTTCCCATTTCATTTGTACCCCGAACAAAAGATTTCATCATCTTTCTCAAGGATGAGGTATCAGTTGGCTCTAAAGTGCAAGAGCTTTCTTAGGTGAGATATTCTATCAATCTCTAACCCTTCTATAAGGCCCTTCTCTCCTCCAGGCATAAGACCTAGACCAGTAAAGGCAACTTACAACTCTTATCACTTAGTGAAGTGTTCATCTTGATAAAGTTTATAAGCTTGGAGGATTATTAAATGAACTAGATTAGGGGACCATGGTTCTTTCTTTTGGAATTCCATTTAACCTAAAAAAATAGTTCCCCCCTGTAATTTCCATTAAAAAAAAGGAATTTTTTTCCCTCCCTATTTGAGGTAAAATCTATGATTTTCATTTGTCCTATTAAAATAATGAAGGTATTTCCATGATAATAAGTTTCATTATCATCGCTAGCCCTAGATAACCTCAGTACAAAAAAAAAAAAAGAGGCTTACATTTATTATAATTTGCATCCAAGTCACCAAAAAATCCACATTCCAAAACACTATAAATATCTTGGTTCTTGGGTGAAACCTCTCTTTTATTATCTTATATGACTGGAACTACACTCCTTGCAAGGATTATCACTATCTGGCACATCCACTTATTAAATCCACACTAAACCCACCACCAACATGCCTTTCACCATCCCTCCTAAGGGTAGAAGCAAAAGTTGAAAGCTTAGGCGAAGGCCTATTCCAAAACCTCCTCTCCTAAAGTCCCCTTAGAATATTGCACCCCCTAACGCACACCCCTCTTCCCTTGACTATGATCCTAATCATCCATGCTATAGATCCATCAATTACTTCCCCATCAACCTCTAACCAAGCACCTATCTCTCAATACCTCAATATAGACCATTCTTTAGATAAAATGGGTATTTTCAACCTTAACTCTCTAATTAAAGATATAACTCCAATAACTTCTATTCCTTCTAAGTCCTCCCCCATTCTCACTTCTAATCCCTCTACCTTTATTTCTCCTAATAAATTTCAAGCCATATGAAAAACCCTTAATATTTTTGTCTCTATCATTTAGGATTCATTACCATAAAATGAAAAGCCTGTATAGGTTGTTAGACCTATGCAATTATTCCAAGGCTAATTAAGAGGGGAGAGGGGGGGGGGTAAATTGGTAATTTAAAAATTTCCTCTTGAATAAAAAACCATTTTTAATAATTTCATAATTTGAGTATCTTTAAAAAATAAACTTTTCAACCACAAAAACAAATTGCTAAAAAATAAAATATGAAAATGAAAAAAGAAAAGTGTAATTTATAGTGATTTTATTTAACAAGACCTACATCGACTCCCTAAAGACTCCCTCTCCAGGTATTGCACTATTATTGAAGTGACTCTCCTTTTACCCCCATAGCAAGGCAGAGAAGCCTTTATAATTTTCCTCTCTTCTACCAATCCCCATTACGGTAGTGTACCATTGTCCTTTCATTCCCTCTAAGTTTTGATAGAGTATCATCATCCTTTCATACTCTCCAAAGCAGAGTACCATCATCCTTTCACACCAAGTGTCGGTAGAGTACTACCATCATTTCACACTCTCTAAGTGTCAATAGAGAACCAAATCTTCTCGAAAGATCTTCTCTCAAGCAACTAAAAAGAAGAAAGGAAGAGAATTCGCACAATAACAAAAGAGATTCTCACCTTTGAGTAACCTTGTGAATCCCTCACACTTAACTTGTAAGAACTCTCTCTCAAACACTCTCCCAAATCATTCTTTCACTTGCTCTCTAAGAAATCATGAAGACAAGATTTGTCCAAGTCAGTTTCTAAGGACTTTTTATTTGAAAGACAAGAAAAACTGTCGAGAAAACTGAAAAATTTCAATTTTGAGCATCCATGAATATGTAGTATGATCAACAATCATCCCGGATGAACATTTTAAAATTTGCTCATATGATACTGTATGATGTACTTTCATATAGTATGATATGTATATCGTATAGTACTAATAGTTATAAAAAAATTCCTATTCGTCTGGACAAAAAGATAACCCATAATTTTGTACTCTAGATGTCATCTATATGAGCTCCATATTGTTCTAAACAAATAGTTCAAAAAATTTACTTGTTCGTGTGGATGAAAATATTCCCAGCATTTTTGTACTCTAGACTTAATCTATATGAACTCCAGGTCATCCCAGACGAACAGTTCAAAAAATTTACTTGTTCATATGGATAAAAATGTTTACATTATTTTCATACTTTGGATATTATCTGTATAAATCAAACTTTCTTAGAAAAAAAATTTCATTTTTGCTTTAATTTATTGCTTGCTGGAGGAAATAACTGAACAAATCATCCCGTATGAATTGAAATCATTTAGTATGATTAGTTTAAAATTTTATTAGTTTTTTAGCACTCCCCTAGTGTGCATGTGCATGATTACTTAATTACAATCATACTCTCTTAGACTCAATAAAAGATTAAAAATACAGATTCTAATTGCAATGAACCCTAAAGAAATCTGACTTAAAGTCTTCAACATTCTGGAGTGTGATTTCTCTGAAATGTTAGTACACACAAATAATAAAAGTAATATATCCAATATATATAAAGAGAAACAATACTCAAAATAAAAATATTTGGAATAATCAAAAACACACATGATATGAAAACATAGTTATGAAAATTAAGTTGCAACAAGCTCCCCTTTTTTTATGATGACAAAATAATTACTGTTTTAGATAGCATTTAAACAAAAATTTCTCCTTAGCTCCCCCTAAATGAATGATCAGTATAAATCTAGGGATTCCCATGAATATCAAAAATCTCAAACCAAAAATAAAAAAATAAAAGGACTCAAAATCAAAAACAAATTCGAACAAAAATATGAACAAAAAATTTGAACATAAAACATGAACACGAATGAACACTCAAAAACATAACAAACACACAAAACACAACAAACATATCAATCAAATAATATTCTTAGTCCCCCTTTTGACAACAACAAAAAGGGAAGTGGAAGTTGAAATGAAAAGATGCAATAGATAAAAGAATAGAATTGATCTAGAAAAATAATTTTAATCCTATTGCAAATACAATATTAATTTCACAATACTAAAAAGCAAAAATTCAAAATTTTAAATAAAAAAACAATGAAGAGAAGAAAATTCAATCAAAGTCATTATTTAAGATAGACAAATTAAATAAAGATGATTATTACAAAAATGATGAAATGAAGATTTATTAACTTCAATTTCAATATATAATATGATTGTTAATTAGATTGATTTGAATTAGAGATTAAAATATAGTGGAAGGAACTTAATAAAAAATTTCAAATGGTAACATTGTGCATCTTTTCAAATATTTGTCGCACACTTGTGCATCTTTTCTATTTAGGCTAATTTTTTGGCTCTTTTCACTTTGCGAACCATTGCACATTCTTTTGATTTGCACACATTGTATATTTCTTTTTTATTTATTTTTAGGTCTTTCCAATAGCGGTAATATAAATTCAAATTTCACTAATAATAAAAAATAAGAATATTAAAAAATAAATACAAAATAATAAGATATCAATCTTGTAATAATTATAGGTTTGATATGTTTGTCTAAAAAGACATGAAATTGATCTTCTTATCTAACTATTGTTAGAATTTTAATTTAAATTTTTGAAAGATTAGATTTTCATAAGGAAATTAATTTGTAAAGCTAAAAAATTTATAGCTTATTTTAGATCATTTTCAAAAGGTTTTTTGTATTAGGCATACTAACATATCAAGAAGTAAGATGCAATCACAAGTCTAAAAAACATGACATTTTTCATTTATATCAAAATAATCAAATACATTCAATACATTGATATCAACTAGAACAAACACATCATCAACACATAGAAAAACTTAATAACAAAAAAAGAAAAACCACAACTAACATTAAAGAAAAAATATCATCACGCACTCGCAAAAGTCTAGTAGAAATAATAACAAAGAAGTACATCTATAACTCAAAGGGGCTCCAGTATGGAGGAGGAGGTTGGTTGAATATTAAAAAAATAGCTATTTATCATAGCTACATTTATATTTATAATAACAAATTGGCCACGGATCCAACCCATGTCCTCCTAGTATCTCGCATCCTGTTGATTTAAATGAGTCTCAATTTGATCAAAATGTTGATCAAAGTGAGTCTCCAAATGATTAAATCATTGGACCATTTCTTAAAAATAGTTTTGATTGGGTCCATGTGCAGGTGTTGGAGCTCCCCATTCTCCTTTAGTATCACCACTAAAACTATGATCTCCCAAACAAAGACCAAAAAGAAGCATCAGTAAAGTAGATTTGTAGTTCAGTAGGATGATCAAGATGAATCGGGTTGTACTTCTTGTGAAGGATATACAAAACAAGATGTCCTAAGGCTATATTCTTTTTCCTCTTATGATATGGATGAACAATATCAAAGAGGTTGTACGAGTAGTCCATAATGAGTTGGGCTTGATCAATGGGCTTTTTTGTCATAATAAAATATGTGACAGTGGACAAGAGTGGATTCATATTAACTCGTTCACCAGCTTTAGGAATAACAGAAGTTCTTAAAACGTGCTGGATGATTCGGGCATTTTGGTTCAAGGTATAAACTCGAGCTAAATGATTGACTTGGGAAACACCTCTAAGAACTTTATTAATTTCAGACCATTCAAAGTTGGATCTAAAGGGCATAGTGAGTGCCTAATCCCTTGAGTTCTCAAGTGAAGGTAGTTGCCTAAATCTTCTTATTTAATCAATACATGCTATTTTTGGACATAAGAACTTATCCTAGAGTTATGTTCACTGACTCTTATGTTGGCTAAGAAATAATAAAAGGTTTCTTTGTGATATACATAGATAAGAGTGAGAATGAAGGATAGTTGAGTGGAGGCAAACATAGGCATTATAGAAAAATAAAGATCATCTTGGATTAGAAGTCGAGATGGGTTAATCTTTGTAGCAATGAACCTAAAATATGCATCTTCTTACTTCTTAAATAAGAAGTTAGAATCAACAACACTAGAAGAATAATATCCCTTTGAACGACAAGGATGTTTACTAGAACTGGCCATTTTTTATACAAGGTTTTTAGAGTGTTTTGATAGGAATATGAGAGTGAATGAAAATGATTTCAAAACCCTTCTATATATAGAAAAATGAAACATTATACTGTATAAAACTTCTTCGTACGTATGATTTTGGAATCATTGGGGACAAAACTTTTTTGGTACGTATGAATAAAAATGTCCAAAGATGAAATGATTTTTTGTAAAACACCATTTTCGAGGCATCCTTTCATACATGTTTTTTGACCACTTGATCGTATAGACAAACAGGTGTTCATCTGGGATGATCAGAATATTTAAGATCATTTTTAAAGTAGTTAGGTTTGTCTCCTACTTAAACTAACATCTAGATCATATAAATAAAAATGATTTTGTCCAAACAATCAATAATAAATAACTGAACCTAACTCGTAAAACCATCCCGACTCGTACAGACGAACCAATGAAAATCATACCATATAATGACATCATCGTACAGTACAAAACCCATGAAAATCTAAGTTTCACACCTTCAACTCCATAAACTATCAAGTATACACTATAGAATTCATACAGGATGAGTACATATTCATATAGTATAAATAGAACACAAAAATAATACATGAAAATCAAACAAACTTATCAAAATCAAGTCACATGCTTCTAGTTTTAACATACATAAAACTAAAACAAAGTAAAACCCAAAAAATAAGAAGAAAAAAAAACACATAAATAATAAAACAAACAATCAAAAAACAAATTAAAATAAACATAAACATAAAACGTATCAAGTTTGCAAAACTTTTAAGCTTAAGCATGAAGATAAATCACACATAACCTTATCCTTAAAGTGCTAAATGTGTCAAAGGCTAGAGATTTTGTAAAAATATCTACAAGTTGATTTTCTATAAAAATGTGATTCAATTCAATTTCTCCTTTGGCTACATGATCTCTAATGAAGTGATGCCTTATATATATGTTTGGTTCTAGAATATTGGATTGGATTCTTTGAAATAAAAATGGAACTAGTATTATCATAAAAAACAAGAATTGTTCCAACTATAAATCCTAAGTCAATCAATTATTATTTCAACCAAAGTACTTGTTCCACACAACTTCCTAAGGCAATGTATTCAACTTCAGCAATAGATAGGGCTACAGAATTATGTTTCCTACTGGACCAAAAAAACTAAGGAATTTCCTATAAATTAGCGAGTTCTAGATGTACTCTTTCAATCAACCCTACAACCTGTAAAATTTGAATCTAAATATCTGACAATTTCAAATGAAGAGCTGTACTTAGGATACTAAATCTCTAAGTTTTGAGTTCACAAAAGATATCACAAAATCCTTTTTACTTCTATCAAATGTGATTTTTTTGGATCAGATTAAAATCTAGCATACAAACATACACTAAATATTATATCTGGTCTACTAGTAGTAAAATAAAGCAATGATCCAATTATACTTCTAAATTTCTTTTGAGCAATAGATTTTCCCTTTGGATCCTTATCCAATTGAACTGATGAACTCATTTGTATGGTTGCTAGTTTAGCATTATCCATTTCATATTTCTTTAGGATGCCCTTAATATACTTTGACTGGCTAAGAAAGGTTCCCTTCTCATTTTTCTTAATGCTAAAACTAAGAAAATTACTCATATCTCCCATTAAACTCATTTCAAATTCACTATTCATTATTTTTGAAAATTATCACAAAGATTTTTATTTATATATCCAAAAATAATATCATAAACATATAACTAAACCATGAGTATGTTATCTCCTAATTTCTTCAAAAAGTTAATGATGTCCACACTTCCTTTTACAAATGATCTATCTAATAAGAAACTGCTTAACCTCTCATACCAAGCCCAAGGTGCATATTTTAATCCATACAATGCCTTTTTCAATTTAAACACATGATTAGAGAATTTAGAATTTTTAAAACTTGGAGGTTGCTCAATATAAACATCATCTTGTATCACCCCATTCAAAAAGGTACTCTTAACGTCCATTTAATACAATTTAAATCCTTTAAAACAAGCAAAGGCTAATAAAAATCTAAATGCTTCAAGTCTTTGTATAGGGAAAAAAAGCCTCTTCAAAATCAATCGCTTCTATTTGATTATACCCCTTAGCAACCAATCTAGCCTTATTTCTAATCAGAACTCTTAAATCAATCATTTCATTTTTGAACACCCACTTAGTTATTACAACACTTTGATCTTTTGTCCTTTCTATCAATTCCCAAACATTATTTCTTATAAATTGATTCCAACTCTTCTTGCGTAGCCAAAATCCAAAATTCATCCGATAGTGCTTGATTAATATTTGTGGGTTCAATCATTGATATAAAGGCTAAATGGTTAATCTCTTTACTAAGTCCATGCCTAGTCCTAACACCCTCACTTTGTTCACCTAAAATCAATTCCTTAAGTTGATTTTTAGAAAATTTCCATTCGGAAGGAAAAGGGTTTTCTTTTTTAATATTTTCTTCCACATTTATCTTTTCAATTCCTTGGGAGTTCTTTTCTATATGTCCCTCTTCTAAATTTAGCTCTTTCAAAATTTCAGATTCATCAAATACAACATCTATGGACTCCTCAACTACAAAAGTTCTTTTGTTAATTACTCTATATGATTTTCCAACACTAGAGTATCCAAGAAAAATTTATTCATCAATTTTTGGATGAAATTTTCTTAAAGAATATTTTCCATTATTTTGAATAAACACCTTATATCTAAAAATATGTAAATATGAAAATTTTGGTGTTATACCCTTAAGAATCCCATTGGGTGTTTTATTAAATTTAGAACTAATGTTCACCATATTCAGAATATAGTAAGCTGTACTTACCACTTCACCCCAAAATATTTAGGAAGTGAATATTCTGCCAATATGGCTATAGTAACTTTAATTAATGTTTTGTTCTTTCTTTTGACTACGTCATTCTACTGAGGGGTCTTAAGTTCTAAAAAATTGTGATCAATTCCCTTCTCTCAATAAAACTCCTCAAATTTTTCATTTTCAAAGTCATCTCCATGATAACTTTAAATAGATAAGATTTCACACCCTAACTTTCTTTGAATCCAATTCGATAAATTTCTAAATATCTCAAATAATTCACTCTAATGAAATAAAAATTTAACCCAAGTGAATATAGAAAAATCATCAACAATCAAAAATCCATATACCTTACCTCCTAAACTTTTAGTGCTAATATATCCAAAAAGGTCCATTTGAATAATCTCCAATGGTTTTCTAGTTCTAAGATCCTTAATAGAATGAAAGGAGGACATCACCTATTTTCCTAGTTGACCTGAATCACACAGGTGATCCTTAGTAAAGTCTTATTTTGGTATAACTCTAATAAGTTCATTTTGGGTAATTTTTCTTAGGTTTTTCATTCTACCGTGACAATATCTCCTATGCCATAACCATGATTCATCAGAAATTGTATTCAAACAAAAAGCTTTAGAGATTTAATATAATTTAAATCTAGTATATACATTTTTTTACCCTAATTTTATATAGTACATCATTTCCATTTTGACTTAATATGCAACTAGTGGGATAAAATTTAACACTATAACCCTTATCGCATAGCTAACTAATACTCAATAGGTTATGCTTTAAACCTTGTATAAGTAAAACAATCTCAAAGAAAAAAATGTTCAAGTTTCTAATCATACATGTGCCTACCACTTTCCTAGTGGCATTATCTCCCTATTTAACCTTGCCTCCATTTCTAGCTTCCAGTGATATGAATTATGTAGTGTCTCTAGTCATATGCTTTAAACATTGTTATCCAGGTACTAAAAGCTCTCATGAGGTCTTGTATGAGAGTGTTTCTAAAAAATGATCAAACATTAGTCTTGGGAACCCAAATAAGTTTGGGTTCTCCTCTTGGAAAAATTAAATAAGATGCATGTATGATATGACTTATTTTATGCCTCTTTGATCTCCACACTAGATATGATTTTCTATGAATAGTACATGTGTAGGATATTTGCCCAATCATGCCACAAAAAAAAGCATATAACTCCAGGAAATAGATTTTTCAATTTATTTGTATAAACTTATCTTTTTCTAGGGTTTATAATTTTTGTCTTTTTTGCCAAGATTAAAAAATTATTCAGGTGTAGCTAAAATTAGGTTCTTTTCATATACATTCAAATGTAATATAAAGAATGAGTTTGTACTTTTTAACACAACATTATCAACTTTCAAATAGTGCTCTCTACTATCAGATTCATCCATAAAATTTTTAAAATCTTTTTCAAGTTTGTTATGGGATGATTTCAATAATGCATACTATTTATTCAATTCATTGTACGCATCTAACAATTTCATGTGATTGCTATCAATTATTGCATGATATTTCCAAAGGATTTTATGATCTTTTTATAATTTAATGAATTCTAAATTTAATATAGTATGTATCTTTTTAATTTTTCTATATACCATATGAATTGTTTCATAAACATCAACTAACTCATTATAGGTTAAGTTACAAACCTCTTCTTGATCTGACTGGTCAAACTTGTTGGCCATTAAGTACAAATTTGTGACTTCTTCCTCTACCTCTATTTCTGAAGAGTCTGAAGCTGAGTCCGCCTAAAATGCTCTCTTAAATCTCTTCTTACCCTTCCTAACATTTATTTTCTTCTCCATCTTTTCCTTGCTAGGAATGTCTTTAAGATTAGGGCAATTTGATTTGATTTGTCTTGTTTTCCTGTATTCATAGCAATTAACTTAATTAGAAATCTTCACTTTTTTATGGAACTTACCTTTATTCCACTGTTGGAATCTCCTTTGCTTCATTTTTAGAAAACTTCTGAATGGCCTTATCATCAAGGCAATGTCATCATCATCCTTAGGCTGTGACTGATCACTCTCCGAGTCATCCACTTTCAACACTATGTTTTTCTCCTTTCACTTCTCACCTGCATCAATCTATCTTAAAGTCACTCATTGCTCGTAAGAAATTAGTTATCCAAGAAGATTTTTAATAGAATATATATTAAAATCTTTACTCTTTAATAGTAGTTATTTTAGCATCATAATCAGTAGGTAAATAATTAACTATTTTATTCACTTTTTTTGTATTCATTAATTCCCTACTTAAAGCATGCAAGGAAGTGACTATTTGAGTGAAACGTGTGTATATGTAATAAATATATTCATTTGGATTCATGCAAAATAGTTCATAATCATACAACAAAATATTAAATCAAGATTATTTCACTTCATTAGTCCCTTCATATGTGATACAAAGTCTATCCCAAATTTCTTTTCCACTTTTACAAGTAGAAACACGTATGTAATCTTCAGATTTAAGAGCATACAAAAATTATTTAAATATTTTGTATTTAACTATGCTAAGTCTTATACTTCTATAGTCTAGTCAGTAAAGTGTATTTAAGTTCCAATGCCATATACAAGTCTAGTTGGCCTAGTGTACCCATCCTGAACTAAAATCCATATGTGATAGTTAAGCTATTGAAGAAAAGTAGACATTCATATTTTCTAAATTTCAAAGGAATGTTATCAAATAATTTGGGTCTAGTGATCGAATACCCTTTCAGATGTGTTACAGTTTTAAAAATTAGCCATAATCAATTTTCAAAAAGTAATCTAAACTTTAAATTTTGTAGGCTCTGATACCACTTGAAAAATCCATATAGGTTGTTAGACCCATGCAATTTTCCCAAGGCTAATCAAGAGGGGGGTGAATTGGTAATTTAAAAATTCCCCCTTGAATAAAAAATCATTTTTATTAATTTCATAATTTGAGTTTTTTTTTAAAATAAACTTTTTAACCACAACAACAAATTATTAAAAATAAAATACAGAAATGTAAAAAGAATACAGTAATTTATGGTGGTTCGGTCTAATAAGACCTACATCTACTCCCTAAAGATTCTCTCTTTAGGTATTTCACTATTACCAAAGTTACTCTCCTTTTGCCCCCATAGTAAGATGGGGAAGCCTTTAAAATTTTCCTCTCTTCCACCAATCCCCGGTGTGGCAATGTACCGTCATCCTTTAACACCCTCCAAGTGTCGGCAGAGTACCGTCATCCTTTCAAACTCTCTAAGTGTTGGTTTAGTACCATCATCTTTTCACATCCTCCAAGTTTTGGTAAAGTACCATCATCCTTTAACACTCTCCAAGTATTGGCAGAGGATTAAATCTTCTTGAAAGAACTTCTCTCGAGCAACTACAAAGAAGAAAGAAAGAGAATTGACATAATAATGAATGAGATTCTCACATTTGAGTAAACTTTTTAATCCCTCACACTTAACTTTCAAAAACTCTCTCAAGCACTCTCCCAAATCACCCTTTCACTTGCTCTCTAAGAAATCACGAAGTCAAGATTCATCCAAGTCAATTTTTAAGGACTTTTTATATAAAAGACACAAAAAACTATCCATAAAACTAAAAATTTCAATTTTGAGCGTCCATGATTGTATAGTATGATGGATAGTCATCCTAGAGGAATAGATTAAAATTTGCTCATACGATCCTGTATGAAGTATTTTTGTATAAGCATATTGTACAGTATGATATGTATATCATACAATATGAACATTTATTAAAAATTTCCTATTCATCTGGATGAAAAGATAACCTATAATTTTGTACTCTAGATGTCGTCTATATGAACTCTTGAATGTCCTAGATAAACAGTTCAAAAAATTTACCTGTTCATATGGATGAAAATGTTCCTAGTAATTTTCGTACTCTGGATGTCACCTATTTGAACTCTAGATCATCCCAGATGCACAATTCAAAAAATTTACTCATATGGACAAAAATGTTCACATAATTTTTATACTCTAGATGTCTTTTGTATGAATCCAACTTCGTACAGTATGAATAGTACTTAGAAAAAAATTTCGTCCATACTTTGATTAACTGCTTGCTGAAGGAAATAGCTGAACAAATTATCCCATACAAATTGAAATCATATAATATAATTAGTTTAAAAGTATACAAGTTTTTTAACACTCCCCCAGTGTGTGTGTGCACAATCACTCAATTACAATCACACTCTCTCAAACTCAATAAAAGTGTAAAAATACATACTCCAATTACAATGAACCCTAAACAAATCTGACTTGAAGCCTTTAATAGTTTGGAGTATGATTTCCCTAAAATATTAGTATATATAAATAACAAATACAATATAATCAATATATGTTAGGAGAAATAGTAATCAAAACAATAATATTTGTAATCATCAAAAACACACGTGATTTGAAAATATAGTTATGAAAACTAAGTTGCAACATAAAACATTACTGTCACTTAGCCACTAATTTGGGTTAGATTTTGGTTGCTTTAATTTGATGTGCATATATGCTTGAGATTTCTTTGATATAAAATTTATGAAATTTAACTAAATATGCAAGTATATGAGTTGATCAAGTAATGAAAGGATAGAGAAGAGTGTCGAACTCACAAGGCATTCTTCTGCTTAATTATAACTAAACTATTACTCTTTAATCTAAATGCATAGTTTATCCTTCTAAAAGTAAAAATGGATGCTTTTTAGTTTCTCCATGTAATGGAGACTTACAAGAAAATTTAAAACTAATAGAAATAAAATATTTTGGACTAATGAATGCAAGACAACATGCCTTTCTAATGAAATTCTTAATTTTAGATGTAGATCAGAGCATATGCATCCCTACATGTCTATTAAGCTTGTAGGGCTGAAAAAAAAAAAGAAATAAAGGCCTTCATACAATTTTTCTATCTTCATAGAACCTAGGAGGTTTAACATCCTATGTATAGATGTGCTAACATTCAATTTCAATAGCCCTATTGGTTATAATATCCCAGATCGAGACTATACATCATGCTAGTTATTAAATATATACATGAACATTGTATGCATTAAATGGAGAATGAGAGATATTAAGAAAATCCATGAAATAATTTAAAGCATAAGAGTCCACATTAGTACATTTATATGTTTATATCATTAGCCCAAAACTTAGAGATTTAGCCAGACATGAAAATAAGGAAGAAAAGTTATATTCATTTTATTCATATGAAAAATATATTGGAGAATGAATAAGATAAATGTCACCTAGAAGAATCACTTGATAATCTCCACACTCCTTTCGTAAATAGAATTTCTTATATAATAGAGCTAAGATCTCCCAAAAGAAAGTATATTGCACTTCCTTAGCCTCCATAAACTTTACTCTAAGGGTATTATAGAAGAAGACACTACAAAGTACAAGACTCTACTGAAATGACAAAACTATCCAAAAAATATCTAAAAAAGTATTAAAACAACTATAAAAATGTATTTAGGCATCACAACACTCGATAAGTTAGTTTCATGTCATTGATAAATGATCTAGAAACACAACAATGTAGCATCTGCTAAAATACGATAATGGACTAACCTAGCACAGTTTCTAAGTGAAGTGATAAATATTTTGATTGAGTTGATGTGCCTTCTAATTTTAAAAACTTCTCCACTATGATGCTATAAAAATTGAGTATTATGATGGTTGAATGGTGCTAACGCATTATGATGATCGGTGCTCTGGCATTAAAATTCTTGAGACTCTAGTGCTATGGTGCTAATTTTTGGCACAACATGCTGTGAAGTGCTACGACACTGACCATAGCTCCATCGAGGCACTAACATTTATTAAAACTACTAAGAAACTAATGTTTTAATGTTAAAATTAGGTGATGTGGTTTGGTAGATGTCTACGCTATAGTGTTATACATGTGGGTGTTGTATTGTTGTTCAACACTTGCAATTTTGTCTTCTCTTGAATATTTTATTCATAAACATAACTAAAATTATATATTTTTATTGACTTTAATATAATAAATAGTACACAATTTACACTTAATAAATTTCTCCCAGCTTAAACTCTTATTTTTCCTT
The DNA here is from genome assembly GCF_001605985.2 of Dendrobium catenatum. Classification (NCBI taxonomy): domain Eukaryota; kingdom Viridiplantae; phylum Streptophyta; class Magnoliopsida; order Asparagales; family Orchidaceae; genus Dendrobium; species Dendrobium catenatum. The sequence goes on along the minus strand of NW_021319008.1, from coordinate 432,219 downwards.
AAGTAATGGTTAAATCACCTATTAATTAACATAATAGCCAAAGTAGAAATTGATAATTTGAAATTACTAAAATGTAATATAATATGTATCATAGTATAGAAGTAATTTAGAATGATCAAAGTTAAAATTCTAATTTGAAAGGTCATAATTACTATGACAATTGATCAACCTTATTATTTGTTGTGTCGAGCCTATCCACTATAAGTGCGTGTATAAGTTTGCCTTCTGAATTTAGAAAAGAATAATATGTTGTGTAGGAATTAGTTGTGTTAGTAGTTAAATTAGAAGTTCATACAATCATATATATTAATTCACTTTTCTTATCATATTAGGTTTAATTATTAGGATGTTATTGGGTTAAAGCTTCAACAAATACCAATTTTTGAGTGCACTCAACTCTTTTTTTCCTTTTTCATATTTCCTTTTTTATTTTTCATATTATTTACTTTTTTATAATTATGTGTGCATATTAATGATTTTGATATCAGTTTATCTTTTATCATTCTACAACCTAAATGATTTAATATAAGGATATAATCAGGTCAGAAATTTTATATCTATGTTTACTATGATATTTTCAATTTAAGCTACGCCCTTTTTTCCCTAAACTCAATCATTAAATTTTCAATTTACTTAGTTAGTGTATGATTGTATAGTTTCTAAAATCAATGCAAGTTAATAGCTTAAGTTGTCTATATTAGTTAATTATTAAGCTTTTCAAAATATGAACTATTAGTGTTCATTCAAACTATCATTTAAGGTTATATTATTAGCTTAATTTTATATAAGTTTTAATTTTCACCTTTATATTGGCTAAATAAGGAATCAAAATGCCTTTTCATTGAATAATAAAAAGCTCAAGGATATTTAGAAGACCAATTTCAAAAGTTAAGTATAAACAAGAATTTAAATATAATTTAAATATTACATAAAAATTAATAAATTGCATAAGAATAATTAAAATTTGAACTTAAAATAACATGTTGTTTCATTGAATAATAAAAAGCTCATGGAAATTATTACAAAATACTAAAAATAATAAAGATAGCTAGTGCCTAAAACACTATTGTCCTACTCACACCAATCTAGATATGTATTCCATGCTTTCTAATTTGAAACATAAAGGCTCTTAGGGATCTCCCCAAGCTTTCTGAAAAATAAATGAAAAAATAGAAAATAAACAAAATATAACCATCCAACAAACCATAAGAATCTCTCTCTCTCTCTCTCTCTCTCTCTCTCTCTCTCTCACACACACACACACACACAAACACACACACAATCCAACCATAATAATATTAGGAAAATAATAGTCATTAAAATCAATCAGGATCAGGGTCCTCCTTAACATCATCCTCATCTTCAATATCTATAGCTGGTGGGTGCCAAATAAAAGGATCATAAATAAGAGCTAGAGGGAACTGCAACACATTAGGGTGCTCAATAATTTGACTACTCCTAAATATATCATCCAAAGCATTATTGAAATAAGAAGTATATAGATACTTCTTTGCCTAATAGTCCATGTACTGAGATATCCTCATCTTCATCTTGTCTTGCCACTCCTTCAACTCATCACAAAAATTTAGCACCCTAACCATTTGGCTTTTCAAGTCAGCCAATTGCTCTCCCAGATACATAGGAGTCTTAGAACTCTTATTATTACTAGGCTTAACAGTTACCTTGGGCTCTCTGGGACCTCCCTCATCATCACCTACTTCTATTTTTCTTACATCTCACTTTTTTTTTTCTTTTTGTAAGGGAAAAACTAGGAAAAAGTTATTCTTCATTCTTGTAACCCCTCACAGTAGCACTAACACATAAAGAACAGATAAGAGAAGGATTCCCAAATCCCACAGAAGTAGTACCCCTTATAATATATGCAAAAGAAGAGTAGACAAGCTTTCCTACATCTATAAAGTAACCAACTTGAATGTCTTAGTTAAGTATGGCACTATCGTTAGTTACCTCAATAATGTTTTTGCTTGGCAAGAGATGGCCACAAATAAAATAATGCTAAGGTTTAGATGTTTGAGTTAGAAATCATGTAGGAAAATTGATAATTCTATTCTCTCTAATCTTCCAACTATATACACTATTGGGCCCACACAAAACTCTTAACAACTCTTCGGTTCATATGGTGCTAAACCAAATTTGATGTACTTATCAAATTCAAAATTTACAAGTTTCTTAAGATGATTGATAGAAACAAAGCCAAAAGGCACCGACTTACCTATCATATAACACTTATTATCTACGAACTCCTACATTAACAATAGTGGTATGAGGCTCCTTTCAAAATTTCTCCCAACCTTAGTTTGTAATTGTTTGCTTAGCTACAACACTTAGGTTTTGAAAGCCATGCTTCAAAATCAATAGCTTGCTTACTACAATCGCATCATGGCTTTGCTCAACTTCAACTAATATCAATCCATATTTGTCAAAGAATGAGGTAGGATTTTCCTTCCTCAAAACATTTTTGGTTCCATAGCTCTCTTACACAATAGAAAGGATAACAAATGCAAAGCTGGAGGAAAAAGAAAAGTGAAATTGCAGTGAAATAATTTGAAAATATGAGTTCCTATTTATAAATGATGGTAGCGTAGCAGCCCTTAGGAGATCAATGATGTGGACTTAAAAACATAAAATGGTAATCAAGTCAAACTAACAAACCCTATAGCATTGTAGGATATGTGATGCTGCAGGGATTTACTAGAAAATTAAGCGCTAGCTTTTTAACAAGGAAATTGTTATGGTATTTGACATGTATGAATATTGCAGTGCTACAAAAGACCACCATAACGGTGCTCTAACTACAAAAATAATGATTTTGACAAACATTGTGGTTCTGGTAATAGCACTGTAGTGCTAATGGAAGAGTTATTATGTTAAAAAAAATTTGAATGTACATAATAATTGACTGAACCACTAGCATCACTATAGAAATAATGGAATAACACTACATCATTTAAGATAGAAGCATCGAGGCTCTTGTTAAGGTAAAATAGCACTATGATGTTTATTGGTATAGCACTGTGTCATTGGAAACAATACAATTTTCCTGAGAATTCAGCACTGCAATGTTATTTTTGAATTCCATGGATCTTGGCTTACAAACATTAAGGAGCTTGAAAGTCTAATGTTGCAGCGCTTGTCCAATTTTTAGTTTAGTAATTTGATTCTCAAGAAATTTGTATTAACTTAATCAAAATCAATATTCATAAGTTTAAAAATAATAGACCACATAAACATATCATAAATTACAAAATATAATAGAAAAAACATAAATTATAAAATAAAATAAAATATAAAAACATAGAATAGAATTGGTTTGCCTCCTAATAATGAATTACATTTATAGTTTTCAACAAGAATTTCCTACATATATAATTTTGGCTGGGTTGCATCACTACCACTCAAGTTATTTCCACTAAGATTCTTCATTTTCTCCTTAAGGTTTACTTCAGTATTACTAGGCAATGATTCAAGGGGTCAACTACTAAAAGAGATTGCATGCAATCCTAATTGTGTTTTCAAATTTTTTATCTAAGTAGCTTAGATTTATAATTGAGTTCCCAATTGAATCACTATCTCTTCCAAGGGTGATTTCCTCTCTCTGAATTGATAATTTATGTTAAAACCTGGGGGATACAAATGTCTATGATTCCCTATTGATTATTGAGGATTATTTGAATTTTCTTCATGATTTGATTGACTTGCATTTCACTGATTATTACCACTAATATTATTTGACCAACTAAAATTAGTGTGGATCATCCAACCAAAATTATATGTAGTATAATTATAATAATTTTTTTGTTCATCAAATTTATATTTTCAATCCCTAAAACACAAATATCACTAATAGAATTCAAATCTTTCTCATGTAATTATATAGATGATCCTGATCATGAAAAACTCCAATATTATTTAATTTCTTTGAAATTATAACTACCTGAGCAATCAAAATAGTACATCTAATTCCTACAAACTAATAACTCTCTTAGGATTCACCGAATCAGAATGCCACCAAAAATTATTTATAGTCATTTTCTTAATTAATTTATATGCTTCCTCAAATATCTTAAATAGTAAAGTTGATCCAGCTACTACACTTTCCATAAGGGATCCTACTAATCCATTATAAAAGTCTGAATAGTTAACCAATTGGGTAAAGCATGTTGAGGGCAATTCCTAAGTATTTCCTTAAATTCTCTTAACTTTTATAAATTAACTGACCCTCAAGCTAGGCAAAAGATATGATATTATTCTAGGTGGCATCTTTTGAAGGTGGAAAATACTTAGCTAGGAATTTGTATGCTAACTCATTCCAAGTGGTTATAGATCTTAGGGACAAAAAATTCAAGCACATATTAGATTTTTCCCTTAGAGAAAATGGGTACTAAGTCTAATAACATCATCACTAACACTATTATACTTAAATGTTGCATAAATTTCTAAGGAACTAGCTAAGCGTAGATTGGGATCCTCAATAGGAGTTCCCCCAAACCTAGAATTTTGAGGCATTTAAATTATGGCATGTTTCAGTGCATAGTTATTAGCCTAGATAATAGGTTTATTAAAACTCTAATGGATTCCTTCTACTATAGGGTTAACATACTCTCTAAGAAGTCTAGGATAGTCATGATCTTACACTGGGTCATACATCTCTAAAATCTTTCTTATATTTTCAAATTTTTGTAAGGTTCTTTTTTATCTCATGGTAAAAAAAAAAGGGTTCAATCATGTGATATTGATAAAATACTCTAAAGAATTAAATACTCAATAAAATAGTTTTCTTATATATATATATATATATATTTTAATAGTCAAAGAAAAAATAAAGATGCAGGATATAAGTCGGTTTAAATATACACTTATTTCAATAATATAGTTTAAAATCATAATATGCTTGTTACTTTCCAAACAACGGTGTCGAAAACTTGTTACGGGGATAGATTATGGTTGCTTTTATTTGATATGGATATATGCTTAGGTTTTTCTTTAATTTAAAATTTATGAAAGCCCATTAAATACTGAAGTATATGTGTTAATCAAGTAATAATGTGATAGAGAAGAGTGTTAATCCCATGAGAAATTATTCTACTTAATTATAAATAAATTACTATTATTTAATATAAATATTCATTTTACTCTATTGAATGTAAAAATGGATATTTTTGTGTTTTTCCAATGTAATAAAGACTTGTAGAAAAATTGATACTAATAAAAATGAAATATTTTTTACTAATAAATTCAAGACAACATAATTTTCCTAATAAAACTCATAATTTTAGATGTGGAGATCAAAGATTATGCATCTATAGATCTCTATCGAGCTTATAGCAGTGAAAAGGAAGATTTTAAGGCCATCCTAAAAGTTTACTATCTCCATAGAACTTGACGAACACTGTTATTGCTAGGTCCCCAGTCCTAGATGAGAAAAGTGGAGGGTTACATTAAGAAGTTGAAAGCCAGCATAAAACTTGTTGAATAATCATGATATGAATCCTTTGAAAAATTATGTTAATGCTAGGGTGTCACCTAAAATCGATGCGCTGTATGGCCTAAATAAAGCAGTAAGTGAGCAAGGGTCGCTGCACCGGCACCCGAGTGCAGTGCTAAATAGGCAAGGCTTCCCACTTCAAGGATGGATGTAGGCAAAGAAGCTAGTCCATGAAACTAAAATTAGGATAAGAACATAGAATATAGACTCTCTTATAAGAAAATTAATGGAATTAATCGATATTATGATTCATAGGAAGATAAATATTATGTACTTTCAAGAAACTAAATGGGTTGGAGAGATGGCTAAGGAGATTAATAGTTTAGGATATAAATTATGGTATTCAGCTAACAGTCATACTAGAAATAGTGTAGGTGTGATTATAGATAAGAGTTTGAAGGATAATATAATAAAAACAAAAAGAATTAGAGATAGAATTATAGCTTTAAAGATTATTGTTGATACAAAGATTGTTAATATTATAAGTACTTATGCTCCTCATGTATGTTTGGATATGGGTTCAAAATTAAAATTTTGGAATGACTTAGAAGAATTAATATAAAAGATACCTCTTAAAGAAAGAGTTTTTATTGGAGAAGATTTAAATGTACATGTTGGTAGAGAGATAGATGATTTTAAAAGCATAAATGGTTGCCATGGGTTTGGATCGACAAATGAAGGGGGTAAGACCATATTAGATTTTTTTTTCGCATATGATTTTTTAATAGCTAATTCCTTATTTAAGAAAAAAGATGAGCATCTTATTACTTATAATAATGGATATAGTAAAATACAGATTGATTATTTTCTTATAAGAAAATTAGATAATTTAGATTATAAAGATTGTAAAGTTATTCAAAGTGAAAAATTATGTACCTAGCATCAATTATTAGTTTTAGACTTTAAGATAAATAGGGAAAAAAATTAAATTTATAGAAAAATAATTTTCTAGGATTAGATGGGGACATTTAAAGAATATTAACAAAAGTATTTTTTAGAGTTAAATTTTAGATCTTAAGATTTTGTCTGTATGTGAGGATGCTAATGTTTTGTGGTACAAAGTGGCTAGTGATATTAAGATTATTGCAAAAGATGTGCTTGGAGTTTCGAAGGGAAAATCTCCTAATAGTAAAAAATAGTTGGTGGTGGAATCCAAATGTGCAAGAAAAGATAAAAAAATATAAGATTTGTTATAATTGGTTTAGATTTAAAATTTTAGATAATTGGGAAAGTTACAAAAAGGCTCATTAGGATTGTAACAAAGCTATTTATGATGCAAAGAGCTTAGCTTTTAATGATTTATATAATATATTATATACTAAGATGGGAGAAAGATATATTTTTAAGTTAGCCAAACAAAGAGAAAGGAGCACTGAGGATTTAGTTCAAGTGAAGTGTATTAAGGATGAAGATCAAAATTTACTTTTCTTAGAATATGATATTCAACAAAGGTGGATGAGATATTTTTCTAAACTTTTTAATGAAGATTGAGAAAATACTTTAGTAACTTTAGCACCCTAAATTCAAATAAATACTTTTATTTACATTGATATATTAATAAAACTGAGATTAGAGAGGCTTTAAAGAAAATGAAGTGTGGAAAAGTTGTTGGACCTGATGATATTCTAATAGAGATGTAGAAATGCTTAAGAGATTAAGGAATTTCTTGGCTTACTAAACTTTTTAATACTATTTTGAAGACTAAAAATATGCCAGATCAGTGGACATTGAGAGTGTTAATTCCTTTTTTTAAGAATAATGGTAATGCATAGGAGTGTGCAAGTTATAGAAGAATTAAGTTAATGTGTCATACTTTAAAACTATGGGAGCGAGTTATGGAGCATAGGTTGTGGCGTGATATTATTGTTTCTCAAAATCAATTTAGATTCATGCCAGGTAGGTCTACTATGGAAGCCATACATTTATTGAGATGTTTGATGGAGAAATATAGAGAGAATAAGGAGGATCTACATATGATATTTCTTTATTTAGAGAAAGTATATGATAAAGTTCCAAGAGAAGTGATATGGAGAGTTCTTGAAAGAAAGGAGTTAATAATGCTTATATTCAAATCAATAAAGATATGTGTGAATGAGCTATTATTTGTCATGGATGTTCTCACTAGACATTTATAAGAGGATGTACCTTAGTGTAAGCTTTTACTGATGATATTCTTTTTATCGATAAGACTAGAGAGGGAGTTGAAGGTAAACTTCAATTATGGAGGTCAACCTTAGAGTCTAAAGGTTTTCTCTTGAGTAGATCTAAAACGGAATATATGGAGTGTAATTTTAGTAGCAATAGGCCTAGTGAGGGGATTGTGACTTTGGGCGATCAAGTCATTAATAAGAGTATCATTTTAGATATCTTAGAACTATTGTTCAAAGTTATGGTGAAATAGATGGGGATATTATCAGCGGAATTCAAGTGGAGGAATGCTTCGGGCTTATTGTGCGAGAGAAAAGTCCCCCTCAAACTTAAGGGGAAATTCTATAAGATGGTGGTGAGACCTACAATGCTTTATGGGGCTGAATATTTGCCATTAAAAGAGAAGCATAATACTAAGTTAAGTGTGGCAAAGATAAGGATGCTTAGATGGATGAGTGGCTTTACGCTTAGAGATAGGATGTGAAATGATCATATACATGAAAAGGTTGGAGTAGCTCTACTAGAAGATAAGATTAAAGAGAGTTCCTTAGATGGTTTGTCCACATTAAACGGAGGCCTTCCGATGACACTGTTAGGAAAGTTTAGGTATTAGATTTGACTTATGTTAAGAAAGGTAGAGGTAGACCAAAAAGACTTGATTAAAAAATATTAGAAATGATCTTTCTTTATTAGATTTAAATGAGAGTTTGACTTTTAACAGGATACAATGGCAAAAGAGGATTCATCTAGCCGACCCCACGTAGTGGGACAAAGGATTGATGTTGTTGTTGTTGTTGCATATAACTTAAAGATTTACATCCTATGTCTATGTATTCAAACATTTCATTACAATACTCATATTTGTTCCAATATTTCTCTATTGAGGCTATACATCATACTAATTATTAACTATGTACATGACCATTACATGTATTAAATAAAGAATATGAGATATTGAAAACATCTAAGAAAGAATATAAGGCACAAGAGTCTATTTTAGTACTTAGTATATTCTTGCGTCATTAACCCAAAACTTAGATATTTAGCTAATCATGGATAATAAAGGAAGCAAACTCATATTCATTTCATTCATGTGAAAATCATACAGGGGAATGAATAAGATAAATGTCACCCAAAAGGATTAATTGATATTCTTCACACTTATTCTTCTTCCCATGATAGAATTACTTACATAATAGAGGCTAAGATCTTCCAAATCAATGTATCTTGCACTTCCCTAGCCTCCCTTAAACTTTAAGGTGAAACTAGAAGAAGACAATACAAAGTATATAACGCCACTAAAATAATAGAACTTTCAAAATAAAACAACAGAAAAACTATTTATGTAAGTGCAAAAATGGGTTTAGGAACCACGACACTCGATAAGTTAGCACTATGGTGTTGATAAATGAAATAGCACCATTGCACTATAATATATGGTCTTTTCTAGCATTGGCCTGACATGCCATGGCTACTAGCTAAATTGGAGCATCTTTTGGCTGAGTTAGTGTGGTTTCTCATTTTAGTAACTACTCCACTATGGTGCTATAAAAATTGAGTGATGTGGCACTTGAATGGACAATCTGACACTAATGTTATGATGATCGATGGTCAAGCATTTATATTCCTAAGACTATATTGTTATGAAGCTAATTTCTAGTGCATCAATGTTGTGAAGCATTGTGGCACTAACCTTAGCTTTATTGGGGCACTAAGTTTTCCTAAAATTATTGAGAGGCTGGTGTTGCACTATTAAAATTAGAAATTAGGGTGTTGTAGCTGACAATGCGTGGTACTATATATGTGGGTGCTACAGTGCTATTTAGCCCTTGTGAATGTTATCTTCTCTTGAATATTTTTTGCACAAACACAACTAAAATAATATATTCTTATTGATTTTTAGTAGTAAAAATTTATACTTAACAATCACCAAACTTTACAAGAAAAAAAATGCTAAGAAGGCATACAATCAACCTTCTATGTCCCAATGAATTATTTTTCCTACTACAATCTACAACAATAGTAGCTTTAACAGCTCTTAAAAGCCATATGTTGTAAAAACTTTATTTCTATATTCCCTTGATAGGATTTGTATTGTTAATACTAGATTAAATGTCACTATACTCTCTAACCACGGGTTTTGCTCTTCCCATAAACTTTTGTATAATGAGGTCAGCTACCATAATGTTGTTCTCTCTAAATCTAGTAGGATTTAGATTAAATTGAATTCCTCCAAGCTCTCTTTCTACCCTTCCATATCTCCAACCGAATGATACATGGGATTGTAAAGGTTTCTTCCTTACCTTCTTATCAAATATATGTGGTTTATACCTCTAACTCTCATGAAGAAAGGCTCCTCCATTAGGACCAAATAAGAAATCTTGTTGATGGTTCTTTTGCCTTAATTTAGGCCATTCTTAGGTATTTTAATTATTACAAGTCACATTCTAAGAAAGATGGGCTTAATCCTATCTTTAATAGTAACTTATAGGATTTTACCTCTTTATGTTCAGCTGCATAAATTAGTTTCTTCTATTCTATAAAATACTAGGTTCAATTAAAGAGCTAATTGCCCCATACATATTAAGCTTGATAAAATTCTTGTTATTTATTCGTGGTTGGATCAATTATTTTTTCTTTTTATAAAGTTAATGCACCTTGCTATTCAGACCACTCTCCTCTCATCCTACATTCTAACCCCTCCATGGATAACAAATATAGGTTTCTCTTTAATAATTATTTAAATCATAGCCTGAGATACTACAATGCACTTATCCTTGGCTTCTCTCAACCCCAATGTGTTAATCAAATAACTAACCTATACCTCAAGCTTGAAAGCCTTAAAACTCTCATTAAAATTTATGGTTCTCCTACTTCCCTCTACACCTAGATAGCTGAGATTCACAACAAGAAAGATGTATATCTTCATCTTCTTAATCATGGCCCCTTAAAGGATAATATCAATGCTCGAGTGAAATATTTTAATATGGAATTATCCAACTACTATTTTTCTTAGGCATGTTGGATTATTCGAAGACATAAAGAAAAATTGCATAATCATAAGGAAGGTAATTTTAAATTTCTTTATGCAAGGATTGGAATGAGCCAAAATTATAGAAACGTTATTTTTTATGAATTTTGGTGGTTTTGCCTCTCTGGAACCTTCATCGTCTATCATCTCACATTTTAAAAACTTTTTAATGCTTCCACGCTTAATGAAGACATTGATAGCATCCCTTTCGGGTCGGTCATTTTACCACATCTTGCTAGCTCCATTAGTGCACCTGTTAATGATGAGGAAATTAAATGGCAATTTTTCTTCTCCCACTTGCTTTTCCACTGACCCGAATGTGTTTAACTACTAGGCTCAAACCTATTATGCCCCATATTATCCACACTAGTTAAGCTAGTTTTATTTTAAAAAAAGGATTTCCATAGATAATATCATTCTTTCTTCTAAGCTCTTAGGTGAATTCAAACAAAATCTTAGCAGCAAATATTTTTGTGCCAACTTTAATATTCATAAAGCTTTTGACAAATTATCTAGGAATTTCTTCTTAAAGAGAATGTCTTATAAAGGTTTTATTTCCCTTTTTATTTCATGGATTAAGACTTATATCAATGAATTTTACTTTCTTTATGCATTAATTATATCATAGAGGGGTTCTTAGTTCTTTTTCTTTGAGTGCTTAATGTTGGCAAGGAAAAATCCAACCAAATCATGTTGGTGTCAGGTTTATTCCCTTATGTGCTCATTTTAGTTTACTTTGAAATACTTGAGAGCTAACTAAGATTTTATTTATAGAGTATCTGCTATAAAAGGTTTTTTTTTATATATATTCTCTTGATAATTCTATGCTTTTTTATATTTTCCTTTAATAGTTATAAAAAATTTCTCCTCCAAATTATAATTTTTTTATTATGTTGGTATTTAATGGATTCTTAGTGCATGTTAAAATTCTTGAATACTTATTAAATAAAAAATGACAAGGAAAGAAATTGGAAGTTGAGAAAATATCTCAAAGACTAACTAAAATAGTGATCAAAATTTGGCACTACAACGCTAACGTTAGCATCAAGGTACAAATCTAGCTAATTAGCAAATCTAAGGGTACTATAACACAAATAATGGCACTAGGGTGACATCTTCAGGATTGTTATAATGTACCTAATAACTTACTAGCTCCATAATGCCAGATCTGACATCATGGTTCTAGGCCAGCTATCTTCAAGTTTTTTATGTAGAGAATTTTTGTACGACGTTACTTGTGTATGTATAGTTTGAAACATTTAAAGGTAGAAAGGGTTTCTCCACGTCATTGATATTAGCAACACAGAGCTTAGAAAGTAATTTTTCACACTTAAAAACATTTGTTTTTGGATTGCAAAATTTTGAATTTGAAATATTTGGGAGGTTAAATATGAACAAAAACTTTAGGGTTAGTGATCTATGAATAGGAGACTTCTACCAAAGGTGAAAGATATTTAACTACTAAAGAAATAAATATACTAAGTTTTCATATTTAAATTATTTTTTCTCTTTTATTCTGCAAATTTGTATGACTGCTTATAATATCTATTTTCATTCCTATTATGTTCAAAACACTTTTTCAGGAGGTTATAAAACAAATATTGTGTGTAGGAATATTCATGGTAGTAGAGAGATGGAGAGTTTAACATCCTAACATTGTTTAAAGATTTAACACACATATAAATAAGAGTGTAGTGCACTATAGTCATAAGAGACGTTAAAATTTTTATATGAAAACCCCTAAAAATGGGAAAATCATGATGCCTCACCCAATTGAAATGCCTCCACCAGTACTTATAGTTGATTAAAAACTATACCCTTCCTTGGGGAAGGCATTAGCACAATGTGGTAATATTTATTTTATAGAGCACATTACATGGTTAAATTTGGAAGAATGTAATGGCAAGAGAATTATTCTTAAGATATCATTATTTATTTGGTCGGAAGGATCCTTTTTAGGTGAAGGTGGTCGGAGAGATTATTGTTAGGCGATGGAGGTTGGAAGGACCACAGTTGGGCATTGATGGTCATAAGGACTATAATCGGGTGGCTGTGGTTGTAGGGAATTTAGTCTCATGATGGTGGTTAGAGGGGCCACAGTTGAGTAATTTTGGTTGGAGGGTCAACTCGATCATTAAAGGTCAGAGGGGCTGTACTACATCTATGAAGTTTGGTGGGACTGTAGTATGGTAATGAAGGTCTAAGGGACCAAAGTTAGGCATCGATGGTCGTAAGGATTTTAATTAGGTAATGGTGGTTAGAGGGACCATTGTCTGGCAATGGTGGTTGGAGATATCGTAGTTATTCAATGGAGGTTTAAGGGACTATAGACAAGCAATAATGGTCATAGGGGTTATAATCAGGTGATGATAGTCTTAGGGATCATAATTAGGAAAGATGGTCAAAGGTATCGTAATGGGTTTGCAACAGACATCAGAGTGACCATGGTCGGTGTTGCAGCTCAAGCTCACGAGTTTGTGTTAGTTATGATAATAAATATTATGGATTATACTTGTATTTGCAATAGATTTTTGTTTATATGTGTACTAACTTTTTTAGGAACTCCATGCACCTTCCAACAAAGATTCAAGGCTTAAGATTTGGTAGAATAGTTTATGGTGTAAGGATTTTTGTAATATTCATTGATGTGTTTTTGATTTCTTGAGTTAAGTCACATAAGGGAGTATGCTTATTTAGTGACCATGCACACTCACACTCAAGGGAAGGGAGATTGACTCAAAACTACAAGTTCAATTTTTGAACTAATCGTATTATATGATTTATATCGTACTATATGATCAGCTCTGATAACTAATCTTACTAGATAATTTAGATTATCCAGGATGATCAGTTATGAACATAAAAATAAGCTGTCAATCATAATTTAGGTATTGTTTTAAATTTCATATTTTTTATTCTAATTGTCCAAGATGATGTACATCGTACTAGACAATTTATAAAAGTCATGTCTAAATTGATCCTATTATTAGGATGTTGCAACTTAGTTTTTATAAATATATTTTCATACCATTTATATTTTTGATGATTCCAAAATACTATTGTATTGATTACTATTTCTCCTAACATATATTTAAAATATTACTTTTGTTGTTTATGTCTACTAATGTTTCAGGAAAATCATATTCTATATAGTTGAAGACTTCAAGACAAATTAGACTAGGATTAATTGTATTTGAAGTCTATACTTTTATACTTTCTTGAGTCTGAGAGTGTGATTGTAATTGGGTAACCATGCACACACAAACTAAGGGAGTGTAAAAACTAGTAACTTTTTAAAACTAATCGTACTGTATAATTTTAGATCATACAAGACAATTTGGCTTGAGTGATTCTCCATAAGTAATTAATCATATCATGGATGAAAAATATTTCTAAGTATTATTCGTACTATATTAAGTTACCTTCATACAGACGACGTCCAAAATAAAAAATTAATGCATACATTTTCATCCATATGAACAGGTAAATCTTTTGAACTATTCATCTGGTATGAACTTAGGTTCGTACAGATGACATCCATAGTATAAAATTGATGTGTACATTTCATCCATATGAATAGGTAAATTTCTTGAATTATTCATCTGGGACAAACTTGGGTTCATACAGATGAGGTCCAGAGTATGAAATTCATGCATACATTTTTGTCCATATGAATAGGTAAATTTTTTGAACTATTCATCTGGAACAAACTTAGGTTCATAAAGATAATATCCAGAGTATAAAATTGTTTCTTACATTTTTCTCCATATAAAACATGGTTTGAATAAAGTTGTTTGTACTATACGATGTTAGTTTGTATAGATGACTTTTTGTGTCTGAATTTTTATTCGTACAAGATCGAACGAGCAAAATTTGAATTATTCATACGTACAATCATCAATCCTATTATACGATCATGGACAGTCAAAATTGAAATTTTCAATTTTTTGGATAGTTTTGTCGCAAATCTGAGTTTATGGATTAGACTTTTGATGATAGAAAATATTCATGATTTCCTACGACTGCCTTTCCTACTAACTTTTCAGGTTCACAAGATCGAATGCAACTCAAGCGAGCTCAAGATCAGGTAAATTCAAGTATGTAATTTTTCCTTTCTTGAGTCAATTGTAAAAGTGGTTACTGATGCTAAGAAACCTTGCACACATACACTTGAGGGGTTTTTTGTGTTTTTCTATTTTATGTACATCGGCCTGGACGATGTTAATATCAGCCAGGACGATCCAACTAAAAATAGAAACCCTAATTAGGGCATCCTAGTTAAGCAGCCATCATTAAGCAAATCGTCCTAGACGATACTTGTGTCGGCCAGAACGATAGGCAAAAATAAAAAAGAATCAACTGCCATGATCAATTTAGGTGTTCTTTATTTTAAAATATTGGCCCGGACGATCTCCATATCAACCTGGATGATACAGCATAATTATTCCTAAATGAATCTAGTAATTATGGAAAGCAATTAAGGCTGATTGATACGATCACATCAGCCGGGCTGATCGCAGAATCATCCGGGATGATGTCCTGGACGACTGACATCAGCCATCATCTATTTCAGGCGATGTTCAAGATGATTGTACTCGGATTTGAACTAATCGGCTAGGACGATATTGTATCAGCCTCGATGATGTAACCAATTTTTTCTGATTGTCCCAAATTGTCTCGGCTGATTGAGCTTATTTTGTACTGATCGGCTTCATATCATCCTGGACGAGAAAGTTGGTTCTTGAAATTCTATTTAAAGGACCTGATTTTTCTCATGCAAAAAGGATCTTGAGTGTTGCTATCTTGACCTGAGAGAGCCTTGGGAGAGGGAGGGAGGGAGAGAGAGAGAGAGAGAGAGAGAGAGAGAGAGAGAGAGAGAGAGAAAGAGGAAATTATGAGGGGAGTTTGTGAGAGGGATCACAAAGGTTGCTCCAAGTAAGGTTCCAAGTCATCATCTCCGTTCTTCGTCCTTCATCCTTGGGAGTTTCTTGGGAGGTCTACTTCAGCAAAAGGTCCAGCTTCTCGGCCCGGTTTAAGAGGAAGCAAAGGAGTCGGTTCTCTGCCGCACCGGGGTTGGTGAAAAGGAGTTTGTTGTAAAGGCTTCTCGGCCTAGCTGTGGGAGCTAAAGGAGAGACACTTAGTTAGTGCAATACTCAGGGATGCCTCCGAGGAGTGGACGTAGGTAAAGGATTGACCGAACCACGATAAATCCGGTGTGATCTTTTGTTATTTTGCTTTCGCGTTTATTTATTTTTCGCACTCTGATTTCTATGGTGATTTTGGTTTTAATCTTGTGCTTTACCTAAAGGAAAATTTTTAAAATACCAAGTCATCCCTCTCTTGGTTAGCCTTAGGCTAGTTCTTAAGGGCTTAACATCCCTAACAAACTTTCAAGTGGTATCAGAGAGGGATTTATAAAAACTAAGTTTGAAAACTTTTTGAATTTTGATCTATGGTTATCAACGGATATCCTAATACTGCGGAAGGGTATTCTATTATCGGACCACCTTTGTTTGATAATATCCCTTTTGATTTTTGGAAAACTTGCATGTCTATATTTTTACAATCAATTGATTTTCGCATATGGATGCTTGTTAAGGCTGGTTATACACCTCCGACTGGAAAATTGAATGGCATTACTGTTCCACTTCCTTTTACTGAATGAACTCTAGCTGATAGGGATTTAGCACAATTAAATGTAAAATGTTTGAATTATTTTTTCTGTGCTTTGAAATCGGAAGATTACATGCGTGTTTCTACTTGCTCTAATGGTAAAGAAATTTGGGATAAATTGTGTAACACCTATGAAGGTACTAATGAGGTCAAGCAATCCCATTTGAATATTCTTCTACATGATTATGAACTTTTTCATATGAAACCTCATGAATCAATTTCTGATATATATACGAGATTTACTCAGATTGTTACTTCTTTGCATGCCTTTGGAAGAGAACTCACTAATTATGAAAAAGTAAACAAAATTTTAAGATGTTTGCCTTCCTCTTTTGACGCTAAAATCACTGCAATTTCTGAATCTAAAGATTTGAATACTTATTTGATTGACAACTTACTTGGCTCACTCATTGCTTACGAGCAAGGAGTGGATCAAAGAAATTTGGATGCAGGTGAGAAAAAGAAGGAGAAAACCATATCACTGAAGGCAAATGAAACAAATTCAAATTCCTCCAGGTCTGAAAGCGATGAAATTGCATTCATCATTAGGAAATTCAAAAACTTTCTAAGGAAGAGTCACAAGCATCATCAGAATTGGAGAAAAGGTAAGGATAACAAAAATTTTAAAGGTTCTTCTGATGTTGTTTGTTTTGAATATAGGAAGACTTGACATGTCAGAGCTGATTGTCCTACACTTCAGGATCACTCAAGAAAAGAAAAGAATGAGGAGAAACCTAAGCTCAGAAAGAATAACAAGTGAGCCTAAAAATCTTTCTGGGCAGAGTCTGTATCTGACTCATCTGAGACTGAACCTGAAGAGGAGACAACAAACTTGTGCTTAATGGCTGATGATTTTGAATAATCTAACCAAGAAGAGGTATGCCAACCAACCTATGACAAATTTCTTGAAATATGTGAGAAAATCCATGCATCATATAGAAAACTTAAGAAAACTCACGCTAGTTTGAAATTGGAGTTTTTGAATTTTCGAAAAGAGCATGAAATTTTGATAAAAGATCACTTTCAAATTGATTGCAATCACATGTCTCTACTTGATGAATTTGATGATTTAAATAAAAAGCACTCTGAATTAATAATTAAGAATGATTCTTTGAAAGCTTCCTACACCTCGCTTGAATCTGATTTTAAAGCTTCTACTAAAAAATATGAGCATAAAAGGCACTGTTTTGAAATTGGTTTAGAAAATGCTCACTTGAGGTTTAAAGCTGAATTGGATGCAAGTAAGAAAAATTGGATGACACCCATATTTGATCCAAAGCCGATAACTAGGAAGAGGCATTATAACCCAAATCGATTAAGAAATCCTTTTCCTGGAATGAGATATTTTTCATGTGGCATGTTAGGACACATAACAGATACTTGCACCATTCACTGTAGTACACATTGGGTATGGAAACCCAAATTGTATAATTCACTGCATAACACTCATGCATCACATTCCTCTTTTCATAAGAAGGAACACAAACTTGTTTGGATTCCTAAATCTTACATTTAATGATTTTTACAGGTGTGCTCTCACCAAAGACCTTGTGAGAGCATATGGTACTTAGGACTGCGGAGACTCTTGACTCTTAATTACTTATTTCTGATACTTAATTAAATCTGAGTTACATGATTTTCTGATCAATTCCTTACTTTTATTTAGTTTGTTTCTTACTCTACTTTTTGTCATTTTTACTTTTGATTTTAGCACGTTTCTTTTTGGATCATCGCTGAATTGATATTTTCTCCTTATTTTATTTTTTGGACATTTATAGTTAATGTTTTTTTAACATATCTAAATCAGTTAAAGGGAGAAACACCGTTCATGGTTTCTCACTCTCTAACCTCTTTTAGTGGTTTAATTTTCTTTTATAAAAAAAATCTATCTCAAATTAACAACTGGTTTTTGAAATTAAGATCTTTTCTACCTTGCTACAGTAATCTACCTTATATTTATAATATTCAAATCTTTTATATATCTTTCAATTTAATTGAAATCTTGCCATTACATTTATCATATAATTGCTAAAGTCTGCTTTGTGGTCTTTCTTCCTTATATTAGAGAGTGAGTTTTTCTTCTTTAATATCTAGAAGATCTACTCACAACTAAATATATTTTAAGAGTTGTTGAAAAAGGGATCTAGCTTGTAAGAACAAAAAATAAAAAGGCCAATAATGCTAAAAAAAAAGATGCGCAATGATGCCAAATTGAAAAAATATATATACAAAAGTGTATCAAAAATAAAGATGCGCAAAGAGCGCCATTCAAATTGACAAGAGGCATAAAATGAGCCCACAAAAGACAAGCTTACCCCTCTTTCAAACATTTAAAATTTTAGAAGAATTCATGGGTTACTTGATATTTTCAAAGGCTTGATTTCAAATTCCATGATTGAGACAAATTGATTTGGTATATTATTCTATAAGATATTTTCTTTGGAGCAAGTTTTGAACGGATCTTTTTTCTTTCCAATTAGTTTATTCTGAGTTAGGGCTTTGTTTTCAAAAGATGATTTTGCCCTGAAAGAAGTCCGAGCTAGGGTAAAAAGGATTGGATATTCTACCATTTTCATATTTCAATGTTGTTAACTCATTGATCTTACAAATCTTTAAAATTTAATTATTTGGAGCATTTATCTTATGCATATCTTGCTAAATAAAATTTAAAAAAAAAACTTGTTTATTTGCTAGTTTTTGTGCCTTTTTCATGTTTTAACATTATTGTTCTTAGTTGATTTTATTGTTTTTGGGACTTCTCTGATCATCTCCATCCTTTCTTTGATTTGAAATTTTTTGTCACATCGTCTTGGCCGATACCTTTATCATCCTGGACGATATGTTCTTTTTCCATCAAAAACTTCATCTGCTGAATGTTCTAACTTTTCTGCTCTCATCATCCTGGATGATCCTTTATCATCCTGGACGATATGATCGTCCTCTTCTACAATCATCTTGATCGTCCTGGCCGATATCTTTTTTGTCTTGGATAATGTATTTTTTGGTTATCGTCCCGTCCGATGCACCTGTTCGTCTTAGACGATACACGTGTCAGCACGTTTAAAATCTATAACTTCGCTCGGGATGATCCATTTTTGGAAAATCGTCCTGGACGATTCACTGTTCTTCTTGGACGATACACGTGGCGCATGATTTAACACATTTTAAATTCTACCAGTACGATCCATTACTGAGCATCATCCTGGACGATCTACTTTTTCAATGGTTGTCCGGCCTGACTCCTCAGGACGATTACTTGTGTCTAATCATTCCGGATGATGTTTGATCGTCCCAGATGATCGGACTGCCTTTTTGACCAATCGAACTGTTCATAATAATTGCACCAGATCATCCTGGACGATCCTGCAATCGTCCTAGACGATCTGGCCGATTCTTTAAATAGAGCCCGAATTCAGCCATTTTTTCTTCACACCTTCTCTTGGGCTTTCTACTTGTTGTTGCTTACTGTTTCCTTACTTTTTTCCTCAAAATGGCTGGCAGAAAGAGTGCTTTTCAGACATCTGGTAGCTCCTTGAGGGGCACACTGGACCCTCATTTTCAGGAGGTAGATGATCAGGCTATCTACCATCATTACAAAGAGTGTGGCATTACTCTCTCCCGAACAATCAATACAGCCTATCTCTCCTATCCGATAGTGGATCTTTTCACTCACACTTCACTTTGCTTTATTCTCACCCTCGCAGTACCCTTTAGTTCTGAACTTTTTTTTTTTGAATTTTACGCAAACCTCTTCATAAATTCTTCCTACACTCTCTCACCTCTTATGTGAATCGACGTCCTATCGAGATCACATATCAAGATTGTGCTGAACTGTTGCAGCTATCCACCACTGGGGATAAGCTGCATACCCTTGTCTCTGATCCTGACTTTGACTGGTCCACTACAAATCACTTTCTTCGCCACACCAACGCACACTTTCATGTTGGAGAGACTAGCTCTTTACTCAAAGATGCTAGGACAATCCAGCATGTCCTTCGCACTTCTCTTATTCTAAAAGCCAGGGATCGAGTACATCACTCCACTTCTTTCACTTACTACATTTTACATTCTGGCCCATAGAGAATTTAATTCCACAGACCTGATCTTTCGCTATATCGACCATTTAACTACAATCTGCGATCCAGGTCATAAGGGGAAACCCAATCTTGTTCTAGAACACCTCATTGATTATCTTTTAGATTCTAAATACTAGCTTCAATATCCTGCTCCTCAAGACCTTCAGCCACCCGTCAACTCAAATAATTCCATCAACACCCTTTATAGTACTCATCTCCACCCAGGGGATGGGGAATCTCGGGGGGCCGAGGAGGAGGAGGCTCCCGTTCCCACTCCTATTCTTGAACCTGTTCCTTTCCGCCAGCACTCTCAGATGGATCAGTTGGTGGAGAGATTTGATCAGTGGGAGACCCGTTTCGATGCCTATGTTGCACACCAGCAGCAGCAGCACGACCAGGACATGGCCTGGTTTGGGGCACAGTTTGCTACGTTCTCTAGTTACTTTCAATAGTCACCACCACCACCACCTCCATCTGATGATCAGGATCCCTCATTTTTCTAGTTTTAATTTTTATTTTCTGTAGTTTGTTTTTCTTATGTTTTGTTTTAGTTTCTATTATGTTTTTTATTTGTATTTTGTTGTGTTTCCCTCCTTTTTCTGATGTCAAAAGGGGGAGTAGTCTAATATATCTTGTACTTTGAATCCTGAAACTTAGTGAACTACTTTTTTTGTCACACTATTTTTACTGAACTACCATAACTGCTTGGAATTCTCTTCTTGTGTTTTCCATCATCAAAAAGGGTAAGATTGTTGTAAATTTGAGTTTATGGATTAGACTTTTGATGATAACAAACATTCATGATTTCCTATGACTGCCTTGCCTACTAACTTTTTAGATCCACAAGATCGAATGCAACTCAAGTCAGCTCAACATCGGGTAGATTTAAGTCTATAATTTTTCTTTCTTGATTCAATTGTAAAAATGGTTCCTGATGCTAAGTAACCTTGCACACACGCACTTGAGGGGTTTTATGAGTTTTTCTATTTCAAGTACATCAGCCTGGACAATGTTAATATCGGCCAGGACGATCCAACTAAAAATAGAAACCCTAATTAGGGCATCCTGGTTAAACTGCTGTCATTAAGCAAATCATCCTGGATGATCCTTGTATCGGCCAGGACGGTAGGCTCAAATCAGAAAGAATCAGTCGCCATGATCAATTTAGGTATTCTTTATTTTAAAATATCATCCCGGACAATCTCCATATCGGCCTGGATGTTACAACAAAATTATTCCTAAATTAATATGGAAATTATGGAAAGCAATTAAGGCTGATTGATACGATCACTTCGGCCGGGCTAATCGCAGAATTGGCTGAGCCGATCGCAGAATTGTCTGGGATGATGTCCTGGATGATTGACATTGGCCAGCATCTATTCCGAGCGATGTTCAGGATGATTGTACTCAGATTTGAACTAATCGGTCAGGACGATATTGTATCAGCGTGGATCATGTAACAAATTTTCTTCTAATCATCCCAAATTGTCCCGGTTGATTGAGCTTATTTTGTACTGATCAATTAGGATGATATTCATATCATCCTGGACGATAAAGTCGGTTCTTGAAATTCTATTTAAAGGACCCAAATTTTCTCAAGCAAAAAGGACCTTGATTGCTACTGTCTTGACCTGAGAGGGCCTTGGGAGAGGGAGAGGGAGAGAGAGAGAGAGAGAGAGAGAGAGAGAGAGAGAGAGAGAGAGGAACATGTGAGGGGGAGTTTGTGAGAGGGATCACAAAGGTTATTCCAAGCCATGTTCCAATTCGTCTTGTCCATTCTTTGTCCTTCATCCTTAGGAGGTTCTTGGGAGGTCTACTTTAGCAAAAAGGTCTGGGTTCTCTGCCCGCTTCAGGAGGAAGCAAAAGGAGTTAGTTCTATGCCGCACCGGGGTTGGTGAAAAGGAGTTTGTTGTAAAGGCTTCTCTGCCTAGCTATGGGAGCTAAAGGAGAGACATTTAATTAGTGCAATACTCGGAGGGTACCTCCAAGGAGTGGAAGTAGGTCAAGGATTGACCGAACCACTATAAATCTGGTGTGATCTTTCTTTGCTTTGCTTCCACGTTTATTTATTTTTTGCAATCTGATTTTTATGGTGACTTTGGTTTTAATCTTGTGCTTTACCTAAAGGAAAATTTTTAAAAAACCAATTCACCCCCCCCCCCCCTCTTGGTTAGCCTCGGGCTAGTTTTAAGGGCATAAAATCCCTAACAAACTTTCAAGTTTTTTATATCTTTTATATATATACTCCTAAAAACTAACTAAGGATGAATCCTTCTTCATTTTTCTTGAGAATAAAAGTTTGAGAATGATTTGATAGAGTGTTTGAGAGAGAGTTCTTGTAATTTGAGAGTGTGAAGGGTTCATAAGATTACTCAAAGGTGAGAATCTCTTTATAGACTAATGCCTAGTCAAAAATATCAATAGGATCCATTCTCAAATAATCTCCTACCATTAAGGATGTTGTACGTATCCTCTAACCGATAGTTTTGCCACCAAATGGAACCCAGGATAAATGGTTATGACCCGGGGCCCTATGAACAGACTCATTTTGCCGCCAAATGCCACCATGAGATACTGATTATGGTCAGAGGAAATACATTCCTTAGTGGCATTAAATCCTTGAGATATGAATCAATAGGATATAATTGATAGGCCACAAATCCCTCTATTAGCTAAGGTGGATTCAAATTTGTCCCCTTAGATAAATGCTCACCTCAGGTCTATAAGGTCTCTTCGCATGAAGCAACCCATGGTTTCCGACAAGGATCCTTTTGTCAAGTTGGGACGACTACCTCCTTTGACTATGTAGACCAGAGACCACGATGGCCCAAAACGACGGAACCATAGATCTTGATCAGATCCATCATCCATTCCCCCATAATCCACTTTAAGTGCAATATTGTAAAATTTCTAATTTTAAATATTGACCTTCAAATTCACATGCACATTGCTGCTAATATACACCTAATATTATCAATTTATAGATACAATGTATATGATTGACAACTAGCCTTAATCGAAAGTTCTCTCTCATTATCAAGAGGGGTAATTTATTATAGGGGCTTGTGCCTGTAGGAAACCAGAACTCATATTATAAAGTACTTGCAAAATGAGGGCAAAATCTCTAGATAGTGTCTTATCTACAAACCCATACCTTCCAAAATTAACCCTAGAACTTAAATCCATTAAAACTCCTCCTGAAAGGGAAAAATAAGAGCAGACGAAGGCCGGGGTCAAATTTTTAAAACCCACATATTTCTGGCTACTTCGTTGGGGATTGTTTCTCTTTTCATCTTTGGCTAGGCATCTCAAATACAATCGTAGCACCGAATTCATTAAGGCCTAAAATTTTGAACTTTTTTAAAATGATCATTTAAAGAATTAAAAATTTAATATCCTAAAAATGATCATTTAAATAAATTCATTAAGATAATGCAATTAGCAGTATTTTAAATTTATATTATTTAATATACTTACTAATATTATTTGCTTTTATTTTTTGTTCTGTGTAAGTCTCTGCCCTTTGAAAGTGTGGGGTAATGTATTAGATTCTGATTACTAACTCTTACATTTCATTCATGTAGATAGATCTACATAGTACTATAATGACTATCCAATTGGGATAAGGTGCTAGGATCCAACTAGCAAATGTTATCATTGAGATCAAAAATATTGGAGCTACCATCCAGTTTGGTAACCTCAACTTTCCTGTAGTCATTACAAGGACCACCATCGTTCATGTGAATGGTGTGAGTACCAAAAAGCCTACTTGAAGGCCCCAAGCTATAATGTGTTGTGTGCATCTGCCAACGCCATGATATACTAAGAGCCTCATAGGATAATTTTTGTGTTTAAGAGGCTATCGCAACCTGAAGCCCTGGCTACTAAGAGGGTTAAAGCTGGATGAAGAATATTAGTGGTGACTGCCAACACCACATAGTTGTCAACTAAATTACCTACACTTGGAAAATACGATGCTGAAGCATCCTCATCTAGAGGAAGGCTTATAAGGAGGAAGAGAAGGAAGATGAATGCTAAACTTCGAGCTCATCAGCAACTGGTGCCTGTGTACCCATCAAATTTGCCTGCCCAAGATCCTGAAGCCAACGTTCCAATTTGAAATAGGTTTATTAACCTGAGATGGATCAAGTGGAACAGCTCTATTAGATAGCTGAAGAAATCTTTTTGGGACCAACAGCTTGAGGTCCCGGCCCCTCCAAAGAAGAAGGAACATGAAACCCTATTAGCTCAGGTGTACTGGGAACTAAAGATACTGAAAGAGAAGGGTCTTAAGAAAATAAGATATTAAATGACCACCAATGGTCAAGATCATGAGAACTCCCCAAGGGAACACTTATCTATTATGGTAGAGAGAAAAGAAAGAAAATATAACTCACGCGGTGAGCATCGAGGCGTGACACCTGAATCTCGGGTTCAGAGATCTACTACCGAAAGGTCCTGGCAGAAAGGAAAAGAAGTCTGGAGGCTAAGGCCTCATAAAGAAGAAAATGAAGAAAGAAGAGAAAAAAGTATTCATCTGGGTGTGACATTCAATGTAACTTCCCAGAGATCCACCCTCAACAACAAACAACATCAGATATGGGTCCCAATGGAGGTCCTTGATGGCTCCCATTTTGACTATCGACACCTTGAAGAATCCATCAAGGGATCATGTCGCTCACTAACTCCACCTAAAGAGTTAGCCAACTTTTATCACAGCTCACAGGTCAAAGAAGTATTATTTCCAAATTAAGAATCAAAAATCCAGTGGCATCGTCGCTCGAAGATCTATAACTAGAAGAGGAAGAAGAAGAAGACATGGAAGAAAATATTGAAGAAAATGTAGAATAAGAAAAGGATGAAAGGAATAACTCCTTGGATATGGAAGTCATCTATATGATGAGACACACTAATATTAATAATGAGGCCTACTATGATGACGGTGAGGATGATGACAATTGGCAACCTCCACCTAGGAAAGCACACTGGCATCTCCATGAAGTTGGGTACACCGCTGATGGAGGTGGTCATTCCTAAGGAGAGGATGAAATGGAGGAAGTAGAGGGGAATCCCCCTGATGATGAAAACACTATACTAGGTGACAAGAGAAGGCAGATGAGGCAACAGATGAGAGCTAAAGATATGGAAATCTCTCAGTTGAATGAGAAGATGACTGAAATAAAAGCTCAGATGAGGGCAATGATGCAGATAAAACAGAAAACTGCCATTATTGGTGTCATTCCTAATCCCCTTATCGATCCTCCAAATTTCCAAAAGCCTCAAGTATCAGAAGTACAGGACGCTCTTGAAGGCGATAATGGAGTCAATAACATTACCCGCCAACCCACTCCACAAAATATTGCAAGTACATTTGAGCATGTAACTGCTGCACAGTTGGAAGGAATTTTCACCAAGAATATCAAGGTCATCATAGCCGTAGATCAAGCAAAATAATTAGTGGGCAAGGGTTGCCCGTACCCTATAGAATACGACTAAGTGTCTTCCCAAAAGGATATTCTGTACTAAAGTTTAATACTTATAACCCCAGGCAGCACTTGGCAGAATTTAAGGCCACCTGCAAGAACACATGATGGAATGATGAATTTCTCTTCCGTAGTTCGTCAGAAGCTTAACAGCAACTGCTTTTGAATGGTATGTTGAACTACCAAATAATTTTATATAGACATTTTTAGAGTTAAAATCTATGTTCATGAAGAAGTTTGCTAGCACAACCGAGAATATCACCATCATCGACCTTGTTATGGATAAGAGCAGTATATAAATATATCACTCGTTGGCATAATCTAAGTATGAAATGTGATCAACAACTTAAAGAAGAGCATGTCATGTAGTTGTTAATGGGTAACAATAACGACAAGAAGCAACCCTTCCTATACATGGCCACAATTACCACAATTCAAGATCTGCTGGATATAGTGGCTAAGTTTGAGAAATTGAACTTATTGAGATCAGAAAATCACTCTGATAAGCCCAAAAAGGCTAAGGCCTCGGGTGCTAGAAGAGGTGAGGCTGACTCCACATTTTTCTCCAAAGTTTATAAGGGGAAACATATAGTATACAATGTAGATGAGGATAAATAACCAGTGCAGTATGAAGAAAAGTCAAAACAAGCCTATAATCCTAACCCCTAGTAGAAGCTGATACTTGGGGGGAATAATAAGCAACGAACTTACCATGGTGGTGGAATTACCCGAGGAAAATAACGGGAACTGCTGATAGAACATTCCCATCCCTAAAAAAAAGAAGAAGAAAGAATATTCATTCGAAGGGAGAGTGAAAGCAGGCTTAGAATTTTCAAAATGAAAGAGGCCTGAGGAGTCGAATCACGCTGGCGACCCAAATTATTATCCATACCAACGGGTAGTCTGCCATCCTATCAAGATTGTTATAACTAAAAAATTTGGTTGAAACAAAAATATCAAAAGGAATAGCTCACATTGTCAGATAATGTGTTGATTAATCCCAGAAAAGAATCAACTCGGGTAGTTATGACTTCCTCTGTACCCCCAGTTGAAGAAAGAAGAATGGAAAAGAAACTAATTTAAGATAAATTTTGGGAGATTGTAGTCTCCAAGAAGACTGTAAAAATATTGAAATAGCTCGAAGGAGTTCCAGGGGTTAATTTGAAATCTCCTACAGAGTTGGTGCTAAATTTGAAGGCTTTGCCTATGAATCAAGCATTTACTTCTAAGCAACTACTTAACCAACTGGTTCTTCAAAGTCTAGAAAGGTGAAGCCCTCCAAGAAAAAGACCAAACTAAAGAAGCCCAAGGAGAAATGATAGTAACCCAAAGGGTTATCGATAGTTTGGAATAATACAACCAGACTGTGAGGCGAACTATTAAGCTCGCTAACTTTATGTCAGAGCTAAAAATAAATGATGCTAAA
This sequence comes from Dendrobium catenatum, assembly GCF_001605985.2. Classification (NCBI taxonomy): domain Eukaryota; kingdom Viridiplantae; phylum Streptophyta; class Magnoliopsida; order Asparagales; family Orchidaceae; genus Dendrobium; species Dendrobium catenatum. Next base: position 404,876 of record NW_021319008.1, on the reverse strand, counting down.
GAAGGTGATGAGGAATCACTTCCATAGAAGTATGTCGGGTTATCTCAGAGGTGTTAAATACGCCGATAAAAGAAAAATACACTGAAGAAGTACCCTCTGAATCCTGTAGGATGGTGTCACCAATGGATTACAATTCAGGGGAAAATTTGTATTTTCCATAGACAGGAGAGTCGGACCCCGACATAGCATCACGGATGGGATATGTAAGCTTGGGTGGTTATTTTGAGTCAATAGATAAATCCCTAGATACAATAATTGCTAACTCTGAAGATAGCATGCTATTAAATTAGTTTAAGCCAGACGATGTTGCTCAAATATAGCTAAGGAGTGGCAAGATACTACCACCTCCACCAAAAAAGGGATCTTCAATAATGATAAGGGAAAATAAATAGCTATAATTGAAGATATCATCTTCGAAGACTTACAGAAGAAAGATAATTCAGCCAAGGGGATAGACTATAATATCTTACCCCACCTATGGAAGATTCTGGCACAGCTTAGCATATATGATGCTCTTATAATATATAAGGACTTTTAGGAGACTTTGATTCAGGCTCTCAAGGATCCCAAGAGGTAGAGAGAAAAGAAAGAAAATATGACCCGTGTCGTGAGCATCGGGGCGTGACACCTGAACCTTGGGTTCAGAGATATGCTACCAAAAGGACCTGGCAGAAAGGAAAAGAAGTATGGAGTCCAAGGCCTTGTAAAGAAGAAAATGAAAAAAAAAAAAAAAGAGAAAAAAAAATATTCATCTGGGTGGGACATCTGGTGCGGCTTCCTGGAGATCCACCCCCAATAATAAACAATGTCAGAACTGGGTCCCAAGGAAGGCCCTTGATGGTGCCCATTTCGACTATCGACACCTTGGAGAATCCTCCAAGGGATCCCGTCACTCACTAACTCCACCCAAAGAGTTAGCTAACTTTAACCGTAGCCCATAAGTTGAAGAAGTATTCTTGCCAAATCAAGAACCAAAAATCCAGTGGCATCGCCACTCAAAGATCAGAGTAATAGAAGAGGAAGAATAAGAAGATATGGAAGAAAATATTAAAGAAAATATAAAAGAAGAAAAGGACTAAAGGAATTACACCTTGTATATGGAAGTTGTCCATATGGTGAGACACACCAATATCGATGATGAGGCCTACTATGATGACGATGAAGATGATGACCATTAGTAACCTCCACCTAGGCAAGCACATCGACATCTCCTTAAAGTTGGGTTCATTACTGATGGAGGTGGTCATTCCTAAGGAGATGACAAAATAGAGGAAGTAGAGGGGAATGCCCTCAATGATGAAAACATTACACTCGGTGACATAAGAAGGCAGATGAGGTAATAGATGAGAGCCAAAGATAACAAAATCTCTCAGTTGAATGAGAAGATGATCGAGATGAAAGCTCAGATGATGGCAATGATATAGATAATATAGAAAATTATCATTATTGGTGCTATGCCTAATTACCCTATCGATCCTTCAAATTTCCAAATGCCTCAAGTCTTAGGAGTACGGGGCGTTCCTGAAGGCGATAATGAATTCAATAGCATTACCCGCCAACCCACTCTGCAGAATATTAAAAGTACTTTTGAGCCTGTGACTACTGCACAGTTGGAAGGAATTTTCACGAAGAATATCAAGGCCATCATAGACGTCAATCAAGCAAAAAAGTTAGTAGGCAAGGGTCGCCCGTACCCTATAGAATACGACTAAGTGTCATGCCCAAAAGGATATTTTGTAACAAAGTTTAACACTTTCAACGATACTTACAATCCCAGATAGCACTTGGCACAATTTAAGGCCAGCTACGAGAACACAGGATGAAATGATGCATTGCTCTTCTGTAGTTCGTCAGTAGCTTAACAACTGCTTTCAAACGGTATGTTGAACTATCAAATGATTCAACAAAGAAATTTTTAGAGTTAGAATCTATATTCATGAAGAAGTTTACCAGCACAACCGAGACATCGCTGACCTTTCTATGGATAAGAGAAAAAGATAATAATCAGTATATAAATACATCACTCACTGGCGTAATCTAAGTATGAAATATGAGCAACAACTTGAAGAAGGGCATGCTATGCAGTTATTAATGGGTAACATTAATAATAAAAAACAATCCTTTCTATGCTTGGCCATAATTATAACAAGTCATTAATTGCTGGATAGAGTGGCTAAGTTTGAGAAATTGAACTTATCCAGATCAGAAAATCACTCTGATAAGCCCAAAAAGGCTAAGGCCCCTGGTGAAAAAAGAGGTGAGGTGACTCCACATTTTTCTCCAGAGCTGATAAGGGGAAACAGGTGGTGTACGATGTAGATTATGGCAAACAACCAGTGAAGTACAAAGAAAAGACAAAACAAGTCTATAATCTTAACCCCTAGCAGAAGTTGATACTTGGGGGGAATAATAAGCCACAAACTTACTAGGGTGGTGGAAAATACCCTAGGAAAACAATGGGAACTGATGATAGAACATTCCCATCCCTCAAAGAAAAGAAGAATAAAGAACATTCATTTAAAGGGAGAGTGTCGCAAAGTTATTTCGATAAGTGTTGAAAGCGGGCTTAAAACTGTCAGAATGCAAGAGGCCGGAGGAGTCAAAGCACACTGGAGACCCAAATTATTACTCATACCATCAGGTAATCAGCCATCCTATCAATATTTTTATATCTTCGAAGATTAGTTGAAAAGAAAATATTGAAAGGGATAGCTCAAATTATCAGATAATGTGTTGATTAATCCCAAAAAAGAATCAACTTGAGTAGTTATGACTTTCTCTATACCCCTAGTTAAAGAAAGAAGAATGGAAAAGAAATTGATTCAAGATAAATAGTTGGAGACTGTGGACTCCAAAAAGTATATAAAAATATTGAAATAGCTCGAAGGAGTTCCAGGGGTTATTTGGAAATCTCCTACAGAGCTGGTGCTAAATTTGAAGGCTTTGCCTATGACTCGAGTATTTACTTCTAAGTAACTACTTAACCAAGCTGGATCTTTCAAAGTCTGGAATGGTGAAGCCCTCTAAGAAAAACACCAAACTAAAGAAGACCAAGGAGAAAAGACAGCAACCCAAAGGGTTATCGATAGTTTGGATTAATACTACCAGACTGTGAGGTGACCTATTAAGCTCGCTAGCTTTATGTCAGAGCATAAAATAAATGAAGCTGAAGAAGGTGATGAGGAATCACTTCCCATAGAAGGATTAATACTACCAGACTGTGAGGTGCACGGTAATTTATTTGTATAAAGAAACAAATAATTCTATTCAAAAGCTGTTATGCCATGCCTCTGGAGTCCCAACATTCATACAAGCGGATAGATGGCATTTAAAAATATTCAAAGAATACCCCCACACATATACCGTAATTTGTATACATATAGGTACACATAAGGGGATGTATTATAAACCTGCATGGTCCCCGACGAGCATGTTGTGGGAACACATGTGAAGTCTAGGGATGTTATGCAAGCTAAATGATGAATCTAACTTTGAACCCGATCCTTCTTAACATGATTTGAATCTTTAAATAAATATGTAGTCATGAGGTCGACCAAAATATTTATTTTATACATTTATATTAGAAAGATTCATGAGGTCGACCAAAACATTTACATTCAAGGCCCTTTATAAGAAAGATTCATCGATAAAAGCATACACCCACAATGGCCTTGATGAGCGTGTTGAAGGAATGCACATAACATCTAGAGATTTTGCGTGGATCAATAAATTTGAACTCAATCCTCCATAGCAGTTAAATAGGAGTCAATAAGGTTCAGCAAATAATCATAAAATATCCCCAAACACCCATATTGGCCTTGGCAAGCATGTTATAGGAACACACATAATATCCAGGGGATGCTACACAGATGAATAAACTTGTACCCGATCCTCCTAAGCAGATAGACAGGAGTAGATAAGGTTCGAACCATAAAATAAATATACGATTGTGACAACCAATATTTTTATTTTAATACATATATATTAGGCCTTTCAGGCCTATAATCAAATAAAATTTACAAACAAAGACAATAAGCCTATGAAATCTGATCCTTTATTGACAGCTCGATAGTGTTGATAGGATTCAATCAATAGATATAAATAACCTCAAACACCCTTATGATGGTTGTATTGAATGCAATTCTCAACCAAAGGGATTAATTCTAAATAATATCTTTTCAAAAATGCCCCCAAACTCCCATAAAATTCAAATATTTTCAAATGATCCCAAATATCCCAATGATGGTCGTGTTGAATGTAGGTCTCAACTGGAGGGGTCCATTTCAAATAATTCAAAATGCCACCCGAACACCAAAAATCCAAAAATTCCAAAATCTTAAAAATCTAAAAATATTTAAAATTAAAATAAAATTCATCAACCCTCCGCAATAGTTTGCCAGGGTGGATAAATTGAAATTTACTTTAGCTCACATAGAGCTAATGCCTAGTCAAAAATATCATTATGATCCATTCTCAAATAATCTCTTGCTAGTAAGAATATGGTACGTGTCCTCTAACTGATGGTTTTACTACCAAATGGCATCGCATAATAAATGGTTATGACCCGGGGCCCTCTAAACCGAGTGATTATTCTGCCAAATGGCACCACGAGATACCGATTATGGCCTGAGCCGATACATTCCTTAGTGGCATCAAATCCTTGATATATGATAAAATAGGATATAATCGATAGGGCATAAAATCCTCTGCTAGCTAAGGTGGATTCAAATTTGTCCCCTTAGACAAATACCCACCCCAGGTCTATAAGGTCTCCTTGGACGAAGCAACCCATGGTTGCCAACAAGGATCCTTTTATTAGGTTGGGTCAACTACCTCCTCTAACTAAGTTGAACAGGGACCATGATGGCCCATGGTGACAGAACCATGGGATCTTGATCGAGTCCATCTTCTATTCCCCCACCATCCACTTTAAGTGCAAGATGGTCAAATTTCTAATTTTAAAAATTAACCTTCAAATTCACATGCCCATTGCTATTACTATATGCTTAACAGTATATATTTATGGATACAACATATCTGATTGACGACTAGCCTAAATCAAAAGTTCTCTCTCATTGTCGGGAGGGATAATTAACTATAGGGGCTTACGCCTATAGGAAATCAGAACTCAAATTATAAAGTTCTCGCAAAATGATGGAAAAATCTCTAGGTAGTGTCTTATCTACAAACCGATCTGCCTTCTAAAATTAACCCCAGAACTTAAATCCATTAAAACTTCTCCCAAAAGGAAAAAATAAAAGTCGGCGGAGACCAGGGCCAAATTTTCAGAGCCCACGTGGAGATTAGGAGAAAATATTTTTAATTTTTAAAATTCAACAAGTAATATTTGCCATCATCAAAAAGGGGAAGATTATTGCAACTCGAGCTCACGAGATTATAATTTTTTATAATAACAAATAATGTGGCTCACATCCTGTTGTCTACTTGTATTTATAATATATTTTTGTTTGCGTGTGTACTAACTTTTCAAGAGCATCATGCACCATCCAATGAAGATTCAAGAATCAAGATTGGATATAATAGATTGTGATGTAATGATTTTTGTAATATTCATTGAGGTGTTTTTGATTTATTAAGTCAAGTCATGTAAGGGTGTATGCTTATTTGGTGACCATGCACACACACACTTAGGGGGAGTGAGATTGAGTCAAAACTAAAAGTTTAACTTTTAAACTAATCATATTATATAATATATATCATATTATAAGATCAACTCTTCGAACTAATCATATTGGATTATTTAAATCATCTAGGATGATTAGCTAAGATCATAAAAAATAGCCACCAGTCATAATTTAGGCAAGATTTTAAATTTCATATTTATTTCTAATCATTCAGGATGATGTACATTGTATTTGATGATCTATAAAAATTATGCCTAAATTAATTCTATAATTAGGGGACTAATTATGGTTAATTTGTTCAATCTAATCATCAAGGATAATCCATGGAGAATGTACTAAAAGAACTGAGAGGTACATAGGATGATACTTGATCGTCCTAGTCAAAATATCATAATTTTTCTTCTAATCATCCAGGGTGATCCCAAATATCATACAGGACAGCCTGTACAAATTTGAACTCTGAACTATTCGGAGATCGTCTAGGAATATTAGGTCAAATTCTATACATCGTATTGAACGATCCTGAGATCATACAAGATAATATTTGGTGCAAAAATTGAGTTTTTAGGATTTTTTAAAGCCTTTATTTAAGCACATTATACTGGATGATCTTGTGATCGTACTAGATAATCTTTTCCACCATAATTGAGTTTCTAGGGTTTTTGAAGCTCTTTATTTAAGTTTTCTATGACGACATTGTATGTGACTTTGGCATCCATTGAGTCTTCTATCTTCTGGAGAAAACTTGAAGAAATAGCTTGAAAAAGAGATAACAAAGGGTAGAGTTTGAGAGGGAAAAGATCCTTGGAGTGGTTTTCAATATACCATCAGATTCATGGTTCATCTTGAGGGAATTTTTGGGAAGAAGAAGATCTCTTTGGTGTCAAAGGACCTGGCTACTCCACCACATCGGAGAAGGTGAATGTGATTCATGGTTCTCTGCCATCTCCTGGAGGGAGAAAAAGGAGTTAAGGTTCTCTGCCTGTAAAAAGAGTTTCAATCCTCTACCATACTGAGTTGGTGGAAGATTTTGCAAAGGATTCTCAGCCTTATTGTGGGGGAAAAAGGAGAGTTGAAAAATGGTTTTAGTGCAACACTTGGAGGGTAGAGAGTGGATGTATATCAGGTTGGATCGAACCACTATAAATCTAGTGTGTTCTTTCATTTTATTATTTTTGCATTTATTTTTCTTATGATTAATTGCTTGGGTGAAATTATTAATTTATCTTTGTATTATTAATTTAATTCATTCTGTATCAAGTTTTAAAAGGATGTTTCTTCATCATTAAAGAATTTTTTAAATACCAATTCACCCCCCCCCCCCCTCTTAATAAGTCTAAGGACTAGTTCTTTAGGGTTTCAAAACTATCAGAAACTTTAAGTCGGTGGGTGATGTAGGTTGAAAGCACCATGATCGATAGGAAATGAAGGTTAAATGAACCTTGATCAGTGGGTGAAAGAGGTCCAAAACATCATGTTTGGTGGGAAATAGAGGTTAAAACGACCTTAGTTGGTGGATGATGAAGGTCAAAAAGATCATAGTGTTGGGGTAACAAAGTTTGGAAGGACCATAGTCACGCACCGGTGGTTGAAGGGTCTAAAGTCAGGAAACTATGGTCAAAGAGACCATTGTCATATGATAGAGGTTAGGGGGCCATAGTAACTAAGAGGATAAGAAAAGAAAGATCGTAGTTGACTAATGATAAAGGTTAAAAGGTTTAAGTTGGACAATGGTGGTCAAAAGGACCATTATAATGGTGACCAAGGTTGTTGGTCTATAGATGGCGAGTTAGGGAGCTTGATAGGAGATAGAGGTTAGAAGAACCTCATTCATTGAGAAACATAGGTAAAAAGGATCATAGTTGGGCAGTAGTAGTTAAAGTGATTGTAGTTTGGATACTAAGGTTAGCAGGGTAATTTTTTTGGTGATGAAGGTCGATGGAACTATAGTTAGCACTGACTTCAGAAGGACTAAAGTGTTCAAGAAAAAGAGGTCGAAGTAATAATATTTGTCAGGAAACTAAGATTATAAAGACCATAGTTGTCAACCTATATTGTTTGAAAATACCATAATCACTTGACAACGGAGGTTAAAAAGACCACAGGCCTTAGGTAATGGAGATTAGAAGCACCATTATCATCCAATGATGGTGGTCGGAATGACCATGGTTGAGTGAAGGTGATTTGAGAATCATAGTTAGGTGAGAGTTGCTCGAGAATCATAGTTAGTGGGTGATTACTGTCATTAATGGTCAAAAAGATTGTAGTTGAACAAAAATACTCAAAGGGATCATAGTAAATAAGCGAAGGAGGTATAAGGATCATAATTAATGAGCAAGAATGTCAAAAGGACCATAGTTGGGTAATGAAGGTTAGAGGACTATAGTTGGGTGATGGAGGTCAGAGGATTGTTGTCGAATAATAGAGGTCAGAGAACTATAGTTACATGACAGAGGTTAGAATGAGCTAGTTAAATGATTAAGATCGAGGAAATGTAATTGAATTATGGTAGTCAGAGGATCATAGTCATAGGTTATATAAGTCAGAAGGATAATGATGAGGTGATTTGGTTTGAAGACCATAGTCTGTGAAAGTGGTTAGAGGATTGTAGGTAATGGAAGATAGATATAGGAAGGATCATAATTGGGTAGGAAGGATCATAATTAGGTAGCTAGGGTTGAAAGGCTATAGTAGGCTGATAAAGGAGGTCGAAGGATTGTAGTTGATAAATAATACATGTTAGAAGAATAGTAGTTCATGCGATTGAGATCAAAGAACTAAAGTTGGGTGATATTTATCATAAGGATCGTAGTAGAGAGGTAGTGATTTGAGGGATCGTAGTCAAGGGATGAAGGTCAGAGGGATTGTATTCATTTAATGGAGGTTAAAGGGACCATATTCAGTCAATATTAAGGGAATCATAGATGGATGATGGTGGTCTTAGGAAACGTAGTCAATGAGAATTAGTGGTTAGAGGTACCATAACGAATTATAGTTGATAATTAATTGAGGTCAAAAGGATAATTATTGGCATGAGATGGAGGTTAAAAGGACTGTGGTCAACAAGAAAATGTAGGAGGACCATAGTCAAGAGATGGAGGTCAGAAGGATTATAGTCAGGTGATTAGTCAAAGGATTGTAGTTGAGTAATAGTGGTCAAAGAACCATGGTCACTGAGTGAATACAAACAAAAAAGTCTGTAGTTTAGTAACTATATTCATTGAAAGGTAAAACAAGGATTGTAAAAGGGTGATGGAGGTTGAAGGAATCTATTCGGGGAGTGACAAAAGTTGAAAGATCGTACTCAATAAGAAATGCATATTAGAAGGACTGCAATTAATGAACATTTGTTAAAAGGACTTTAGTTATGTCATTAAGGTCTAGGGAATGTAGTTGAGTGATGGCGGTTAGATGATCGTAGTCAGTGAGCTGGAAAGGTCAGAGAACCATAGTTGAGTGATTATGGTCCAAGGTTCATAGTCGCTAAAAGGTTTGATATCATTGTCAGATGAAGGTCTAGTGGTGGTGATCGGGTGGAGCATCGATAATGGTAGTTAAGTGGTGGCTTGGCGGTATTGCAAAGTTGAGATCCAATGGAAGTGGTGGCTTTGTGGAAATCTAAAAACAATCAGCCAATGAAATTATAAAGATGGTGGTCAGGTGGAATGTGTTTAATGGTGGTGGTGCTCTAATGGAATTTCAAGATTTCTCAAGTATTAGACCTCTCTTGAATCTCTAGCACAAGGTTCTAACCTCCCCTGCAAATGGGGAGTGGAGATTTATTTATATATTTTTGTTTTTCAAAGATTTTATACAAAATCAAAATAATATCACACAAAATAAAAAACACACAAAACACACAATGACAAAAACACATATTCACAGAAGAACTATCGAAAACAAACAATTTCTCCCCCTTTTTGACAGCAGTAAAAAGTGAAGAAAAAAACTTGAAATGTAAGCAGTGATATGAAATTCATTTGATAATTTAACCTTGAAAGTGATTGAAATAAGTTATGCAAATAAAATTAAAACATTAGACAAATCATAGAAATTCATACAATTTAAGAAGTGATATAACATAAGATAATAAAAAGAATTTGTCAAAGACATGAGTCAATTTAGACACTAAGATAGAGAAAATCATTGCACTAAGTATGAATAAAAAATTATATATTTTAAATTTCAATGTCAATTCTAAATGAACATAAGATTAATTTGAATTAAGAGATTAAAAGAGTTTGGAAAGAAATAACTACCACATGTGGCACTTTGTGCATCTTTTTCAAATTTGTGGTATATTTTGTGCATCTTTTTTTTATGTTGGGCTTATTTTGTGCCTCTTTTTCATATTGCTAACCTTTGCACATTCCTTTTGATTTTTTATACTTTTATACAATTTGCAAGAGTAATTTTATTCTTTCCAAAAATAATAATCTAAAATTCAAATCTTTCTAAGTGCATAAATAATGATTGATAAGTGAAATATAAAATAAGAAATCATCACAATTATAATAATAATATTAATAATAAGGAAGTCTAAATGAGAGACATGAAATTGAAAATTCTAATAATATCAAGTTATAACAAAAACTTAAACTTAGAATAATTAGATTTTCTAATGAATTTAATTTTAACTTACAATTCAGGTTATAGCACAATTAAGATTAAAAAATCTGATAATTTTCATAAAGACTAACAAACATTTCAAAAAAAAAGTTCAAATCAAAACACAAGAACTAATATTGATATCACTTTGAAGATATTACAATGATACATCAGGATATCAATACAAAATAAAACATCTGAAATAAAAGAGAAATACATCGAACTACTAAAACAAACAATAACTAACACATAAAGTAAAAATAATAACAACACAAATACATAACATCAAGTGCATCTATCACTCAGATGGTCCTGATCTGGAGGAGGAGGAGGAGCAGCAGCACCACGAAAGATGTTAAAGTATGTACTCATCATAAGTACATTGGTACTGATGTCATTCATTTGCTCCCTCATAAAACCCATGTCATGTTGATATTGTGCAGCCTACTATTGTAGATGAGTCTCAATTTGATCAAAATGAGTCTCTAGTCGATCAAATCATTGAACCAAATCCTGATAATTTGGATCATTAGCAGGAGCAGGTGCACCTTCTAGCTCTTCCTCTGTATCACTTATGACATGTGCTTTACCTGATTCCTCCTTGAAGATCACACTAAATGATCCGTCATTATAGTAGAGCAGTTCTTCATATTCTTGATCAGGATGAAACAAGTTGTATTTCTTCTCCATAACATAGTTAACTAAGTGTTATAAGGCAATATTCCTCTTTCTTTTCTGTTTTGCATGGCCAATTTCAGAAAGCCCATAAAGATAGTCAAGAATAAGTTGGGCTTCATCTATAGGTTTATTGCTCATGATTAAGAAGGTCACCATGGAAAGAAGGGGGGTTATATTGACTATATCACCAGCTTTTCGAATGATTGAAGTTCTAAGAACATGCTGAATGAGCCGTGCATTTCTGACAAGACCTGATACCCTAGCCACATGCTCATCTAAATCATTTCCTCTAATCACCCTATTGATTTCATACCATTTATATTGATCATTGGTGATTAAGGGATGGGCTCTAGCTCCCTCAGGTCTTAAGTTTAAAAATGCTCCTAAGTCATGCTTTGTGATTTCAACTTTTTGTTTGAAAACAAAGGAACGAATTATAGAGTGGTCAAAATTGAAGGACATGTTGGCAAGAAAGTACTGAAATGTTTCTTTATTGTAGTGGTGGATGAGGGTAAGGATAAAATGAAACTGTGTCGAAGCAAATAAATGCATCACCTGAAAGGTAATTTCATCTTGGTTTAGAATTCTGGAGGGGGTGATTTTGGCTGAAGCAAACCTAGGAAAAAAATCCTCATTTGCTTTGGAAAGAAAGTTCTCGGATGAATTCCTATGAGATTTCTTCGCTAGAACCTTTTGGCACTTGCTAAAACTTGCCATTTGTAAAAGATCTAGAATACGAAAGGGATTGAAAGTGATGTTAAGAGTGTGACTTATTGATCTAAAAAGCCCGCCTATTTATTAAAGACGACATGTTCGTACCAGATGAAAAAAATTTCATCCCGTACGACATTTTTGTTCGTCCCATACAAAAATATTTCGTATAGATGATCCAATACTACTAGAATGAAATGGCTTTTTGTAATCAACGTGACTTACAAAGCATCCTTTCGTACAGACTTTTGACCAGTCTGATCATACAGATGAACACGTGTTCATCCCGGGACGATCAGAACTTTTATCGTTTTAATGGTAGTTGAAACCGTCCCCTACGTCGAACCGACATGTGTTCGTCCAAACGAACCAAAGGTTTGTACGTACGAAGTTCGTATTAAAAACTACCTTATCCATTCAACCGCTTCATTCATTTGTCCCGCCGATTGAAAAATAAATCATCCCGAACGATCATAACGATCATCCAGACGAAGTGACCATTAAACACTAAAAACTGCATGCAAACAGTTTAAAATATGACACTTTGACATATTACACAAATTGTCCCGTACGAACATTTTTCGTCCCTGACAATTGTCACTTAAAAAAAATTTTGATTTTGCACACAAATAAAACTAAAATTCAAAAAACACATCAAAAACACCATGTACAACAATAAAACATAGACTCTAAAAAAATCACACAAAAATAAGATCAAAAACACATAACGAACACAAAAACATTAACTAGAAAACAAACATCAATGTTACAGAAAATATTTTTATTTAAGCATTTAAATCAATCACACCAAGCCTTGTTCTTAATGCACTGAAAGTATCAAAGGCTAAAGGTTTTATAAAAATGACTGCAAGTTGATTTTCAGTTGTAACATGAATGAGTTCAATTTTTTCCTTGGATACATGATCCTTTATGAAATGATGCCTTATGTCTATATATTTGGTTCTTGAAAGTTGAATAGGAGAAAGTTGAATAGGATTTTTAAAAATGCAAATAGCACTAGTATTATCACAATAAATTGATATAGTGCCTATAGTTAATCCTAAATCAATTAACTGTTGTTTTAACCAAAGTATCTGTGCCAAACAACTTCCTAATGCAATGTATTCAGCTTCTACAATAGATAGTGCTACTGAATTTTGTTTTCTACTGGACCATGAAACTAATGAATTTCCAATGAACTGACATGTTCCAGAAGTGCTTTTTCTATCCACCCTATAACTTACAAAGTTAGAATCTAAATAACTAATAATTTCAAATGATGAGCTAAACTTAGGATACAAAATTCATAAGTTCTGAGTTCCTAACAGATATATTAAAATCCTTTTCACTGCTATCAAATATGATTCTTTTGGATCTGATTGAAATCTAGCACACAAGCACACACTAAACATGATATTGGGTCGGCTAGCAGTCAAGTAAAGTAAAGTAAAGATCCAATTATCCCTCTAAATTTCTTTTGATCAATAAATTTTCCCTTAGGGTCATTATCCAACTGAACTGAGGAACTCATTGGTGTACTAACTGGTTTAGTATTATCCATTTCATACTTTTTGAGGATGTCCTTAACATACTTTGATTGACTAAGAAATATATCTTCCTCAATTTGCTTAATGCTAAATCCTAGAAAGTAACTCAAATCTCCCATTAGACTCATCTTAAATTCACTACTCATTGTTTTAGAAAAAATATCACTAAGATTTTTATTTGAAGATCCAAAAATGATATCATCCACATAAATTTGAACAATGAGTAGATCCTTTCCACATCTCTTCAGAAAGAGAGTTGTATACACGCTTCCTTTTTCAAATGATCTTTCAAGTAGGAAGGTGCTCAACCTCTCATACCAAGCCCTAGGTGCCAGTTTTAATCCATATAATACCTTTTTCAACTTGAACACTTGATTTGGGTATTTAAAATTTTCAAAACATGGAGGTTGTTCTACAAAAACATCCTCTTCAATTACCCCATTTAAAAAGGCACTTTTGACATCCATTTGATACAATTTAAATCCTCTAAAACAAGCAAAGGCTATTAAAACCCTAATTTCTTCAAGTCTAGCTACAGGGGCAAAAGTTTCCTCAAAATCAATTCCTTCAATCTGATTATACCCCTTAGCTTATTACCTAGCCTTATTTCTAATGATTACTCTTGAGTCATTCATTTTATTTTTGAATACCCACTTAGTTCCAACTATACTTTGATCATTTGGCCTTGTAGTTAATTCTTAAACTTTATTTCTTAAAAATTGATTCAACTCTTCTTACATGGCCAAAATCTAAAATTCATCAGAAAGTGCTTGATCAATATTAGTGGGTTCTATAGTTGAAATAAAGGTTGAATGATTGACTTCTTTGTTTAATCCACGCCTAGTCCTTACACCATCACTTGGTTCACCTATAATCAATTCCCTTGGGTGGTTTTTAGAAAATCTCAAATCTCCTTGCAAAGGGTTTTCTATTTCCAAATTTTCTTCCAAATTTTTTTCCAAATTCATCTTATCAATCCTTTGGGAGTTAATCTCATTTTCATCTTCTTCAACATTTGGCTCTTTCATATTTCCAGATTCATCAAATACAACATGTGTGATCTCCTCAATTACCAAAGTTCTTTTATTAAATACCCTATAAGATTTTTCAACATTTGAGTATCCAACAAAAATTCCTTCATCTGATTTTGGATCAAATTTTCCTAAGACAGATTTTTCATTATTATGAATAAACACCTTACAACCAAAAATATGCAAATAAGATAAATTAGGTGTTCTTCCTTTTAGCAACGCATAGGGTGTTTTATTTAATTTAGATCTTATATTCACCATATTCAGAAAATAACATGCAGTGTTAACCGCCTCAGCCCAAAAATATTTAGGAAGTGAGTATTCTGCCAATATTGCTCGGGCGGGTTCTATTAATGTTCTGTTTTTCCTTTTGACTACCCCATTCTGCTGAGGGGTTCTAGGTGCAGAAAGTTGTGATCAATTACTTTTTTCTTACAAAAATCCTTAAATTTTTTATTTTCAAATTCTCCTCCATAATCACTTTGTATAGTCATGATTTCACACCCAAGTTTTCTTTGAATCCAACTCGAAAAATTTCTAAATTGCTCAAATGATTCACTCTTATGAAACAGAAATCTAACCCATGTGAATCTTGAGTAACCATCCACAATCACAAATCCGTATACCTTCCCTCTTAGACTCACAATTCCAACTGATCCAAAAAGATCCATATGCAAAATCTCTAAAGGTTTACTAGTTCTAAGATCCTTATTGGACTGAAAAGATGACTTCACTAACTTTCCTAGTTGACATGCATCACAAAGGTGATCCTTAGTAAAGTCTTGTTTAGGTATACCTCTCACTAAGTTTTTTGGGTAATTTTTCTAATGTTTTTCATGCTAGAATGACAAAGTCTCCTATGCTATAGCCATGACTCATCAGATACAATTTTTGAACAAAAAGCAGTAGGAGAATTAATGCAATTTAAATCTAGCATGTAAACATTGTTTTACCCTTTTACCATTGAAAACATCTTTATCATTTAGGCTTAATATACAGCTAGTAGAAAAAAATTTACACAATAACCCTTATCACATAGCTGGCTTATACTTAACAAATTATGCTTTAAGCCTTCTACCAATAACACATTGTCTATAAAAAAATTCTTAAAATTTCCAATCATACCTGATCCAACCACCTTCCTTGTGGTGTTATCTCCAAGTGTAACCTTGCCTCCACTCCTGGCTTCCAACATTATGAATTGAGAAGTATCTCCAGTCATATGCTTTGAACCTCTGCTATCCATGTACCATATGCTTTCACGAGGTCTTGTGTGAGAGCGACCCTCTTCTTGATCTAACTGATCAAGATTGTCGGCCATTAAGCATAGATTAGTGACTTCCTCTTCCTTTTCTGTTTCTAACGAGTCCGAAGCTGAGACCACCCAAAAAGCTCGTTGGAACTTCTTCTTGCCCTTCTTCACAAATGTTTTCTCCTCTAACTTCTCCTTATTAGGAATGGCTTTGAGTTTTGGGCAATCCGTCTTTATATGTCTAGGTTTTCTACACTCATAGAAAATAATTTCATTTAAAACCTTGGCATCTATATTGAATTTACCTCTATTCCACTGCTGGCGTCTCTTCTGCTTCCTCTTCAGAAAGCTTCTGAATTGTCTAGTCATCAATGTGATGTCGTCTTCATCCTCAGGTTGTGAGTGTTCACTCTCAGACTCTTCCACATTCAGTGCAATGTTTTTCTTCCTTCATGGTTCATCTGCATCAACCTTTCTTTGGCTAACTCCTTGCTCGTAAGCAATAAGCAAACCAAGAAGATTGTCAATAGAGTAAATGTTTAAATCCTTAGACTCTATAATTGCAGTAATTTTAGCATCATATGTAGTTGATAAGCAATGAAGAATCTTATTAACCATTTCAGTATTTGTTAACTCCCTACCCAATGCATGTAAAGAGGTGACTATTTGTGTGCATCTTGTGTACATATCAGAAATAGATTCATTTGGTTTCATGCGAAACAGTTCATAATCATGCAATAAGATATTAAGTCTTGATTGCTTAACCTCATTAGTACCCTCATATGTTATACAAAGTTTATCACATATGTCATTTCCACTTTTGCAAGTTGAAACACGCAAGTAGTCTTCTGATTTTAAAGCACAAAAGAAATTATTCAAGTATTTGGCATTTAGTTGTGCTAAGTCCCGTTCTTCTACTATCTAGTCTGTAAAAGGTATTTCAACTCTAACTCCGTCAACTAATCTAGTTGGTTTTGTATATCCTTCCTGGACTAAGATCCACATACGATAATCAAGTGACTGTTAAAAAGTAGACATGCGAGTTTTTCAAAAATAAAAAGGTATATTGTCAAACAATGGAGGTCTAGTTATAAAGTAACCCTCAGGTGTGTTTCGGTTTCCAAATGTAGCCATCTACGTTAATCAAAAAGTAGTCTAAACTAATGATTTTGAAATAAAGCTCTGATACCACTTATTGAAACTCGTTCACTATGAATTATGTTGTTAAGCCTATGCTTATGTCCCACGGCTAACCAAGAGGGGGTGAATTGATATTTTAAAAATTAATCCCTCTTTTGAGTATTTTAAACTAAAATTAAACTTTAGTGAATTTTATAGAAATAGTTTTTCAACCACATTTTTAAAACAGTAAATCACCAAAATAAAAAAAATAGCGGAAAAATAATGACACCAGATTTATAGTGGTTCTGTCAAAACAAGACCTACATCCACTCCCCGTAGGCACCCTCCGAGTATTGCACTAATACCACTAGTGACTCTCCTTTTGCACCCACAGCAAGGAGGAGAAGCCTTTACAAACACTCTTTCCACCACTACCCGGTGCGGTAGAGAACCGTCGTCTTTTTATATTATCCCCAGTGCTGGCAGAGAACCGTCTGTCCTTTCAAACTCCTCCGATGTTGGCAAAGAACCGTTCATTCTTTCACACTCTCCCGGTGTAGGCAGAGAACCCTTCGTCCTTTCACACTCTCCTAGTGTGGGCAGAGAACCCGCGACTATTCACACTCTTTAAGTGTCGGTAGATAACCGGATCTCCTTGACATATCTTCTCACAAGAATTCTAGAAGGAAGAAAGAAAAGAGTGAAGTAATCCAAAATCACAAGTAGAGAATCTTACCTTTAAAAACAAAGTGAAGCCTTCACGCTCCAGTAGTAAGAATTCTCCTTTGAATGCTCTCTCACACTCTCTCCTTGACTCTTCTTTCAATAGACACGAAGATCAATGAGCAAAAAGATTTGGTGGTAGTCTAAATTGGACTATATATAGAAGAGACAAGAAAAAACCATCCAAAAACTACAAATTTTCAAGTCAACACGAAATGGATTGTCCCGTACGATCGTGGATCATCCTAGACGATTTTGCTTAAAGTGTCGGAAACAATCCTAATGAATATTGGTACGAACTATGTTCGTACATGATCATCGTCCTGTACGAACTAGGTTCGTCAGGACAAAAAGTTATTTCATAGGTCGGTTCCCAAATAACTACAGGATGTAACCAACTTTCTTAAGTCGGTTTCCATCGTCTTGGGACGAACAGAATTTCGTCTGGACGAAATTTTTACATAGGGTAACTCGTCCAGGCATGATTATAAATGTCGTATGGACAAAAATTTTACAGAGCCCAAGTCGTCCAGGGACGATTATAATTTTGTTAGGACGAAAATTTTACAGAGCCCAACTCGTCCGGGGACGATTATAATTTCATTTGGACGAAAATTTATAGAGCCTAGCTCATCCTGGCACGATTATAATTTCGTCTGGACAAAAATTTTACAGAGCCTAGATCATCATGGGATGAAAATAATTTCAACTTGGATGATCAGGACTTAGAAAAAAATTTCTTCAAAAACTGTTCGTTTCATTTCTCTTACAAGGAGATAACTGACCTGATTGTCCCGTACGAATTTTATTCGTCCCGTACGATCAGTACAAAATTTTTAAGATCTCCTTAAGTGTGTGTGTGTTTATTCACTCAATTACAATCACTCCCTCTCAAACTTAATTCATACAAAAATTACAAGCTTCAAAATACAAGATATCTCATGCTGAATTTGATTTAAAGTCTTCAGTAGTTTGGAGTTCAATTTTCCTGAAATGTTAGTAAACACAAGAGAAAAAACAAATCTTCCAAAAAGTGTTAGGAGATAACTACACATAAAATAATAATATTTGGAAACATCAAAACTATACAAGTTGCAAGAATGTAAAACATGCAAATAGCAACTCTCTTAACAATTTATTTTTCCCAAGGTCCTAAGGAGATGAGGGTATCTATCATTGTTTCAAAATCTTGGAGCAAGAAAGTGGCTGGGGATGCTATGCATTATCTCAGTTTAAAGTGTAGAAGGGCTTTGAAGGTTTTATTTTCTGGAGTAAAGCTAAATTGAAGAATTTAATATCCTTAAAGGAGGATCTTAAGAAGGAAATTTAGCAACTTCAGTTGGAGGAAGCCGTGATTGGTTGGTTAAGTGAAGATAAATTGTTCCTTTTAAGATCAAAATTTGGTGAACTTAATGTGAATCTTGCTCGTTTAAACACTTGGTGGAGGAAAAGAGCTAAAGTTAAATGGATTGAAGAGGGGGGTTCTAATACAAAGTTTTTTCATAAGTTTGCTAATGCGAGAAGACAAGGAAATTGGATCAATCAAGTTAAAGATGGTAATGGATTTCTTGTTGAAGATCACAAGGATATTGAAGGAGTGTTTTTCAATTATTTTCAAGATAAGTGGAGTAGAAAGTGTAAGCTGAGTAATTGGCCTCTTCCGTTTAAAATGATTGATGATGCATGTTGAGTCTAGTAATTAGGTTGTTAAGCCTAAGTGAGTGTCCCAAGGCTACCAAGAGGGGGGGGTGAATTGGTAGTTTTACAAAATTAATATTTAAGACCCCTTTTTTAATTTTCTAGAAAAAAAATTTTCAACCACAGAGTTTTTAAAACTGAAATAGAAAGTGCGGAAATGTAAAAACAGTAAAGTAAATGACACCAGATTTATAGTGGTTCGGTCTATAACCAGACCTACATCCACTCCTCAGAGACACTCTCTGAGTATTACACTAATACCAATAGTGACTCTCATTTTGCACCCACAGCAAGGCGGAGAAGCCTTTACAACACACTCTTTTCACCACTCCCCGGTGCGGTAGAGAACCGTCCGTCCTTTTACACAATACCCAGTGTTGGCAGAGAACCCTTCGTCCTTTCATACTCTCCTAGTGTAGGAAGAGAACCTTCGTCCTTTCACAC
>NW_021319008.1:340864-380132 GCF_001605985.2 Dendrobium catenatum | reverse complement strand
AATTGGCTCAGTGTAAAATTTTCGTCCAGACGTAAATTAATTTTCGTACCAGTACGATTGGTCTCTGTAAAATTTCGTCCAGACGAAATTAATTATCGTACATCAGTACGATTGGTTCTCTGTAAAATTTTCGTCCAGACGAAATTAATATCGTCCAAGACGATTAAACCGACTTAGGACAGTTTCAGCAGTTTCCTAGACTCGACCTTGTAATAACCGTTCGTACGGACGAACCTAGTTCGTACAGGACGATCAGCTGTACGAAGACACTTCGTACACATATTCAAATAGGGTCGTTTCAGATCGTTTTAAGTAAAATCGTCCAGGACGATCCACGATCGTACAGGACGATCACTGCGTACAGAATTGGAAAACTTGCAGTTTTTGGGCGGTTTTTCTTTGTCTTTTTGTATAAATAGCCCAAATTAGACTGCCACCCAATCTTTTTGTCATTTGATCTTCGTGCCTCTTGAGAGAATAGCCAAAGGGAGCAATCGTACTGTATGATAATTAATTTCGTCTGGACGAAAATTTTACAGAGAGCCAATCGTACTGTACGATAATTAATTTTGTCTGGACGAAAATTTTACAGAGAGTCAATCGTACTGTACGATAATTAATTTCTTCTGGACGAAAATTTTACAGAGAGCCAGTCGTACTGTACGATAATTAATTTCGTCCTGGACGAATAGGACTTAGAAAATTTTTTCGAGCAAATTTCTATTCGTTCCATATGCTCTATAGGAGTTAACTGTCTGATCGTCCAGTACGAACAAAAATCGTCCTGTACGATCAACACAAATTTAATATGATCTCCTTATTTGTGTGTGCATATTTTTATTCACTCAAGTTACAATCACTCCCTTTCAATTTGATTTCTAAGCAAAGTGCAAGCTTCAAAAATTTCAAGGTATCTCATGTTGATTTTAATTTGAAGCCTTGTAGTCTGGAGTTCTTTCCCTGAAATGTTAGTATACACAAGAGCAAATACAATTCTTCCAAAATTGTTAGGAGATAACTACACATTTGAACAATAATGTTTGAAATCATCAAAACTTTATAAGTTGCCAAAAATGTAATGCATGCAAATAGCAACTATCTTAACAATGCAAACAAAAGATTGTTAGAAAATGAGTTTTCTAGTAATGAAATCATGGAGATTATCAACAATTTGGAAGGAAACAAATCTTCGAGGATTGATAGGATCTCTCATTCCTTTATTAAAGCATATTGGAGTATTATTGGTAAGGATGATTGCAAAGCTATCAATTTGTTTTTTTTTTTTCTTTTGGAAAGCCTTGTCATGATTGGAAAGAGATTCTTATTGTTTTAATTCCTAAAGTGCAAAATCCTTTGACTCCTTCCAACTATCGGCCTATCAGTCTTTGCAAAACTATTTATAAAATAGTGGCTAAATTTTTGTTAAATAGGATGTTGATGGTGATTCCAAAAATTATCTCTAAAGAGCAAGTGGCATTTGTTAGAGGAAGATCAATTTCAGATCACATCCTTTTGGCTCAGAAAGTATTGAACAAAACCAAATTTTCTAAATCAAAGGAAGGTCTTTTAGGTATCAAGATTGATATGGAGCAAGCTTATGATAGCATGTGCTGGTCTACTTTAAAACAAGTTCTTGATGGGGTTTCCTAGTAAATTCTAGAATTTGTTGATGGAATGTGTTGTTGATCCAAAGTTCTCCATTATGCTAAATGGGTGTAATTCAAAGTGAATAGAGGCAAAGAATGGCTTTCGACAAGGATGTACTTTATCTCCATTTTTATTCATTATGTGCTCACAACTACTTTCAAATGTGTTCATTCAGAAAGGTATGAAGCTTGGAATCGAAATTACTCCTTTTGCACATCGTATTTCTTATTTATTGTATGTAGATGATATTCTCTTATTTTATGATGCTAAATTAAGAATTGTGAAGAAGTTGAAAAAAATCCTATTGGCGTATAGCATGTGGTCGGGTCAAGTGATAAATTTTAACAAGTCTTCTATTTTGTTTGGCAAAACTATTAATAGTAGAATATGTAAAAAGATTTCAAAATTATTGGGCTTTAAGGTGGTTAAGGAGATGGAGTATTTGGGAGTTAAAATGGCACTAAGAAGGATGGTAAAATCTGATTTTCAACAATTGATGGAGAAATCTTTGAAGAAACTAAATGCTTGGGAGAATAGATTCATTTCTTTAGCAGGAAGGATGATGCTGGTCAAATCTATTTTTCTTGCTCTTCCATTGTTTTTAGTTACACATACTTTGGTTCCTTTGAGTATCTTGAAGGAATTTGATAAGATGTGTAGGAATTATATTTGGAATAAACATAATGGTAACCATGGTCATCATTATGTGGCTTGGGATGTGCTATGTAAGTCAAAGAGGAAAGGAGGGTGGGGTTTATACTCAGCCATTTCGAAAATGGGTACATTAAGGGAAAATCTTGCATGGAATATTATTCAAAAGCCGGAGTCGCTTCTTAACAGAAAGTTGATTGCTAAGTATGAACACAATTGGTGGAATTGTGATGCAATGAGAAGCAACTCTATTTCGTCGAAATTAATTCAAAATGGATGGAAATCTCTTAGCAAAATTGTCAAGTGGGAAATATCTTCGGGTTCATCTATTAATGTTTTTAAAGATATATGGATTCTTGATAAAAATATTGAGTAGTGGCCTACGTTTATTGCGGGATGGGATGATGAAACACTTACTTTGGATGCATTTATTAGCAATGGAAGATGGAATACTAATCAGTCGCATCAAATTTTGGAAAAGAACTTATGGATATTATCTCTCTTATTCCTTTATGTCCAGATTTATTAAATGACCGATTGGAGCTGAAATATAAATTTTCTGGGAAGACTTTATCTTCTCTAGTTTCAGGAACTGAAAATGAAGATGAACTAGATGATAATTTTTGGAGATGGACAAAGAAGCTGAAGTTGAACTCTCAGGTGGAGCTATTTTTATGGCGTTTATACAATAATGCTCTTCCAACAACTGATTTCCTAATGTATAAAAGATTGATGAGCAGTAGTTTATGTCTAAGATGATGTGATGTAGTTGAAAATGTCGACCATATTGCTGCTGGTTGTTTAAGATTGATCCAAGTAATAAATTGGTTGAATGCATGGGGAATTCAAGTTCTGGTTTTCAAATATTTTCAATAATGCATATCGGCATTTGAAAGGTTAGCTGATTCTAATCCTTTTATTGTCAAAGTTTATTATACAGTGATATACTTGTCTTGGAAAAGTAGGAATAATGTAAAGCATGGAGATAAAGAAGATAATGTTGTTTTTATTGCTTCAAAAGTTCTCAGCTTTGTGGCTTCTTCTACCTATAATTATCTTATCTCGGGAAACTGGGGTGTTAATCAACATCAACTGTTTTGCAATCTTTAGCACCCTCCTCCGCCCGAGTGGATTAAAATTAACATTGAAGCTACTTTGTTGCAAAATAATAAAGCAGATGTTGGAGTGGTAAGAGACAATAAAAGAATATTCTTGTTGGCTTTTGATTTTGGTTGTATGCATTGGGATATTGCACAAGTTGAGTTGTTAGCAGCTAAATCTTTGAAGAAGGTGGTTCAAAAGTGGATGTTTGAAGTAGAAGGCATTATTATTGAAGGAGATAATCAAAATGTCATCAAATTTCTTCAGGATTCATTTTACAAATCTAATTGGACAATGGGTAGGCAAGAGGTGAATGATTTCTTATTCTTAAAAGGTTTCAAGAAGGTTTTATTTCATAGTTGTAATAAGTTAACAAATTTTTATGCTAATTTAGCTTTATCTAATGATTTTATTTAGGATGTAATTAGTAACAATAATTTTCCTCCTTTTGTGTCTTTGTTAAAGGAGGGATAGGCTTTGCTATCTTTGAGTAGTTCATAATTAAGTTTTTTTATTTTTAATGCAAGTCGCAGTTTCCAAAAAAAAAAAAAACTAGTCAATAGGTAAATCATGAGAACTAATTTCATATAAAACGATATCAATAGATCTTCTCAACCACCACGCATCATACACAACCATTCTGCAATTCTCTATGTTACTGTTGTATGAGAAAAAAAGGTGAGAGAAAGAGAAATAAAAAGAGAAAATTCATTCATCCCTATACTTACTTTTCGTTCTTTACATTTCACATCTCCTTCATTCTTCATAATTTTCTCTTCATTAGCTCACATGCCAAGAACAGAATCTCATAAGAAATTTTTATAATAGAAAATATCTTATCACCACTCATTTTTATCTTCAAAATTGTCTTTCATAATCCTCTATAATTAATAGAATATAGTCTAAAGGTACACAAATCTCGCTACAATATGAATGGTGATAAAACATTCCTCATAGAAATTTATATAGAGAGTTCTATGTCTGACATGAGAAATCCTTGGAATATTTTTCCAATTAAATCGACCTTATAGCTCTATATGACCCTCGCATGTTACATGAGATTAGCCGTTGACTTTTCATGTTTCTTACACATCAACTGCAATGAATCTTACGGAAATAATCAAATCCCCACAGCTTCCAGCCAATCAAGTTGCCATGATTATGATCACAATGAGCAGGACAATTCCAAATATCACCAACAGCAAGCACGCCTGTGGCAGCAAACACAAAGTCATTGGAAGAAGAAAATAAAAAGAGAAAGAAATGCAAAAAAACATCAGTTAAAATATTCGTAAAAAGCAATCCTTTACATACCAAAGATGAGTTTGATTTCTGTGTCTTTGATGCTTTGGTTAGTTGAGTTTTGGCTTGTGTTGTAGCCGCCAGTGAGTTTTCAACATTGGACTCGATATCATCTAAATGAAAAAAAAAATCATAAAAGACAAATCAACAAGTAACAAAAAAAATGGCTAACTATTGCTTGGTGGTAGAGTTCATGATTGAAATTGTTTACTTGATTAAAACAATTAAAAAAACCTATACTAGATCTCTAATAACCAAGATTTTTCTAGGAAAACATATGAATTTACCAATCATAACTCCTTGACCATGAACCAGCACGGCAAGATCTTTGAAAATCTCATTCACCTCGCCAATTTGCTGCTGAATCTCTTGAATTCCCTGCTCTCGCTCGTCAATGATAGCCTCATTGAAGACAATCTCATTATCCAGTAGCAGTACTTCCTGCCTGAAATTACCAAAATTTGATAGTTAGCAAGCAGATCATGAAAGCATTCAGCAGACCTAGGAGTTCCTTCAATCGTAAACGAACAGATGTGGCTACCCACAAGAGTTAAAAACTATTCTTTTTATATGCGTGCAAAAATAAAAGTATTCTAAACAATGTGGAGAATGAGTAAGAATAACACAGACAAGGTTATTTTCAGGCATAGCTATGCTGAATTCATTTATTCAAAACTGAATCTCGAATATATAGCCATACGCATTTGGAAAAGTGTTGCTAACAGAACAACAACAAGCATCTGCACAACGACATTATGGGAAATGACACAAGGTGAGCAAAAATTAAAAACTGAGCTAAATGCCACGGCCAAAATTACCAAAGCCCATCTATGATATGTTATATTATAAGTAAATTCTATCTGGTTTTGCATATTTAAATAACTTTGTAAATGAGATTCAAGTCCAATTTGATGACATACACAAGAAAATCTACTACCAATTATATCAGGTTATTTTATGACTAAGATAAATGACAAAAAATATACATCATTACTCATCGTAGATAACATTAAATTGTCTAAACAAGATAAACTTGAGCCCATTGCATTTCATGGATGGTAATGTTTATCTGATTAATATTATTAGCCAAATTACACTAGCATGTAGATAAAATTAAACCAAAAAATACAAACTTTATCCTCCATTTTATGTGGTGTTGAAGGCACCTGATGTGGAGTACAATTCAAAGCTTTATTTGAAGCCAATATAACAATTTTAATATGCCAAAATAAATAATAAGATAGATATTAGTATTTGTAGGTTTTATTCAGCTACATAATTGAGTTCCTCACCATTTGAGATGGCAACTTCAAAGAAAAAATCATGCTCCGTAAATAATTATATATTCGGTGAAGCAGAAACTACTCACGTACCTTCTAGATTCCACCAGCAGAGCACGCTCCTCTAGTGTTTTTTCAGAACTGACATCAACCTCGCTTGCAGTGTAGCTGCAAGAATAATGAAACCATATGATTAGATCAATAGGCAGAAATGATTAGGAATTCAGAAGGTAACACATGCGCACTGCGATCTGCATAAGATTTGGATGGCAAGAAGTTCTATATAGTAATTATCATTGTATGCAACCAATTACAGGGCTGTTTGGGAGCACTGTTTGTTTTTTTACAATTTACAAAAAAAAAAAAAAAATATTGAGTCATATTTTTCAATTGTTTTTGTTTTTTGTTTTTGAAAACAAATCAACCTATTATGAAAAATGCTTAAAACAACTTTTAAATGTTTTCAATTTTTTTCAAATAAAAATAACCCTGACAACCACTCGCTCACATCAATCACCATACACGACTGTCGCAAGGCTTCATTACCATCCTCCATCAACATCTAATGCAATAAAACAACAACAACAACATCAAAACTTTATGCCATTATGTGGGGTCAGTTACACGAATCCTTTTTCTCCATTATGTCCAGTTAAGAGTCAAATTCTCATTTAGATCTAATAAAGAAAGGTTATTTCTAATATTTTCTAACTTAGTCATTTTAGGTCTACCTCTACCTTTCTTAACATAGGTTAAATCTAATACATCTACTCTTCTAACTAGGTCATCAGAAGGCCGTTGTTTTATGTGACAGAACCATCTAAGGCGACTCTCTCTAATCTTATCTATCAATGGAGCTAACTCCAACCTTTTCACGTATATGCTCACTTCGTATCTTGTCTCTAAGAGTAAAGCCACACATCAGCCTGAGCATCCTCATCTCTGCAACACTTAACTTAATATTATGCTTCTCTTTTAATGGCCAACATTTTATGCCAAAAAGCATTGCATGTCTAACCACCATCTTATAGAATTTTCTCTTAAGTTTGAGTGATAATTTTCTATCATATATCAAGCCCGATGCATTCCACTTCATCCATCCAACTTGAATTCTACTAATAATATCCCCATCTATTTCACCATCACTCTTAAAAATAGACCCAAGATATCTAAAACGTGTACTCTTATTAGTGACTTGATCACTCAAAGCCACAAACCCCCCCCCCCCCCCCCCCGCTAGCTCACCCCCCCCCCCCCCCCATTAGATCTATTACTATAAAAATTACACTAAATGTATTCGGTTTTAGATCTACTTAAAAAAAACCTTTAGACTCAAGATTGACCTCAATAATTCAAGTTTACCTTCAACTCCCTCTTTAGTTTTATCAACAAGAAGAATATCATCAGCAATAAGAATACACCAGGTAACATCCTCTAGCAAATCTCCAGTAAGAACATCCATAACTAAAGCAAAAAAATATGGGCTTGAGGCTGAACCTTGATGTAATCCAACTGAAATTGGAAAATACTTGACCAAAACACCTTGTGTTTGAAAACAAGTAACAACTCCAGCATACTTATCTCTAATGACTTGAATATAAGCAATTATTAATCCCTTTCTATTTTAGAACTCTCCATAGCACTTCTCTTGGAACTTTATCATATGCTTTCTCTAAATCAATAAATATCATATGAAGATCTTACTTTTTCTCTCTATACTTCTCCATCAAACCTCTCAATAAATGTATGGCTTCCAAGGTAGACCTACCCGGCATGAATCCAAATTGATTTTGAGAAATATTAGTATCATGTCGTAACCTATGTTTTATAACTCTCTCTCATATCTTTAAAGTATGACACATCAACTTAATTCCTTTATAATTTGCAGAACCTTGTGCATCATCTTTATTCCTAAAGATAGGAATCAACACACTCATTCTCCACACATTTGGTATCTTTATATTCTTCAAAATATTATTAAATAGTTTAGTAAGCCGAAAAATTCCTTCATCTCTTAAGCATTTCCACACCTCTATTTGAATATCATCAGGTCCAACAGTTTTCCCACACTTCATTTTCTTTAAAGCCTCTCTAACTTCTATTTTAGTAATATGCCGATAAAAGCAAAATTATATATTTTGATTTGAAAACAAATCAACCTATTATGAAAAATGCTTAAAACAACTTTTAAATGTTTTCCATTTTTTTCAAATAAAAATAAACTTGGCAACTCCACACTCATATAAGTAACCAAACACGACTGTCGCAAGGCATCATTACCATCCTCCATTAACATTTAATGCAAAATATGTCATAAAAATAAATAACACTTACTTAGGATAATATTCATATATTAAAAACAAGAAAAAAGCATAAAAAAAAAAATTGATTTGAAACAGCCTCTAATTTACTAAAAACCTAAATATAGAAAATAATTTGAAAAGCTCAAGGAAAAATAAATTTAACTAAATTTTGTCAAATAGAACAAATCCTAGTTGGGAGACTAGTTAAGAGGTAAAAAGGACAGAGAAATTACTTCCTACTCTAGAATAGAACTCATGGAGATTGCAATTAGAAGATTGTGACAGTCGGATAAATTTTGCCAAGAAAGCTTCCTCTAGAATGCTTAGTTATCCAAAGGTTATTTAAGATGTACATTCATAAATTTTCTGCAAACCCAAAAGCTTGAAAATTATTCGTCCCTCCCTACCACTTGGTATATTCTTCAGCAAAATGGGCAAAGAAAGCCCCGAAGCATGCCTTCAAGATAATCCAAATTACAGTGCATCGGGGTTCGAACATACCATAATGATTAAGCAAAGCTACGACGTACTTGTACCAATGCAAAACAAGGTTTTCAAGGCAGTTAAAATGGATGTATTCATTAAGAAAAGATTTACAGTGAGTTTGTGCCATAATATAAGATACCAATACCTAATCCGTGGAACAAAACAAAAGAAAGAAAATAGTCCACTGCAAAAAAGAACCATTTACAATCTTGGAAATCATGAGCAAAACTTACCGTTGTTCCTCTGTTAAATCATAATTAATACAGAATGACTATAAAGCACTTCTTATATTACCATGGTCATCTGGACTTAAATATGTTCATAAAACAGAAAGGATAATCCAAAATTATTAACAAAAATAATATAAACATATAACTGATATAGTCATAAAGCTCATGAATAAATCTTAGGCCACAAAGTTCACTCAGCTTGAGAACAGCTTAATGAAAAGCTAATATAGTAGATACCTTGAAGGAAGAACTGCTTGGGGTACAAAAGGAGCATATGCTGTTTCCCTCTCAGCTGCAAGGCGTTGAGCTTTCTGAAACTCTTTCAGCACTGCTTGGAAATCTTTGGCAAGCTTTGCATCAGCAATTTTCTTACTAGGCTGCAGAAACCATTTCAGTATTTAAGCATGTGAAAAGGTGAAACATCATTGAAGCATTATTGTTATATTTCGCAAATATAAGAGATGGTAAAATTGCGGTGACTAAATTGGAGAAAGCATGGACTTTGAGTCATAAGAAGAAATAAAAAATACTTCAGTAGGAAATGTAAGAGAAAATAAGATTTTAACTGTATAGGCATTCACCACACAAAGAAGTTCAAAAATGAAAAAGAATAACTATTAAGATAACTGATATGATTAACAAGCATATAGGTAACAAAAATGTTTGAACCCAAGTTAGCACAGGTTACTTGACAAGAACTAGATCAAGCACTAACAGCAGATTTGATTGGAAAAGAAGGTTAGCATTGCTTCAATCAATGATGAACGACAAGAAAGAATCCTAGAATCCTATCAATGGATATTGATTTAGCCATGCATAGCATATTTGGTATTTAACAAGGAAGAACCAAAAGACCTGTCAGAATGTTTGATGGAGGTATGTTACTTAAACTGAGAAGCAACCATACCTGACATGGTGCAACATTAGTTGATGCTGTTAACTATATGTGGCAGCTTAAATTTTTCATGTTTGGGCATGGCCATTAATTTGAATTAAAAAAGTGCTTGGGTGGTGGCTATTAGACTTGTGTGGATAGCGAGGAAGGGCTGTTCATGCTGGAGGATTTGTGGAGACGGTATGCGTGACTTGTAGAGAGATGCTCAATGTGGTTAATGTGGATTTGCTGAACAGGATTTACATGGATCTAAAGCCTAAAATTTTCCCGCTTCCAGAAAATCAAACTTACACATGAGTGGGTTTGTGGGCAATCATTTGGCTGTAATGGACTTTAAATGTATAACTAGGAATTCTTTCTAATATTTTAGAAACCATGCCAACCATTATCAGGAGTCCAAAATAGAACTTATTTGAGGCACGAAATTGAGAACATTTGACTTGGATAAAATTTATCATTCCAGTTCAATCTTATGAGTGCAAATTGAACATGTGTTTCAGTCAAATGTGCTACAAGCGAGAATACCTAATTGAGATAAAATGATCTCCTTATACCTGTAAGAGACCTTTTGATGAGGTCATCGACAGACATTTTAGGCAGGTTTATCGGCGAAGGAATCGTAGATCGACGGCTACGATCGGGAGTTTATATTTTTGATGTTATCATGTTGTTTTATGTTATTTTATTTCATATCACCTTTTCTTTTCTTTTTTTACTTTGATATTTTCATTCATTGTCTATTTCACATAATTCTTCTGATATTAAATCGTTTAGCAGTCTTGATTTTGATAAAAAAGTAACACATTGAAAATTTAAATTTTGAAAAATTATTTCATTGTTATTGTAGATTTTGTATGTTTCTAGTTTCTTGCTGAAATTCTCAAATTATTTCAATTGTTTAATTATCAGTTAGTTTTGAATTCTAGTTTTGCTTGTTTACATTTTAAAACAATAATTTGTTGAATTATATGGCGTCTTATGATCTAAAAATTCAGTATTTCCTATGTATTAAATCATATTAAACATCATATTAGTTAATTAAGAAACTCAACCCTTGATTTGTCCTTCATCAAATTGGCATCAACTTCTAATTTGTTTGAATATAATGCATGGTTTGTATATCCCATAGCTACACATGATCAATCTTTAGACTATTTCGTTATCACTAATTGCTTCGTTAAAAGATTTTAAGCGAGAGTTTAGGAACAAACTAAGTTAAAATTCACCAAAAGAAAAATACATGGGATTTACCTAAATCTTTGTATATTGAAACCAATGTTTAAAAAAGTGCAATTGGGTATTGAGGTGTTTTTTGTTCATGATGTGAGGCGTAAGCCTCAAGGCGTTTTGAGGTGTAAGCCTCAAAATCAAAAAATTGTGTTAAGTGATAATAAAAGTCAAAAGTGATTTTTTATATAACTTCCTATTGAATTATGAATTAATAAATTTGCATACATATGAAATAAAAAATTGCACAAGCTATAAATTAACAAGTGATAAATTGCGTGAAATAGAATTAAAATCCTAATATTATAAGAACAAGATAATATTAAATATAGAAATTGTATAAAAGTATCATATAACATCAAGTTCAACTCCAAATATCTTCTTTCTCAATTCTCTACTCATTTACATTTAATTCCTAATGAAAGCTGAAATAGTTTGCAATAACTTAGAAATCATCTACACTATCATTACTGAGGTGGTCTTTATCTGAGTTGTCGTCATAACAAATTGGTATATCCCCTGCCTCATTCATTAGAGTCGAATGCCTCCCAATATGCTTCTTTAATTTATTTCACTCATGTTCATCTTTTAAAAATATTTTCATCAACATAAATATGAGATTAATGCTCCAAATTTTTTAGGGTGGTGGTGTGCAGCTTTAATGTGATTGTCGGTGACAACTACGATGGTGTTGGCTGTGGCAAAGGCTGCGAGCTAGAGGTAGAGAAAATCGAGAGGAAGTTGTTGCACTCGAATGTGCATGAAGGCGTGATTTATGTTAGTTTTAACCAAAAATATGTACAAATTGGGTGAGGCCTAAGCCTCACACTAGCGAGGCGAGGCGTGCCTCAAGGCAGGACTCAGCCAAGCTGAAGCGTATGCCTCATAAAAAAGCTAGAGACGTAAGCCTCGTGGCATTTATCACTAGAATTGCGCTGAGGCGAGCCTCATATTGCGCAACTTTAAACAATGATTGAGACACGATGGAAGGCTATTGCACTAGGAAAGCACAATAATAACTACTCAAGAGCATATGAAGTATATATAAACAAAAAAATTATGCATAACTGAAATTCATCCAATAAAAAGAGACAGTTCATGAAAATTCATTAGACCATGTTTTAGATACTTAAAATGACTTGAAGTTACAAAATAAATTTACATAAGGTTGTTTTGAATGTAAATTTGAATCTACAAAAGGTCATGTTCATGAATGTAAAAATTGACTTAAAGTTAGAATTGGAGTTTGAAAGCAGAATAATCAATGGATCATATTCGAACCTGAAATTGAACCTATTCATCAATGTGAAATAAAACCAATGATGTCTATTTAAGTTGATCAACCAAATCAGAAATTTTGAAAATACAACATTTGATGAACTATTTAATGATATTATTCCTATGATGAATGATTAGACAAATGTTAACTTTAGCTCAGGTTCGTGTGGTTTATTGAAATAAATTTAAAGAACAATTTTATGATGAATGTTCATAAACTATTTCAGAAAATTTATTAATAGTAAGTATTTTAAAATAAATTTAAATAAAAAATAAAAAATTACATCTATTTGGTCAATTTTAAAAATACATAATACATCACAACTCATATTTTTAACCATTTAGCTTCATCTTTTAAAAGAGGTTATTCATCCAATAGTCAACAGAATTAGAAGGTTTGTAGACTTGCAATTATTTTACTTTTAATTTTGTTATAGGTCATTGCTAGTAAACCATAGGATGCATATTAGTCTTAGCATTTCATACTTTCCTTGTATTATTTACATCATCATTTACAACATATATGCCTGACTGAAAAAATTATTCACAGAAAATAGGCTATTAATTATGACAAATATAAGTTTTTTGGCAATGTAAACATGAGTTGTATAGAATTTAAACCTAATGATAAGTTTTAGGGTGTGGCTAAATCCAGAAAAGTTTTGATAAGGAGCATTTAAAATTTAATGCAATGAAGACAAACCCATTTAAAGTAATGGAGCAAATTCAATAAATGTCTACAAATTGAAAATTCTAAGAAATTATAGCATAAATCTAATTCTCAATTCCAAATTGACCTTATTTCATGGCCCTACTATCAATATCTTGAATTTTTCTTTCTTTTCACCTCTACTTTTTGAGTCTACATCCAATTCTCTTCCAGGCACACTATGAACCCTTTCTTGAGGCTATTCTAGATGATGACCAAACCGTCATTATTAATGATGGATTCCAATAAAAGCTAGTCCATTGATGTAACATATTAACTTTGATAGAATGCATAAAATCTAAGCCCAATTTTTCATTATGAAATAAAAAATTCAATTCATCTAAATATATTATTTTCAAACTAAGTAGATTGATGCGGTATGGCATTAGGTGATGCAACTGGTATGATGTAGCAGTTGACTTTTAAATTATATATATATATATATATATATGTGGATTTGCAGTCTTAAAGAAGCAGCTTTGAGTGGTAGCAATTTGAATTTTTCAAGCTTAAACACATCTACTAATTTCAATTAAAAAGGCTTGGGTAACAAACATTGGACTTGTGTAGCAAAATAAAAAAGCAATGGCCTTATGTTAGAGATTTGTAGAGGTGTGTGATCTATGGAGGGATCTCATGTGTGTGATTTGATATTATTTGCTAGAGGAGATTTGTGTGTTGATCAATTACTTGCAATTTTTCCACTTCTGGGAGAAATGGGAAATGCGTATAAGTAGGTTTACTGATTATTTTTTGGTTATTATAAAATTTAAAATTAAAATTAATAATAATTTGAGATTAATTATATGACAAAAATATACATTAGCCTAGGTTATAAGAAGTTTATAAATAATTGGTCAAAGTCATGTAACTAACAACTTTCCTTTAATAAATTTTCTCTTTCCAATTTTAATATTGTGAAATCAAATTGATTGTTTGATCTTTTTCGATGCAATATAGGGATCACTGCCTAATTCCAAGAGAAGTCACTTCAAATACCGACGAGAAACTTGATTTTACTTGCTTTAGTATTTTATTCCTTTCTCTATTTTATCTACTTTATATTCATTTCTACTTATCAGAAGCTTTTAAATTATAGTATTGCTTGATTAAAATTCAAAATGTAAGTCGTTGAATTAAATGATGACTTATATCTGTGAATCTTCATATTCATTTACATGAAATTAGATTATGTATCATATTAATTGCATTAAAGAACCCAAATCCTACATATTCTTATATTACTACCATTCAACAATTTATGAAACAACTAAGATCATCATTCCCAAAGAATCATGAATTTAACAACAACAAAAAGGTTTAGATTGTATGTAAATTTCTATTTTAGCAATGGGATTTACAAAGAATCGCCAGCTATATTTAGAAAGAAAGGATCATAAAAAAGAGCAAAGCTAAAGCATCATTCCAAGTGCAAGAAATCAGAAGGACGAAAGTTGAAGTTGAAAAAAATAAATAAATAGTTGCAAGTACGCACGCTAACGTCTGTTTGGTGATCATTTTCACTAGCTTGTTTAAGTTTTGTTGAAGTATCCTTCACCAACTGCCCAATATGCAGCCGTGTCTTGTGCCTGCCAATAAAAACCTAAATTAGAGAAGATTCTACCAAGACAAATATAAGAAAATATAGGTAAAGAAAGTACAAATCTGTCAAAGAGTTAAGATAAAATTTTCCAAATCTATGATTTTCTAATAGGCTCCCCATTCATGGAATATGTTAAATTAAAATTTGAAAGCCTTCGGGCATTAATTTGATCTGGCCGAACGGATAAAAAGGGCAAGTGCCCTTCCCAATCTTCTATCTGATTAATGCCCGAAGGCTACCGGATTTTCAAGAGAAACAAAAATGTGTATTTTAAATAAAAATTAGTAGGTTGCGCACAATTGGAGGATCCTAGAAGACTAATTTGAGGTTGATATGTCCCCCAAAGCCCTTAGATGTTGATTTGATGCGGTCGAGCAGATTAAAAGGGCAAGTGCCCTCCCTAACCTCCCCTCCTGAGGAGGGGGCGTTGAAAGGCTACCGAAATTCTAGGAAAATGCCGAAGCACAAATAGGTGCTCAAAGATCAATATCGTGGTTGATTCGCTCCCATGAAGCCCTCAGCCATTAAATCCTATCCGGCTAGGTGTATTTGAAAGGGCAAGAGCCCTTCCTATCTCCCTTAGCAAGGAGGGGGCACTCGGAGGCTGCCGAAATTTAAACTGACAATGCACAGGACTTAAATAATTACAGGGAACAAAATCTAATATTTAAAATGAAACCTATAATTTTGCAAGGTAAAAAAACTAATCATGCAAGGAATGATCTTTCAATAAACAAAATTGCCAAATACAATTTGTTTGCAAGCGATGGTCAAAGAGAATTGAGGGAAATAAAATGGCCAAATTACAAATAGTGGCTCCTGATGAATATGCTTACTTGCTAAAAGGATAGTATATGGATACAACTCATATACAATTATCCCCAGTTAACTTGTAAATGAAAACACTAAGCCACCTATGAATAACAATAATAGACATGGTGCAAATTTCACCTACATGCGGTAGCCAAGGACCTACGATCAATATCAGTCAACTTGCAGACGCATACGACAATCTCCTATGAACACAAAATCAATGTGGAATGAATATACCAACTCATCGATCCACACACATGAAGGAACCAGTAGTGAATGTAACCAATTTGACAATCAATATTGACACGCAAGCAAATGTATCAGTTCATATGAATACAAGAAAGCCAACTTGCAAATGAATACACAAACCTGCTTGCAATCAACAACATTTAACTAACGAGCAAGTGCATTAGTTCATTTATGAACAACCGCAACGAACATAGCAACTTGCCAGTTAATAAGCATAGGAAAATCATTAATAAATGCAGCTCGACTGGCAGCCCATATCAGCATGTAAATGAGCACACTAAACTTGCTCGTAAATGATAATACTCCTTACAGACATACATAATGCGACATATGATGAATGCAAACATCTGCTAGCAATGACAAAATATTTTTCCAATGCATAATAGTCGCCTACGAATGATAGTCAACAATAGGCAATGGATGTTGCGACACCCTTACAATCAACAACTATTCAGTGTCAAACAAATACATTGATCTCATAAAAGTAAAGGCAGTCAATTTGTGACAAATGCAAACACTTATGAGCCACTAAAGGAGTCCCGTCATGTATACAACTTGCTATCTACGAGCAAATGCAGAAGAGTGCAGTAAATGCAAATGTCTATAAGCAGCGCTAAAAGATTTACATTTCTTGCCACTTTCTTGCATGTGTTGGCAAAAGGCCTATAATGCATATAGTAATTTACCTACGGGTAGCAATAAAAGATATGCATTTAGTGCTGCTTACCCGCAGATGGCGACGGAAAGCCCATAATGCATACAACAGTCCTACTAACAAGTAAATAAAGTGAATGTATTGCAAGTGTAGTGGATCCTCTACAAGCATGAGTAAAAGGATTACAGCAAGTGCGATACACCGTCTACAGACAAAGGCAGCAAGCCTGCGATGAATGCAAACATCTATGAGCAACTGCAAAAGATTCGTAAGTGCGCGATAGCTCATCTGTACGAAGCGGTAAATAACCCGTAGTGCAATGATATGATTCACATGCAAGCAACAATAGAAGATTTGCAATGAAAGCTATAGATCACTGGCAAACCAAAGTAGTAAATTTGTAGTGCGAGGTTAACATGTCAGATAAATCAATCTATTTGCAAACGACAAGTAGAAAGCTCCCGATGCATCGTACAACGTATTTGCCAGCAAAAGTGCACTCTGCGAGCTGAATACTGAAAAAAATGATAACATGCAAAAGATTAAATAAGCTAAATTGCACTACTGATGCACGACAATTGAAACTCAATGTACTGCTAAACTATATCATCGAATCCTAAACACTTGTACAAGCGGACAGAAAACGATACCTCCATAATAGCATCAATCTATATGTTAAAAATATATCTTGCATGTGCTCCGACAAATGAGCTAAATTTGTCAATATCAATGTCCGAGAATGTTACACGAGAAAAAAATTTCTAGCGTCATCCTCCTTGAAAGGATTGGAGTTTACATAACTTGAATTATAAGATGCTTCCTAAATTACTACAAAATACAGTAACTTTAAAATCACCTCGATGATGACCGTGTTAAAAGCTAAACTCAACCGGAGGGGACCACAAACTTTTAAAATGTCTTTCAAATTCCTACGAAAATATAAGTGACTTTGACGTCATCCTGAAGATGATCGTGTTGAAAATAAATCTCAATCAGAGAGGTCAATTCTCAAAAGCTTATTAAAAACTTCAAAATTTAATGCTAGTTCATAAGCAGGAAAGAAATAGAAACCACAAAAAATATTAAAGTTTCAGGAGGCCATAAGGGGGAAAAAATCACTTTCGTTAATGAAATCTAAAGGAATTCTACACAAAATATATTCATGCGCATTACAAGCGGCTACCAGCAAAAAGCAAAAAATAGAATAGTTGTGTGATCAAAATT
Organism: Dendrobium catenatum; assembly: GCF_001605985.2. Lineage (NCBI taxonomy): Eukaryota > Viridiplantae > Streptophyta > Magnoliopsida > Asparagales > Orchidaceae > Dendrobium > Dendrobium catenatum. Next base: position 362,479 of record NW_021319008.1, on the reverse strand, counting down.
CCGATGCACATGGCACCACAGATTTTCTTCACAACATTTTAAGAAAACTTCTTTAAAATAACAGTATAGACTAGTTTGCCCGCTAAAAGTTCCGAATAGCATTATCATGTTGTCCGTGCAAGGTCCGTACATGTTATATCTACTACGGTCAAAGCTTTCTTCGAAGAAATTGAATCCCTCCCATCTTATTGGAAGACAAAGGACAAATCAGGACTTGCACATTAGCAATACCAGCTTAATTCATGCGGACGAAAGCATAAACCAATCAACGCTACAAGTCCAGAACCTCATAAGCAAAACTGCAAGTTTTATGAAACACTGGCTTCATCCCTTTCATTCAAAATCCTACCTTTAGCTATTTTAAATCTTCATATTAACCCTAATCGAAATTGTTATATCTAAAGACAGAAATACCAGAACGATGAAGCAAGTAATAGTTATTACGGACCAATAAACCCCAAAGCCAACACCATGGAATCCAACGCGGCACAGGCTCACCAACATCCTTTTTTGCCCAATTTATCCCACGACAGAAGTAAGATTCTTACAACGAGAGAGTCGTATTTCAAATTTGAAAAACGGAAACCAGAGCGATTAGAACTGAGGAAGCTTACAGTTTCTCGCGAAGCTCAGGTGTATCCTTTGGGGTTCCGAGCGTGTTGACTAAACGCTGGAACGTGGAAACGGCAGTGTTGATCTGGAACACTCCGGCGGCTACGGCCTGTGTTGGATCCTGCTTGCCGTTGATGAGATTCTTCCTACCCTGAAGCTGCCGACCGGATTCCAGATCCTGGAAGCTCATATCTACAAAGTATAGAAAATGATTGGGAAAGAACAAATCTTGAACCCTTCAAACCCTAACCCCTATGCCGAAATGATCCCGGCCGATTCGTTGGGAGAGGCAGATAATCTAGATCCACGAGATAGAGAATTAGAAATGGGATTCTTCTTCTTTTTTTGATTTCAACTAAATTTAAATTGTCTAAGAAACCAAAGAAATGAAGGTGAATCCTTCAGCCTCAACAGAAACAACGAAGCAAATTCTATGTCGAGTTACGATGAGTTCTGCTTTAACCTTTCTTACGAATAACTACTAAATTTTATTTTTATAGAGAGAGTCGAAATTAAACCTTTAGGAAATTTAATTTGATACTAATAAAAAAGAGAGATACTATAAAGTCCATCTAAATGGTTATTGCAGAAAAATTTTGATAAACTATTTACTGAATATTATTAAAATGGTTGTTAAATTTTTTTTTAATAACCATTTAGATGTTCCTGTAATATTACGGCCTTTATAGTATCTCTTTTTTATTAGTATTATATATCGAGCACTAATCTGAAGGCAAAATCAATTTGGAAATTTCAAAAAATTAATTGGAGACCAATTGAATTATGATTTCAACAAACTTATAGTCGAACTGAACGTCTTGAAAATACGAAGCCAGCGACACCAAATTCAACTCAATCCGAACCCAAATGAGTCTAAATCAAAGACCCTAAGCACATTTGAAAGGTTCAATCCATAATTTAGATTACGAAACAGTTTCCAACCGTGACAATCTTTTAATAGAATCGAGCGACTCGATGAGACAAATCTAACGAGCCCAAGATCGTTAAACTCTGATATCATTAAGACATTCAAATGCTCGGTAAACGGTCCAAGATCAAGGGATTCAACATCAATTATCCATTCAAACAACCCAAAATTTACCCTTGATTTTCCTCTTATTTACTGGTCATGTCAATCTCATAAAATTATAAATAGACCACTCATTTCTCATGAAGAGGGGACCAAGCAAGAAGAGAATGAAGAGAGTTCTCTTACCATGTGACTCCTCCTCGAACACCGCTGGACTTTAGCCCATCGCCAAATTTCTACATGATGTCGAACTTCCGTCTGTCGCTGTATTTCTACCTGATGCCAGACACCCGCCTATCTTCAGAATTCTACCTGATGCTGAACTTCCGACCGTCGCCGAACTTTTATCCATCGCTAGATGTTCGTCGAACTTATTGAAAGTTCGTTAGGGATGTTAAGCCCTATGAACTTAATCCCAAGCTAACCAAGAGGGAGGGTGAATTGGTATTTTAAAATTTCTTTTCACAAAGAACAAAAATCACATAAACCAAAATCACACCACGAGAAAAATAAATGCGGAAATAAAAATGCGGAAGCAAGAAAACAAGAACACAGAGATTTATAGTGGTTCGGTCAACTTGACCTACGTCCACTCCTTGGAGGCACCCTCCAAGTATTGCACTACAAATGTGACTCTCCTTTAGCCCCCACGGCTAGGCAGAGAAGCCTTTACAAGAACCTCCTTTTTGCCACCCCGGCAAGGCAGAGAACCTATCTCCTTTTGCTTCCTCCTGAAGCTGGCAGAGAACCACAACCAAAAGCTAACTCCTTACCTCTACCGACCCTTCCACGGACGAGAACTTCTAGACGAAGAAGAAGCAGAGCGATCCTTTAAGCAACCCTTGTGAATCCCCTCACAAGCTCCCCCTCACAAGATCCTCTCTCTCTCCCTCTCTCTCTCTTTCTCTCCTCAAGGCCTTCTCAGGTCAAGTCAGCAGCAAAAAGTTTTTCAAAACATTGAACAAAAGCTCTTAAATAGAAGAGCTTCAAATGAGCTCATTAATTGCAAGTTGCCGACAATATCGTCCAGGCCGATATGGACATCGGCCTGGACGATCAGTACAAATCACAGAAGATAGGCCAGAACATCGCCCTGAATGCAAAACTGGATGATTGAAAATTGGCTTGATCATCCAGGCCGATCTCACGATCGGCCCGGCTGATCAGTTCAAATAAGAAAAAAATCATCCTAAGCATCGCCCTGTTTACAAGCTGGCCGATCCCGATCGTTTAGGAGTAACTAAGGATTTTGAATATTTCATCCTGGCCGATCCTGCGATCGTCCAGGACGATGTGATCGTATCAATCATCCTTAATTTCTCCCTTGATTTCCTAATCAATTAAGGCATAATTTGAGAATATCGTCCAGGCCGATCAATGATCGTCCTGGCTGATAATTAAAAAATACATTATACCTTAATTGTCTATGACGGCAACTTCTTTTTATTTTGAGCTTATCGTCCTAGCCGATACACGTATCGTTCAGGCCGATATGTTAATGTCGGCTTCCTTAATTAAGAATCCATATTTAGACTTTCTGTTTTAAGCCTGATCGTCCAAGACGATGTAAATATCGTCCTGGCCGATATGAGTAAAAACAGAAATTCTAATTCTCTCAAGTGTGTGTGTGTAGGGTTACTTAGCATCAGTCTCTTTGACCATTACAAATAGACTCAAGAAGAGAAAAAACAAAGTACAGACTGACTCAACCCTAAACCTACGCAATCTTGAACTGGCTTCGTTTGTTCGTCCGATCTTTTCGATTACTGAAAAGTTAGAAGAACCAAGTAGTCCAAGAAAATTAATAGTGTTTGTCAATCATCAAAATATAAGTCATGAAAATAGATTTGCAACACTTATACTCTAGACCGGACTTTCGCTCGTCAACAGATTTCTACCTGACGCCAGACTTTCACCCATCGTCAGACTTCTGCTTGTCTCTGGATGTTCGTCGGACTTCTACTTAACGTCAGACTTCAGTCCATCATCAGATTTCTTTCCGACGGGAGACTTTCACCCGTCACCAGACGTCTGCCCGTCGTTAGACTTCTGTCGGACTTCTATTTAACTCCGGACTTCCGCCCATCACCGTCTACAGTCTTTCCAACAACCATAGCCAAACTACAGTCCTTTTGACCTCTATTGTCAGACAACGGTCTTTTCTTATCACTATTGCACACCTACTACGGTCCCTTCGACCACCGTCACCAGACTACGATCTTTTTGACTTCCGTCACCCGCCAATTTTGGTTTTTCTGATCAAACAAATATATTAATAGTGATTCTTTCAAGTCCCATTATGTAATTCATTCTATGTGATGTATGTTTATTACTTCAAGCCAAGGCCTTCCCTTAAAGAAGGGTCTTATTTGTAATCAATTGTAAATAATAGTGGATTCATTCAAACTGGGCCAGACCCTATAGTTTTTCCCCTTTTTAGGGTTTTTCACATAAAAATCTTGGCGTCTCTTTTAAATATTACACTGTCTATTTTTATCTCTTTGTGTCATGGATCTTTGTACAAAGCTAAGACATTAAAATTTATATTTCTCTCTCATCGTGATTATTTAATGACACAATAGTTTGGTTCCGTTAGTGGGAATGTGATTCTTGACTAAGGGGCAATTTTTGCTCCAACCTCAAATGGTCATTCGTGTCAACATCTCGGCATTAGCTATTGGTGCATCAATTTCATGGGAATTAAATATGTTAATCTCAACCTCAAAAAGATTATAATGATCTAAAGATAGAGATTTATTTACCTTTGATTTATGATACACATGGTGTTCGTCCCTCCTAATCAATGAAAAATTGATCCGAGGATTCAATTCAACCTCTTCCATATAAGTTAATGTCATCGAGCAACACTCTAACATAAAATCTCGGATAGGTCATAGGATGTCAATCAAATCATAAAATTCTTGATTCGAGAAACATAATCTTTATCATGTCTCAATAAATGGATGATCAATTCTAGTGGGATTAGATCTGACCTCTTATATATATATTAACGTCATTGAGTAGTACTTTGATATATAACATTAAATAGGTCATACATCCTTATTGGATTCTCTCTATCTCTTCCATATAGATTAACGTCATCAATTAATACTCTAATATACAACCTTAGATAGGTCATACATTCTTGGTAGATTCTCTTGATCTCTTTCATTTAGGTTAATATCATTGAGTAATGCTCTGACATATAATGTCGAATAGGTCATACATCGTTGGTGGATTCTCTCGACCTCCTTCATATATGTTAGCATCATTGAATAGTGCTTTGACATACAACCTCAGATAGGTCATACATCTTTGGTAGATTCTCTTGACCTCTTTCATATAAGTTAACATCATCAAGCAATATTCTAACATACAATCTTGGATATGTCATACATCCTTAGTAGAATCTCTCGACATTTTCCAAAGAGGTCAACATCATCGAGCAATACTCTGAGTGGACAATAATCTCTCGAGAAATATTCCATGAAAGTAAGTGGTTAATAAAATCATCACTTATATAAAGATCTCAGCAGGCTAAAAAATCTCAAAAAACATAGGAGGTAATATATCAAAAAAAATCTTAAAGATGCATAAATGATTTAGTTCCTTCTGGGGGACAGGTTCATTTCAAATAAAAAATAAGCATCGAGCTAATACAATAACCTCAACTTTATATACAACATCAATAGAGTTATATAAATTCCACATCAGGTTCAAGTATGCATTTATTTTGATAAAAAGCTAAAATTAAAGTTACACCAAAATCATCCATACAAATTAATGTCATCAAGCAATAATTTAAAAATGTTAAATATCATTGATGGATTCTACTGACTTCTTCTCTACTGCACATTGAAGCATCATCTACAGCCTCTTCCTCAAAAAAAGATTATAATATGATAATCATTAGGCCTCCACTAAATTGACATTGTAAGTGTATCTCCATACTACTAACATGGCACACTACTTTGACTCCTTGAATAGGGATATATGATGTCCACACACATCAATATGGATGTATATTATCTTAACAGAATGTAACAAGATCATCGCAATCATCAGCCCTTTGTTTGATACATCTCATTGATCTTTTACTTCCCTCATCGGCTTCTCACAACTACTGATAACAGCGCACCCTCTGATTATGTACTTCAGCTCTCCACTAGACCATCGACTACTATAAAATTTCCTTCTGACCATTAATTGCCATCAAATATCCACCTAATCATTGATCACCATCATACTTGGAAGTTTATTAGAGATGTTAAGCCCAGATGAACTAGCCCAAGCTAACCAAGAGGGGGTTGAATTTGTATTTTAAAAAATCTTTCAATCAAAAACAAAAAACTCAACCAAACAAAAATTCACCACAAAGAAATTTAATGTGCGGAAAAAGTAGTAAAGAACACCAAAATTTATAGTGGTTCGGTCAACTCGACCTACGTCCACTCCCCGGAGGCACCCTTTGAGTATTGCACTAAACTAAGTGACTCTCCTTTTGCTCCCACAGCAAGGCATAGAAGCCTGTACAAAATCTCCTTTCCACTGACACCGATGAGGCAGAAAACCCAACTTCTTTTGCTTCCTCCAAAAGCAAGAAGAGAACCTTGATCGATTGGTGAAGTGGGCCTCTCTCAAATCTCCAAGAATAAGGGATGACGATCGGAGAAGATGACTTGGTTCATTGCTTAGAGCAACCTTTGAAAAACCCTTCACAAACTCCCCCTCATACGATCCTCTCTCTCTCTCTCTCTCTCTCTCTCTCTCTCTCTCTCTCTCTCTCTCTCTCTCGCTCTCCTCTAGGCTCTCTCAGGTCAAGACAACAGCAAATGATACTCTCTTCAAAGGAACAAGAGTTCTTAAATAAAAGAGCTTCGGAATAGCTCTTAATTGCAACAAACCGACTTTATCATCCAGGATGATATTAATATAATCTTGTAAGATCAGTGCAAATTAAGCTCAATCAGCAGGATGATTTGGGATGATCAAAAGGTTTTTATTCTTATCATCCAGGATGATAAGATATCATCCTATATGATTAGTACAAATCATTAAATATCATCCAGACAATCGCATTGAATGAATGTCTGGATGATGAAAAAATAGCTTGGTCGTCCAGGCCAATCTCACGATCGTCCCAGATGATTAGTTCTAATCTATGAAAATCATCCAGACTATCGCTCTGAATAGACGGTGGTGATGTTGATTGTCCAGGAACAACTAAGGTTTTTTAACTGATCGTCACGGCCAATCCTGCGATCATCCAAGGTGATTTGATTGAGCAATCAAACCTTAATTGCTTTCTTTAATAACTAGATTAATTTAGGCATAATTATGTTTCATCATCCAGGATGATGTCATAGATGATGTCCTAGACGATGTCTAAAAATAAATAATATCTAAATAGATCTAGCGGTTTATTCTTTATAATTTGAGCCTATTGTCCTGGCCGATACAAATATCGTCCAAGATGATATGCTTAATGACGACTGCCTTAACCATGATGCCCTAATTAGGGTTTCTATTTTTGACTGATCTTCCAAGCCGATATTTGGATCATCCCGAATGATGTGAGCAAAAATAGAGAACTCTAAAACCAGATAAAAAATTTTCCCCATATGTGTGTGTGTTCAAGGTTACTTAGCATCAGGAACCACATCGTTTACAATATATCTAAGAAAGGGAAAAGTTTATAAATTGACTCAAACCTAGTCTACTCAATCTTGAGCTGGTTCAAATTGTAGTTTAATCTTGTGAACCTGAAATTTTAGTAGGCAAGGTAGTCGTAGAGAAACAAAAGTATTTGCTATCATCAAAATTATATTCTCTGAAAAATAGATTCACAACAATCTCTCCCTTTTTTATGATGGCAAATATAAAAAAAATTGAAGTAGTTCAAAATAGTTTTAATGGAAATAGGTAAAGAAATAAACACAGTTCAAATAATTCAACTATTCAACATAACAAACTAGAACAGTATAAATTAGCAGCTATTCCCCCTTTTGACATCACAAACAGGAGGAGGAAAAAAGAAAAATAGTACAAATTACTCAACAAAAGTAAAACAACATCATACAAAAAAGTAAACTAAAAGAAAGACAACCCTTGATCATCTGAAGGAGGAGGAGGTGGTGGTGGTGGATGTGGCTAAAAGTAACTGGAAAGAGTCATAAACTGCTCCCTAAGCCAGACTATATCCTAGTCATGCTGGTGCTGCTGGTGAGCTACGTAAGCGTCAAAGCAAGCAACATCCTCTACATGTTGCTTCTCCTATGCAGTGACATACATCTTGAAGTGAGTCTCCCACTAGTCGAATCGCTCCACCAGCTGTTCCAGCTGTGAGTGATGGCGGAGTGGAGTAGGTGTAGGAACATGTGTAGGAGCTGCCTTCTCCTCAGCTCCCTCGGCTTCCTTGTACCTTGGGTGGAGATGAGTACTATGAAGAACGTGGAAAGAGTTGTTTGAGTAGAAGGAAGACTAAAAATTTGGTGGGGCAGGATATTGGAGGTTATATTTTGATTCGAAGACATTGGCAATGATATGCCTTATGGCAAGATTGGGCTTCCTCTTATGTCCTGGATCTCGAATAGTAGTCATATGCTCAATATAACGAAAAATCAAATCAGTGGCATTGAATTCACGATAAGCCAAAATATAAAATGTGTGATCGAAGGAAGAGAAGTGATATGAATGCGATCACCAGCTTTTGGAAGTATTGAGGTGCGAAGGACATGCTGGATTTTCATAGCATCTTTGAGTAAGATACTAGACTCTCCAATGTAAAAGTGAGCATTAAAGTTTTTAAGAATGTGGTTGGCCGAAGCTTAGTCATAGTTAGGATCATAACATAGGGTATGGAGTTTGTCCCCTATGGTGGAAAGTTGTAAAAGCTCTTGACAGTCCTAATATGTGATTTCGATCAGACGTCGATTCACCTAGGACCCGAGGGCAGTGAAAGAAGAATTTATGCAGAGGCTAGCAAAAAATTCAAAAACAAGTTCTAAATTGAAGGGGACAGAGAGAGTAAGAAGGAAGGTCAAGAAAGTGTGCACAAATAAATCTAGGACATGATAGAAAAGAATGTGTAGGTTAACAGTCTGGGATACAATAATCCTGGCTATTTTGTACCTTTGATAGGGTTCAAAATGGTTGCTCCAAGCATGGTTCCAAGTCGTCTTCTCCATTTTTCGTCCTTTATCTTTAGGAGGTTCTTGGGAGGTCTACTTCAGTAAATGGTCTGGGTTCTCTGCCCGCTTCAGAAGGAAGCCAAAGGAGTCGGTTCTCTGCTGCACCGGGGTTGGTGAAAAAGAGTCTATTGTAAAGGCTTCTCCACATAGCTGTGGGAGCTAAAGGAGAGACACTTAGTTAGGACAATACTTGGAGGGTGCCTCCGAGGAGTGGACATAGGTCAAGATTTGATCGAACCACTATAAATTCGGTGTGATCCTTCTTTGTTTTATTTCCATATTTATTTTTCCGCAAGTTGATTTCTTTGTGGTGATATTGGTTTGGTTTTAAGTTTTGTGCTTTGCTAAAGAAAATTTTTAAAATACCAATTCACCCCCCCCCCCCCCCCCCCGTTTCCCCCCCCCCTCTTGGTTAGTTTCGGGCTAGTTCTTAAGGGCTTAATATCCCTAATGAACTTTTACATGGGTAGACTATCTCATCTTAAATTCCTTCTCATATGTATCCTCTCTAGTACTTATGTGCTTCCACTGCCCTTAACCATCAAAATCTATTTACTCCTCAACTTCTTGACATTGTACGTCAAAATTTTATCTATATCTTCTTTGTAGTGTAGACTTGGATGAACCTCCACATCATCAGTAGATAATCTCTTTCTAGAATCAGATACCCACTTTATTAGTGAAGATACATGAAACATATTATGTATGTCAGTCATATGATCAAGTAATAATAAACTGTAAGCAGAATTATCAATCTTCTCAATAATCTCAAAACGTCCAATGTACCTTGGACTCAGCTTACTTATTCTTCCAAATCTGCTGACACTTTTCATCGATCTGACATTAATATAAATAAAATAAATAACCTAAAATTCCACTAGCTTGTGTTTCTAAAAATAATACATCTTCTATCTATCTTGTGCAGCTCTAAATCTTTCTCTATTCAGCTAAATTTTTGTTGTAGTGTCATCCACAAATGTTGATCCTATCACATATCTGTCACCTACCTCTATCAAAGATAAAGGTTTCCTGCACTTCCTAATGTATAGTGCTTCATAATGACCCATGCCAATACTGGATTTATAACTGTTATTATATACAAACTCTATCATTAGAATATGATCCTCCCAATTGCCTCTAAAGTCTAGAACATAAAGTCTCAAAAAATCCTTCATTACCTGAATAGTCCTTTAGAACTATCCATCTATCTCTAGATAAAAAGCTATATTGAAATGTAATTTTGTACCTAGACACTATTGAATGCCTCTCCAAAATCTAGAGGTAAACTATCCATCAAAGTCAGATATAAATACTTTTGGCACATCATACAATCTGATAGTCTCTGACATATATCTGTGATAATCTATCTACAGGATCAGTCTATCGGATCATCATAAAATGCACCTACTTTGTCAAAGATTAATAATAGCCCAAATGGCATCATGTTCCTACCCCAATCTGGGAAAACCATAGCAAAGTCTATCATCGTCTCCTCCCATTTCAACTTAGAGATAGGTAACGACTGTAGAAGACCACCTTGTAATTTATGCTCTACCGTCACTAACTAACAGGCCTCACACTTTGAAACAAACTCAGCTATATCATTCTTTAATCTAGGCCACCATAACATACCTTTCAAATCTCCATACATCTTTTTGCTTCCTAGATGAATAGTATAGCCCGAGTAATGTGCCTCATATAAGAACTCAGCTCTTAGATCACCAATAGAAGGAACCCATAATCTATGCTTGCAGAAAATAAGTCATGAATAAGATAAAGAGAGTTCAGGTCTCTTACCGCCTTAATATGATCACTCAACTTCAAATAATTCATATCTTATTTTTGAGCTTCTTAAATTTTTTCTTATAGAGTAGGCTGAATAATCATCTGAGCTAATAATTTCGAATCTATATCAGTAGATACTGCCTCTATTTCCAATTTCTCCAAATATGGAATAAGAATGTCCACAAAAATAAGGATATGAATTTGAGGCAAAGAAGATGGTTAAAGTTGATCAAGGATTATAATCAATTTATTCTATAAAAAAAGAGGGGGTGTGAAAGTTTGTTAGGGATGTTAAGCTCTTAAGAACTAGCCCGAGGCTAACTAAGAGGGGGGGGGGGGGAATTGGTATTTTTAAAATTTTTTATTTAGGTAAAGCACAAAATTAAAACAAAAAATATTCACCACAAGAGTAGCAGATGCAAAAATTAAATGCAGAAGTAAAACAAAGAAAGATCACACCGGATTTTTAGTGGTTCGGTCAATCCTTGACCTACGTCCACTCCTCAGAGGCACCCTATGAGTATTGCACTAATTAAGTGTCTCTCCTTTAGCTCCCACAGCTAGGCGGAGAAGCCTTTATAATAGACTCCTTTTCACCAAACCCGGTGCGGCAGAGAACCGACTCCTTTTGCTTCCTCCTGAAGCGGGTAGAGAACCCAGACCTTTTGCTGAAGTAGACCTCCCAGGAACCTCCCAAGGATGAAGGATGAAGAACGGAGATGACAACTTGGAACCTTGCTTGGAGCAACCTTTGTGAACCCTCTCACAAACTCCCCCTCACAAGTTCCTCTCTCTCTCTCTCCCTCTCCCAAGGCTCTCTCAGGTTAAGACAACAGCACTCAAGGTCTTCAGCATAAGAAAATTTAGGTCCTTTAAATAGAATTTTAAGAACTAACATTATCATCCAGGATGATATTTTTATCATCCTGTACGATCAGTACAAATTAAGCTCAATCAGCTGGGACGATTTGGGATGATCAGAAGAAAATTGGTTACATCATCTAGGCCGATATCATATCATCCTGGATGATTAGTTCAAATCCGAGGAAAATCATCTTGAAGCCCTGAATAGATTCTGGCCGATGTCAATCGTCCAGTCCATCATCTTGGCTGATTCTACGATCGGCCCAGCCGATGTGATCATATCAATCAGCTTTAATTGCTTTCCATAATTACCAGATTAATTTAGGCATAATTGTGTTGTATCGTCTAGGACGATGTTGAGTTTGTCCTGGCTGATGTTTTAAAATAAAGAATACCTAAATTGGTCATGGCAGCTGATTCTTTCTAATTTGAGCTTATCGTCCTGGCCGATACAAGGATCATCCTGGATGATGTGCTTAATGACAGCTGCTTAACCAGGATGCCCTAATTAGGGTTTCTATTTTTAGTTGGATCATCCTGGCCGATCTAAACATCATCCAGGATGATGTACTAAAAATAGAAAAACTCAGAAAACCCCTCAAGTGTGTGTGTACAAGGTTACTTAGCATCAGGAACCACTTTTACAATTGACTCAAGAAAAAGAAAAACATTACAAACTGACTCTACCTGAATCTACCCAATCTTGAGCTGGTCTTGTGTTGTGTTCGATCTTGTGGACCCGAAAAGTTAGTAGGCAAGGTAGTCGTAGAAAAACATGAATGTTTGCTATCATCAAAAGTCCAATCCATAATCTTAGATTCGTAACAGAGTGAATTGATAATTTAAATATTTTTCGTAACTTAAAATAATAATGATAATATTTTTGAAACATTTTTGGAAATTAAAAATACCTAATTTTAATTACTTGTGGAAGAGAATGAGTTTATTAAAAATATTGATTTAACTATTATGATATCTTTATTTACAAACTAGGCAATAATCACCAATTTTCTCAAGTAGTTATAATGCAAATAAAATTTTGAAAACTAAAGTGTAGCAAGTAAAATTTCGAATGAGCACATGAGATTAATACTGGTTTGATCAAGCCATGACCTACATCCACTCCCTAGAATCCTCCTCACCAAGTATTGAACTAAACTCTTTAGTGACCCTCTTTTAGCCCCCACAACTATGTGGAGAAGTCATTACAAGCTCTTTTCCACCAACCCAGTGTGGTAGACTACCGCACTCCTTTCACAACTAGAGAATTTTGACTTCTTTTCACCCTCCTAGTGAGGCAGAGAACCTGGACACTTTTTTACCTTCCTAGTGAGCAGAGAACCTTGACACCTTTTCACCCTCCTAATGAGATAGAGAACCTAGAAATACTTACACCTTCTATAATGCTATGGAGTAGCCGAGTGTTTTGACATGAAAGAGGTCTTCTTCACAAAGCTTCCCTCAAGATAAATCTTGACTCTTGGAGGAACTCAGGTGAAATTTCATTTCAGCAACTTTGTAAAAACACACTCTCACACTCCCTTGAAGCCCACAAGGATTTTCTCCCCTCTTATAAACTCTACCCTTTCTCTCCCTAGCCCAAAGCTCTTTCTTCAAGCTTTTTCCAGAAGAACCCACTCAATGAATGGTCAAAAAACTATTACAAGGTCTTATGAGAAATCTTAAATAAAGGTATTAAAAAAACCTTAAAAATTCAATTCAGTCATTAAATATCATACAATACGATCGTGGGATTATCTAGTATAATAAGCAGAATTTGACTTCTTAGTATTATATGATCACTAGTTAGTACCGTATAATCAGTTCAAATTTTCCTGTTAGTACTATACTATTATCATTATGAATAACCAACCGTACAGTAGATCAGTTAACCAGATATGTAGTTAATCCAGGATGAATCATAGGACAACTAAATATAATCTCTATTGATCATATATTATGATAAAATTATCAAAATTAAGCAAATTTGTTTGATTAATCATATGGTTAAACTAGAAAATATTTTAAACATCCTACAATATGAATAGGTTTGTATAGTGCGAATAAAATAACTTTTTAAATTTAAATTTTTTGCTTAATTTAATAAATGATAGAGTTTCTAATTATAAAAGATAGTATAGACGGTGTGGTGTTTGTACTATACGAATAGTTATATTTTAAAATTATTTTTTTAAAAAAATAAAAAATTTAATTAATTTTTGTAACATTAAATTATACACCATAATCCATATCATACAGTATGATGTATAAAAAATTAAATATTTAAAATTATTTTTGCTCCATTGTGTGTGTGTGCTCGGTCACCAAGCTAGTATACACACTTATAAGGCTTGACTCAAGAAATTAAAAATAAATAAATGGAAATTACATACTCCTTTAACATAACCTATTATATCTCATATTGAGCCATAAATCTTCAAATAATGGTGCTCGTTGTACCTAAAATATTAGTTAACACACAAACAAATATGCACTACAAATACTAGTAGAAATAAAGAGGTAATAAATAATATTTTTTATCATCAAAATCATAAATTTGGGAGTCCCAGTTGCAACATTATCACCCTTTTTTATGATGATAAATATTATTGGTTGAATTTACAAACTAAAAATATTTTCTCATAATCACCTCCTATTAAAAGAATTATATTAAAAAATAGGGAAAGCATTTTTTAAGGACAAATAAAATTTTAAAACTAAAACAAAATTACAACTAATCATTATATATTATCTCCCGTTAACATTATAAAAAAGAATAGATAAAACAACACCTAAAATTCAAATATATGTAGAAGAAAATAAAAACATACATAAATAAACTAAAACATGATATTATGCCTAAAGTAAAAAAAAAAACATCAAACACGCAAATATATAAATAATCACACAGAACACATAAAAAACACACAAACAAACTTCAATATACCTATACCTGATTAGAATTAACAATTAAATCCTTGATGATTTGGCATAATTTTGTTACATCGTCAACTTGCTCCTATTTTGATGATTAAAAAGCTAAGTCTGCCTAAGAGATTTTATTCTTCTTATCATTTGCCTTTATTGATTTTTTCTTATTTTCACTCTTTTTTTACAGGTTAAGTTTTTAAATTTTAGCATTCATATTTCAGATGTTTGAATTTCCTACATCCAAAGTAAATAACGTCAAAAGAAAATTTAATATTTTTATAATTTTTACCTTTGCTCCACTTTTGTTGATGCTTATGCTTATGCTTCAGTAGACTTTTGAATTTGTTTGTTATCAATATTATCTCCTTACTATCATCATCTACTAAGCCACATTCCTCTGTGTCTATGTCTTTTAGCATTATAGTCTTCTCATCACCTACATCCAAAAGTCTTTAACTCACACTTTGCTCATAGGCAATGGGTGAGCTGATTATATTGTTAATATAATAAGCATTCAAATCTTTTGCTTCATATATAGCCGTGACTTTGGTATCAAATTTATAAGTGGATAATGTAGAATTTTATTAACCTTTTTAAAGTTAGAAAGTTCTCTACCTAAAGCTTACAAAGATTTAACTATATAAGTAAATTTAGTATACATATTTGAGATAGTCTCATAAGGTTTCATCTATCCCAAATAACATTCCCAGTTGTGCAGGTCAAAACTCTTATATCATCTTCGAATTTTAAAGCACAAAAGAAACAATTTAAATACTTAGCATTTAACTATGTGATTATCCTTAATACTCCATTCATTAAAGGAAATATTAATTTTGACACCATTATCTATATTAGATGGAAGTGAATAACTAGTTTGAATAATATGCTAAATTTTATAGTTAATAGATTATAAGAAAGTAAACATAAATATTTTCTAGAAAGCAAAAGGAATATTTTTAAATAGTGGTGGATGAGTTATAGAATAACTTTCCATAGTATTACGATTAACAAAATAAGTCATTGATCATTCTTAAAAAGTATTCTAAAACCTTATTTTTGAAACCCACTTTAATACGACATGAAAGTTCATGAAGGTTAATAGACCTTAAGGAACTAGCCCGAGGCTCACCAAGAGGGGGGGGGGTGAATTGGTAATTTAAATATTTTTCTGAACTTAAAAATAATTATGACAATATTTTTTAAACATTTTTAAAAGTTGAAAATACAAAATTTTAATTACTTATGGAAGTGAATGAGTTTATAAAAAAATTAATTTAACTATGATGATATCTTGATTTATGAAGCTAAGAAATAATCACCAATTTTCCCAAGCAATTATAATGGAAATAAAATATTAAAAAAAAAGAGCATAAAATAAAAATTATAATGAACACTCCAGATTTATAGTGGTTTGGTAAAATAATGTCCTACATCCATTCCCTGAATTCCTCCCTTCAGGTATTGAATTATAATCTTTAGTGACTCTCCATTAGCCCCCACATTAAGGTGGAGAATCAATTACAAACTCTTTTCTACCAACTTGGTGTGGCAGAGGACCATGCTCCTTTTAGAAGTGAGAACTTTGACTCCTTTTTCACCATCCTAGTGAGGCAAAAAACTTGGACTCTTTTTCACCCTCCTAGTGAGGTAGAGAAACTTGACTCCATTTTACCCTCCTAGTGAGGTAGAGAACTTAGAATCACTTTCACCTTCCCCGGTACAGCTGAGTAGCTGGGTTGTTTTAACACCAAGGAGGTCTTCTTCCCAAAGCTTCTCTCAAGATAAATCTTAACTCTTAGAGGAACTAAGGTGAAAGATCTCCAGAGAAATCATGTGAAAACCCCCTCTCACACTCCCTTGAAGCCCGTAAGGGTCTTCTGCCTCTCTTTCAAACTCTACCCTTTCTCTCCCTAGCATAAAACTCTCTCTTCAAGCTTTTTTCAAAATTAAACAGCTCAATGAATGCTCAAAGGCTATTATAAAGTCTCATGATAAAGCGTAAATAGGGGGCTTCAAAAGCCCTAAATATTTAGTTTAGCCATCAAAGATTGTTCAATAAGATTGTATGATCATCTAGTATGATGTTTAGAATTTGACCTATTAGTACTATACGATCAATTCAAATTTGCCTGTTAGTATTAGACGATCATCAATAAAAATGACCAATCATACAGTATGATTAGTTTAATGGAAATGAAGTTCATCCAAGAAGAATCATGGGATGGCCAAATATCATTTATGTTGATCATACAGTATAATCCAGTTTATATAATATAATCTTATAACAAATAGTCAAGTATAATGTGGTGTTCGTACTACACGAATAGTCATATTTTAAAATTATTTTTAAAAAAAGTAAAATATTTTAATTAATTTTTGTAACACCCAATTATACATTGCGATCCATATCGTATAGTATGATGTAAAAAAAATTAAAATACTTAAAATTAATTTTACTCCCCTTATCTGTGTGTACAGTTACTAGACTAGTAGCAAGACTTGACTCAATAAATTTAAAATAAATAAATAAAAATTATAAACTCTTTCAACATAACCCATTCTACCCCATCTTGAGCCATGAAACTTCAAATAATGATATATGCTGCAACTAAAATATTAGTTAATACAAAATAAATATGGACTATAAATTCTAGAAGAAATAAAGAGGTAATTAATAATATTTGTTATCATCAAAATTATAAACTCGAAAGCCTGAGTTATAATAAATCTAAGTTGACCTCCTCAATATTAACCAAAAATCCAGACATCGACCTTTCTTAATTCCAAAGCAGAAGAAGGAAAATTTTGATTACTTTAAAAGTAAAGTATATCCATTTAAATGAGAGGCCATCAAGAAAATGTTCAAGAGCCTTATAAAGAATCCATTATTTAAATTCATTTTCACCTTCCCGAAAACTAGAAGAAGCCACTAAAGCAGGGCAACCCAACTATTATTCATATTATCAAATGTTAGGTCATGATTTGGAAGATTGTATAACTTTAACAGAGTGGCTGAATAGGAACTATAAAAATGGGACAATTATGATGCCCAAATAATACTTAGTGGATTCAAGTTAGGGATCCACTAAGTATATATTTGGTGATCCTTCTTCACCTTTTCCTACTTTAAAGCCCAATGATGGGTGGGATGCAGCTTCATCTCATTCTTCTAAAAGAACCCTTAATAGACTATATCATTCATTTTTCCAGGAACTCCCGAGAATATATAATCTCATATAGGTTGATCTAGTAGCTCTTAAGGAGATGAAGAATAAACTTCCAATCAAAGAGATTAAGGAAGTTTGAGTCAAACATGCTCCTATAGTTTTGAAGGAAGAAGAGCAGAATAAAAAAAAGTTAGGTTGTGATATGTAGTTATCTCTACAAATGGTGAACACATGTCATTATTTGATTGAAAAAGTTTGAGTTTTGAATTAGATAATTTTCTTTGGGAGAATTTATTTTTTTGGTATTTTAAGTCTGAAATTAAACACATCATTATGAATGATATATCATCTCAAGAGGTGCAGATATCATTCACTAATGGGTTCAGATTATTAAAGATTAAGCTTACTCTAATTATCATAGTCAAATTTAGGAAAGAACCACATATGACCCCAAATAATCTAAATGATATTCATTTTAGTGTTTGCTGTGATGATCTGGGTAAATGATCATTAATTTCATAATTAAAATTATGATTATAAAATGACATATCTTTCTGGGAAAAGAGAATATCACCTATTACCAATCATTTAGATATGACGATAATGATCATCAAATTTAATTTTCCTAAAAATAATTAATTAAAATTTGAAAACTTGATTTTAAAATTTTGATATTGGTTTAGTAAATCTCCTGTCAGTGCAAGCCCTCATAGTTAATTACATCGTATGAAACCTAAGTTTTCTATGAATATTCATGATTAAAATAAATATAGAAATTTTATTTTAAATTTTCAAAGATTGATATCAAAAGAGTGAGGATTGAAAATTAAACTAGGATTGGATTAAAATTGAACACTTATTTCTAGAGGTAAAAGAAATAAATATAGGAGATGCTATTTACTTAAAAATCATGAGTCAGGTAACTTATGAAATAGTGATAGGGATGTTATTTAGTTAAGTTTATGGAAATAGGGCCGACATCTAACCCTTAACTTATATAGGGTAATTTAATGCTTATAATAAAATGCATTTAAAGTTTTAGTTACTTTTAAGTTTATTTCTAATATAATGCATGCTAGTTGATTCTATAAATGCTTAAATCAGGATGAAGCAGTTTTAAAATAGGCTTAAAATATATTTTATCCCAAAGATTATACAATATCCACTTGATAAGACTATACCCTAATAGGTCAGGTGAATTACTATAACCCACATACAGGGAAGTTCCTAACAAAGTAAAAGAAGGTTCAATATATATGTATGAGACCCTTAGTGAGCCTGAGCTTACTTCTTAAAATTAGTAGAGTTTATATATTGGCTTAAAATTTTTTAATTTAATTAAAGTAGAAGACTTATCATTCAAGGCTAAAATAAAAGCGAGTTACAAGTAAAAGACTAAAAAAGTATGCCATTTCTATTGTGCAGTCAACATAAATCAATCAATTAAATTAAATATTTAAATTGAATGTCTATGTAGTAAGTGCCATATAGTTTTATAATCTAAGGTCTGCAGAAAAAGTAAAGTGGTCAAGTATCACTAATAACAACCCAGATTCTACTCCTAAGACTCAAGTGACTTTGAGAATGAGATTCTTCTTGATCTTCAACTCTTTGTCCTTCTGTGAACTCCTTCAATTCGTTAGGTCTGAATATCTAAATGAAAAGAAACTTGTCTCTTGAAAGGGGTGTTATCTTTTCTCTTTGGATATTTTAAAACTATTTAAATTTTGATCTCCAAATGGATATGATCTCTCCCCTGGGGGATGTTCCTTCCTCTTTTGATTACAAATTGGATTTTTAACATCCCATTTCAATTCACTTTAACAATACAACTCTTGACTCGAATTAAATTAAATTGAATATTAAAATAAAAAGCTAGTCTCAAACAACCTGCAGGTTATCCGAGGTAATTAATATTTAAATAATCCTAAGTAGTTATACATGAAAATTAAAATGCTCAAACTAGCCACACTTGGCCATGCTCTTTTAATTTAAAGGGGGACTTAATATTGTATAGCACATGCAAAAAATTCATTAATTAAAAGCTTAATTTTTATTCTCCTCCTTTATTTTAATTTGCCCTGTATGAACATGACAACATACATAAGATTATATTGGCATTTAAAATATCCTTAACCTAAGGATAATCTAATGTATTTCAAATTAATTCATAGATTGCATTAAAATTTAAATAAATAATCATAACAATTAATTATAGAAACTAGCATATAGTGAAAATTTGAAAACTCAGCACAGAATAGCAGGAAAGTAAAATGCTGCCTAGCCTAAGACTAGAGTTAGTTGTCCTAGCAAACTATCTTAAGTGTTTGAGATAGGTTGTGTGGTTTTAATGTATCCTATGTAGGATAATTTGTTAAAGTTATTTTGATGTTCTATTTGGTTGAAAGGCTTAAGAAAAAAATTTAATTGAGATTCAAGTATTAATGGTTTAAAATTAACTTTTAATAGATACCACCTTTATTTCTCACCAGGGCCATAAAGTTTATTTCATATTCCTTGGGGCTAAGCTAATAGCCTCATAGGCTCTAATTACCTAGTGATAATTGATAAAATTTAGAAAATTTAATTGGTTGAAGCTTAAAGGTTATTAAATTATAATAAAGTTGATTGGGTGCTAGTTTTTAAGGTTAGATTAAGGTTTTTTGGATTTTTAGAATAAATATTGAATTTCTTGAATTATTTAAATATATTAACTAAAGGAATTAAAGTTTGACTTCTTAATTAAGATTGATTTATTTAATTTTCATATATTTTTTTAAATGTTAGACATTAAGATGAAAAATTAGACATTAAGTTTGTTTGAATTTGATTTTTCTATATTTAGTTATGAAAATTTGAAATTTTGACTTCAAATTTTAACTTAAGGTTGACAAAAAGTTTGACATTTTAAATTTGAATTTTTTGGTGGTTTGATATTCTTTATAAATATTAGACCCCAAATGAAGTCCATTGCCTTAGAGTTTGTTTAATTTTAATTTTTTTGAAATTAGATATGATTTTTATAAGTTTGGGTACTTATTTGAATTATTAGAATATTTAATTAGAAGGGTTTTAATAGTTTGAATCCTAATGAACTCCAAATATCTTGAAATCACCTCTAAAGGATAGAAATAACCTAAGAAAGTGTTCTCAAGTGTTTGAGAATTTTTCCAAATTTATTTACTTTTAATTAATTAAATTAATTAAATATTAAATTTTAATTAAAATTAAATTAAGCTTATAATTGAAGTCCAGTCAAGGGGCATTTATTTTCTTGGAATAAGTGTTGAATTTTGGTTAGTTTGAGGTATTATACATAATTTTTGAAATTAATATAGATTTATTATTTTTTTAGAAGTTTAAAGGTTAATTAATTAATTAATTGAATTATTTAATGAATTTTAAAACTAGTGAGAATTTCTCTATGGGTTGGAGGTGTCACTAAGTTCAAATGTCTCAAATGTCATCCCTATTGGATATGTATTTTAATTTCCAAAATAAATCTAAATTTTCTAGACAAATGTCCTTAATTAATGTTCTTAGGAGTTACTATGTTATGTAGGATTGAAATCAATGTCTTGCTAACCCTTGGTTAAATGCATATATAAATGCACACAATCATAATATATTCTTAAATCTTGTGGAGCCTAAGCTAAGTTCAAGCGCAACCTACAAATGTGATCAAAATACAATATAGAAAAATTTGAAAGGAATTGGAATATAATTAAATAAGACATACTCAAACACTAATCAATCCCCATAAATTCTTTTCAAGTAATCTCAATATGTGCTTAAAATTTTGAAACCTCAACACTCAAAGATTTAACATACATAATTTTAAATTGAATCTTATATTTGAAAATATGTCAATTTTAAATTTTAAAAATTAATTTCAAAATAATTTTCTTAC
This sequence comes from Dendrobium catenatum, assembly GCF_001605985.2. NCBI lineage: Eukaryota > Viridiplantae > Streptophyta > Magnoliopsida > Asparagales > Orchidaceae > Dendrobium > Dendrobium catenatum. The sequence goes on along the minus strand of NW_021319008.1, from coordinate 340,990 downwards.
ATAACTTAATAATATAAAAATATTTTAAAATAAAATTTTTTAATTTTTAGAAAATTATTAGAGTCAATAGTTAATTACATATTTAAACATTTAAATAATTAAAATTTCATTAAACAAATAAAATAT
>NW_021319008.1:256182-339097 GCF_001605985.2 Dendrobium catenatum | reverse complement strand
TAGAGAGAGAGAGAGAGAGAGAGAGAGAGAGAGGGTTTGAATGAGGGCTCTTTTGAGTATTTTTCCCTATTCAAAATGATCTTGGTGGTTTATAGAAAACTGATCAACTAGGAGGCTTGCTATGATGTTGCCAAGTGCCCTGGGAGTGGTTAGGAATAAGAGAATTAGAGTAAATGAGGACATGAGGTGGATAGCTCTATTGTCCTTTTGATGAGGGCTATTTTGAGTATTTTTCCCTATTCAAAATGATCTTGGTGATTTATAGAAAACTGATCAACTAGGAGGCTTGCTATGATGTTGCCAAGTGCCCTGGGAGTGGTTAGGAATAAGAGAATTAGAGTAAATGAGGACATGAGGTGGATAGCTCTATTGTCCTTTTGAGTACTTTGATTTATTAGGAGATGTTTAAACCTAATCTAGGGATTAAAGGAGGCTTAGAAACTTCCATAAAACATTTAGAATAGCTAGAGTTGATTTAGAATGGAGGTGAGTGCTTAAAATAAGGGATTTGACCTGTTTGACCACTCCTCATCTCTTTGTTGACTAAATTAAATGGGAAATAGTCAAGGAGGTGTTGAGGTGGCATGGGACGATCTTTAGTGCTGGTTGGATGAGTTGGAAAGGGTTTGAGGCTTAATAGGAGTATAAGAGCATGAGGTGGTTTGATCAAGTCTTTATGAGTTGACTTGGTCAAATTAAATTTGAGTTGCCTCATTTTGAGTTTAAATATGTTCAAACCAAAAAATTGAAAGAAGGTTAGGACTTGAAGAAGATTTAAAAGCATGGGTTCAATGTTTGAATGCATGGAATATAAAATTTTACCAAACTTGATAGTTTGACCAAGTCAAATCAAATGTGATTTGACCCTATATGAGCTTGGGTATGTTTGAATCATCCTTTGGAATAGGTTTGAGAGCTTGAGGGATTTGATTTAGCCAAATAGGTTGGATTATCCTATTTGAGCTCTTAATGGGTTATTAGGTCAACTGAGGTTGACTTGGTCAACCAGGTTGACCTAGCGTCTAAGTTTTGGCATAATAGGTTTGGTATAATGAATGAAATTTGGTGGAGGCAGTTTCAAGGGTTAGAATAATCTAAACCCTTAAAGGACTATTGAGTCAACCCTAGTTAACTTGGTCAACCAAGTTGACCTAGGGTTTGGGTTTTAGCTCAATAGGTTTGGTTTGATATTTTGAGTCTATTAGATGTAGTTTCAGAGGTTGAAGAGGTTATTTTAGCCAAATTGATTGTTTAAATCCTTAATTATTTGGTCAACCGAGGCTGACTTGATCAACCTGGTTGACCCAAGGCATGGGTTTTGCTCCTATAAATTTGGCTTGATATTTTGAATCTGGTTGAGGTGATCCCAAGGGTTAGAATGGTCATTTTAGTTAAAATGGCCATTTGAGATCTTGGGTTAACTCTAGTTGACTTAGTCAACCAAGGGTTAAAATGGCCATTTGGATATTTGGGTTAACTCTAGTTGACTTAGTCAACCAAGTTGACCTAGGGTTTGAGTTTGAGTCTTATGTACTCCTTATGATGTTTAGAATGCAATAAATTAGATTTCAAGGTATGATTTGAATGGGTCTTGTTGAAGTTTGAAGAAAACTTCAAATTTACCCTTAAGGGGCCTTTTGGTCATTTTGACCACTAGTTAACTAGTGGTCAAAGTGGATCCACCAAAATGTAGATTAATACTTAAAATATCATGATGAAAGGTTTGGATGTGGTTATAGGATTTGTAGAAGGCTCTAAGGTCAAATTCCACTAGAGGGCAGGTCTAGTGGCATAAGTAGTAAATTTTTGAAGTTTTATAGCCTTTGGATTTTAATTCAATTGCTTGAGCTAGAGCCCTCAGATTGAGCTCAAATTTGGAGGATAGATCCTAGGGCATGCCTAATTAATATGAAATTAATATATCATGAATCGGGGTCATTTGATTGGGTTTTGAGGAATTTGATAAAAAAGACTTTCAGGACCAAAGCCTTTAATCTTGGACATTTGGTCTAATGTCTAGATTTAAGCTGGATTTTGGATTTGAATGCTTGAATCTGTATTATCCATATCAGTAATAATCATATAGGTGATTGTAAAAAAATGGATATGGTTGGAGTTAAATTGAAGGCTCAATCAAGTATTAAAGTTAGGGTTGAGATTTGGATTATCTTGAAGCTTGGATATGTTTAAAGTTTGAATTGGTTTGAAGTTTGGATTGATTTGAGATCTTGATTGAATCCTAAATTGAAGTCTAGAAGATTTAAACTTGGAGAAATTTCAACCATCAAATCAATTAGGTCGAGATCTGGATGGGCCCTAGTTCCTTTAAATCAACAATCATATATTTAATCTTCTCAGCTCTTTATTGATTGTTGATGTACCGAAGAAGACAATCATTCAATCTTCATCAGCTCTTTATTGATTGACGATGAAGCAAATGACATAATTCAAGTACTATCATAATTCTAAAAATACTTCACCTACAGTTATGAAGAAATGCCTAGATTATCTTCAGACATGGTAGTTCACAAGTTAGCGATTCACCAAAAATGTTTTTAATAAGATAAGCACCTTGACTAATACAACTCAACATCGAGCAACAAGATATGGTTGAAGTCAAAAAGTTCATTGATGTTAGCTTTATTAGGGAGGAAAAATATCCAACCTAGTAAGATAGCATCATTCCAGTCAAGAAAAAGAATGGTTATATATGTGTCTACATTGATTTTGGGATTTAAATAAGGCCTATCCTGAGAATGAGTTTACTCTCCCTATACTGGATAATCATGGTAGATATCTATTCCTCGCATGCAATATTTTTATTTATGGTTGACTCATATGGATATAATCAAATAAAGATGGATCCTAAAGATGAGAAATATGCAACATTCATAACACTTATAGGGATTTACTACTGTAAGATTATGCCTTTTGGATTAGAGAACATTAGAGCTACATATCAGTGAGCAATCATGAGGGTTTTTTATGAAATCATCCACCACCAAATGGAGTGTTATGTTGATGATCTAATCATTAAAGTCTTCAAAGATATGATCATTTATATGAATTGAGTATTATTTTCTGAATATTACACCAATATAGCTTAAACGTGATTACTTTGAAGAGAACTTTTGTTATCACTTTAGTGAAATTTTTTGGGTTTCATTGTTCAAAAATGTGAAATAAAACTTGATTCGAATAAAATGAAAGCAATAATTGAAATGCTACCACCTAAAATCTTACCCAACTGAGATCTTTCCAAAGTCAATTAGCATACCTTAGGAGATTTATATCAAACCTTTCATGCAAATGTCAGCCATTTACAACATTATGCAAAAAAGATGCTCCATTGAAGTGGGATCATAATAGTCAGAAATTATTCGATAGTATAAAGTAAAATCTTATAAATCCTTCATTGCTTGTGACTCCTATACCAGGGAAGCTACTAATACTATATATAATGGCCTTAAGTAAATCTCTTAGTGCATTACTAGCTCAGGCCAATGAGGAATGAAAAGGGAATGTACTCTATTATATGAGTAGAAATATACTTTCCACTGAAGTAGATTATCCTTTGATTGAAAAACATTATTTAACCATGATAGTCGCTTAGAAGTTGACGCACTACATACTATCTCATAAAGTAAATTAATATTTAGGATACATCCACTACAGTATTTGATGACTTAAGTGATGTTATCAGGAAGATTAGATTGCTAGTTGATGATTCTATCACAGTTTAATATTACATTCACTCTTCTACAAGCATTGAAATGACAAGTTGTAGTAGATTTCCTAGCAGCTCACCTAGTGCAAGATGAATTCTTGATAAATGACAAACTATTAGATGAATAAATCATGAAGCTCAAGTCAAATGAGAAGTCCATTTGGGAATTCTATTTTGACAGTGGTGCTTCCATTCAACATGGAACATCAGATAATATTTCCCTAGGGTAATTCAAAATTTGTACATTATTCATCATGTTGATGAAACATGTAATGTATTACACGTACCATATGTCATCACCTAGTACGAATAATAAAGCTGAATATGAGACATTGATACTTGTTTAAAATTACCAATCTTAAATATATTCGAAGAAATCAAAATCTTTAAAGATTTATAACTAGTGATTAATCAAGTAGCTAGAATTTACAAATTATTAAAAGAGACTTTGACTCTTTATCACCAGTACACAATGCCTTTGCTAGAATAGATCCTAACTATAATGCTAAACTAAATTCCCCATGGAAAGAATTGCATAGCAGATGCTTTTACTAAGTTGGCTAAGGCATTAACATGTTTTAAGGAAGATTCAATTCTGATAGAAGATTAAATATTGATAGAACTGCAAGGCTGGCAGGTTTTGTTTCCTATAGACTTTAAATATATAAATAGAAAACCCCCTAGTGAGGTGAAAAATGTTTTAGTAGTAGATGATAAAATTATGGATTAGAAAAAATATTTCATAGAATACTTAAGAGAAAATAAGCCCCCTCACAATAAATAAATGGAAAAATAGATTAAAAGATGATTGTTATCTTATACTATAATTAATGATATTCTATAAAGAAGATCATTCAATCAAATATGGTTACGATGTCTAAATAAATCAGAAGCATAGAAGATAGTAGAAGGAGTCCATATCAGATTGTGTAATGCACACCAATCTGGGCCTAAGATAAAAATAAAAATAATTTGAATGGGATAATATTGGCTGTCGATGATAGATGACTACATGAATATTACAATATGTTTCTTCAATGTTAGGTGCATGGTGTTGTTCTACATCATCTAAAAAATGCCCTACATCCAACCATCATCTCCCGGCCTTTTAAAAATTATGGTACATATATTGTCAATTTTATATATCTTAGGTCATAGATTTATACTAGCAGCCTATATTATTTCTCAAAGTGGGAAGAAGTAATTCCTTTGAAAGAAGTTAATGCTGATCATGTTTTGAAGTTCTTCAAAGAGAATGTCATATACTGGTTAGTATTTAGTATTGAATTATCTCAAATAATGATCCTTCATCCAGAAGTACTAAAATAAATAGTTTTACTAAACATCACAATACCATTGGGGCTATCATTGACACTACTGAAACACCCAAATATAGACATGACAGCACCCAATCTTTGTTTGACCACATTTCAGCATCAAAGGAGTCAACATCATAAATCATAACCAACTATCTAAGCACCATATAGTCAGAGGAGTTAAGGCTGCAAAGCCCAATCTCTATTTGTACAGTTTCACATTACTAAATTCCAGCACCGTTAAGTCAAGGGAGTGCCATGTAGACATCATAGTGCTCAACAGTCACCGGTGCTTGACTATACAATTGTAACTATTCATGTCACAATTTACCAGTCAAGTGACACATCGATTCATTAAATAAGGGGTCCATATCAATAAGAAATGAAGGAAATCAATAAATATTGTGGTGTTAGTACATTTTATGGGTGTCACGATGCAAGTGTCTTGAGTGTCGTGACACAAAAATCCATTTTATATGTTTTTCTATAAATAGTCTAGTTGTAGTGTTAGTATAAGTGTTCAATCACTTCTTTAATTTTAGTCTTTATAGTGCTTCTCTGATTTTTTCTTGGGAGTGACAACTAAGGGAATTCAAAGAAGTACTAGATACATTTTATTAGTGTTTGGTTTGTATTTGTGAAAATAATTTTATAAGTTCAAGGAGTGTAGAGGAGATCATTGAACCATTTGTTGATATATTTTCATCTATACTTTATTTCTTTTGAGCATTAATAAAAAAGGATATGCTTCACTTATTTTTCATATATGGCTAAATTCTCTAGTTTTGGATTGATGGTGTAAATGAAATATGAAGTACTAATGATTTCACTTTATCGATAATTTTATGATATTTTCAATATACTTGGTCTTCATTTAATGCACATAACAACCATATATGTAGTTAATATTAGGTGTAATTTGGTGCCTAGTAATAGGAAAACAGGCATAACCAAGTATGTTGGATAGGTATGATACAATCATAGACATAATGCGTGTCATGTATCAAATTTATAGAGATGAACTGTCATGAGAGGGTTTTAATAGTACATGCTTTACTTACTCCAAGATTTTTATAGGATATTAAACTATGGGAGTTTAAAGTGGTATTGAGGTTGGAAGAGTATAATCTATCCTTTTTATCCTCATGCTTGACTGAGTGATCAGTGATGCATATGCTTTGAATAATATCAAGAGAATCATTACGAAACATATTGAATTTATATTCCATCAATAAAAAATAATTTATCTAAATAGTATTTCATTTAATTATTTTTTATTTTTATTTAAGTGATTAAATCTCCAACAAAACTTATTTTAATTGTGTAGTATAATTATTGTAGTTGAAGTAGATAGTGCTAGTATTTGCAAGTAAACATTCTTCCATGTGGGATTAATACTCTACTCTATAACTATATTACTTAATTTGAAACATATACTTGCATATATTAAATTGGGGTTTTATAGTTTTTATATCAAAGAAAATCTAAGCATTTTTTAGAGATTGATAGAGCCTAAATAAGTTTCAAAATTCTGAAGGATACTCAACCGCACCCATTAAGTTCTTAGCGCCGTACCGAGGAAGAATTTATTTTATTTACAAATTTACTATATTATTGAATCAATTGTATAATTATTTCTACCTTATTCTTTTATTTTACTTTAGTGTTTGCATATATATGGTTGCATGCTTACAAGATATAGAGGGGATACACGTTTAAATTTTGATTCTGAAATTAAGAGAAACCTTTTGTAAAATATGAACCACCAAAATGAATTTTAAAATGATTGACCCTATTAATTACTCAGATTATTTTAAACCTCTTACATATTTTGCAAACCCTTTAGTAGATGAAATTCACCAAAGTATAAATAAACCTAACATCCAAGAAAATAATTATGAATTAGAACCTACAATAATTTAGATGGCACAAAATACTCAGTTTGGGGGAGCTCTCGTTGACGACCTTAACCTACATTTACCTAATTTTTAGAAATTTATGTAACATTTAAGTACAATGGTGTTAATAATGATGCCATCTTCTTATTTTCTCTAAGATTCAAAGCAAAAATGGGGTTAAATTCTTTAACCCCAAGCTCTATTACCACATGGAATGAGTTGGCCCACCAAAATCTAGGAAAGTATTTCCCGCCTTCTAAGACTACCAAGCTTTAGAAATGACATTACTTCTTTTACTTACTTAGAAGGAGAATCTATTTATGAGATCTAGGAGAGATTCAAGCATATTCTTAGAAAGTGCCCTAACCATGCCTTGGCTAATTGGTTGATAATTCAAACTTTTTATAATGGATTGGTAGGATCCCTTAAAGCTATAATTGATGTTGTAGCTGGAGGTTCTTTGATGTTAAAGCTGTTTGAAGAGGCTTATGAATTAATTGAATAAATGGTAGCAAATAATTTTTAATGTCTTGCTGATAGGGTGAATCCAAAGAGAGGGGCTAGAGTTTATGAAAATAAATTTTTATCTATTTTAATTACACAAGTTATAGAAATATCAAGGAAATTGAGCACTTTAAACTTAAATTCTGATTCATCGTTCCATTTGGAAGATAAAAGCTCAATGGAAGAAAATGATATCAAAGAGATTAAAAATATAAATTTATTTAGAAGACAAAATTATCTCAATTTAAATATATATAATACATGTTAGAGGAATCAACCAAATTTTAATTGGTCAAATAATAATTATGGAAATCAATGAAATTCTAGTCAAAATAACCAAGACACAAATTAGAATGATCAAAATCAAGCTATTAATAATCTAATACCAACATATCCTCTTTGATTAAATCAAATCAATCTATATGAAACTAGAAAGTCACCACTAGAATATATGGTCATGTAACTAAAAACTAAAATATAAAACCAAGTTACTTCAATTAAAAATTTGGAAACTCAACTAAGTTAGCTTATAATTTCTATGAGTAGGAGATCCATTGGATATCTTTCTAGTAACACTGAAGTTAATTTTAAAGAGCAAGAAAGAGATATTAATGGGACCCAATTGAAGAATAATAACCAACAACCTTAGCTAAATAGAAAATCTGGGCCTGTCTGACTGAAGAATAAAAACTTAGCACTGCTTGAGAGGCAACCCAATCCTAGGTATAGTCAATTATCCAGTCTACTGAAAACTATAAACCTAACAATTTTAGGGAGGCAACCTTATCCTCAAGATTCAATTTTGTTTTATATTCTTCACAAAAAAAATTTGAGAGAGAAGAATGGAGTGTTGTGGTGCCATAATTTTGCACACCGCAACACCTTGATGGGTCATAATGATTGAAATTTCAAATTTTCAAACTCCCCCCCTGTTAAAATCTGTAAAATCAATTAGGAGGTAGTTCTCTTTTTAGTCCTTAGCTACTCTTAAGTGAGTATCATACTTTCTTCTCTTGAGAATCAAAAGTCTTTGAGATGGATAGAATTAAGTATTTATCATCTTCTTCAAATGACCAAAATGAAAATCATACCTAGAATGAGGATTATTTTTCACTTCTTCACATGAAAAGTTCTGCAATAATTATTAAGTTGAAAGATTTTTAAGAGGACTTATATGAAGATAATAAGAAGTACATTTTAGAAATAAGGAAAATGCATGGTGGTAGAGTTTTCTTATATTAATTATTTTCTGGGTAAGATGTGTTGCTATTTCATTATAAGAAAATGTAATGCCATGGGAAAATCAAATCTGGATTGATTGGTCCTTCCACTATCATTATAACTTTTCTAAATGGTTCCATCAGAATACAAGAAAAGAAAACTTTGCAAATCATCAAAGTCAATGGGTATTGATTGAAACCATGTGCTTAGAAGAGTAAAAAATTCTTAAGGATGAGTTTGTGTTATTGTTGTTCTACTTTATTATTTTATAGAAAAAAAGGAAGTGGTGGGATATATTAGATTTTATAGTTGAACTTAATTGAAATTTTTTACTTTGAGAGTCATTATTGAATGTTTGGTGCCATGTACACTAGTTATCCTATATCTGTGTCATGTTAATGTAATATTCTATCATGTTTTGTGTCAACACATGTTTTATTTGCTCTTTATCACTCATATGAAAGCATGTATTTGTAGTATTTTCTATGTATTATTTACATATTAGCAAATTCCCTCCATGCTTAAATTATAATTATCCTCTTATTACTATTATATTCTGATTATTTAATTAACATTTATAAAAATGATAACTAAAAATTATAAAAAATTAGGATAATAATAAAACCCTAGATTTTAATTTGAATGAACTTTATTTGTATTTCATAGGTTGGAAAAATAATATTTAATTCATTCAACCATTTGAGCTATTATCCTAACTAGAATTTATAAGCTATACTTTTATGAATTTACCTTTTAAAAATAAGATGAATAATTAGTATTAAAAATTATATATGAGAATATTAAAATATGAAATCATTGCTAACCTAAACATGAAATTAATAATCTCATCAAGTTTATACATTAAAATTTTTAAGACTATATAAGAATCTTAAAGTAGAAATTGATATTCAAAATTATTAATTATGTACTTCACAAAAGAAAAAAAAAAGAATTATAAATAGTTTCTAAATAAAAAAGATGACTACATTCAAAAATTGGAATCAGTGAAAGCTTAAGACTTGAAATACAATCTTATACAAAAACTATAAAGGATAAGATGAGAAAGCTAATGTAAGGGATAGTAAGCTAATGATAGTATAATTTTAACTAGAACCATATCCAATTATTAAAACTACATTATCCACTTCAACATTCAAAAGTTAAAGATTAAATTTATAACATATAATTTCAAATTATGTAAACATAAGAATGATTGATTAAGTTTAACTATTAGTATTTTTTGAAACTAGAGGATTAGAGAGCTTTGGGGTTTAGAGAGGAAGAAGAAGGTGAGGTTGTGTGTGAGGGAGAAGTAGTGTGAGGGGTTTCACATGGTTGCTTTACGCATGCTTGCACTTAGCTTCCTCCTATGGCCTTGGTGAGTTCTTGATGATTCTCTTGGGAGAGAAGCTTCAAAGTTAATTGTATAAGGTTCTCTTCCTTCTCTAGGAGGGAGAAAAAGGATTGTGGTTCTCTGCCATCATAAGATGGTGCCATCACAAGGAGGGTGAAGAAGGATTCTGTGCTCTTTACCTTCTCCATCATGGAGAAAAAGGATTGGAGGTTCAGTGCCGTCACTAAGAGGGTGGCATAGCATCTGGTTCTTTGTCGCATAACATTTGGTGGAAGTGATTCTTGTAAGGGCTTTTCCGCCTTGTTATGGGGGTAAAAGAAGAGACATTATAGTGTTAGTACAATACACAGAGTGAGGACTCTAGGAAGTGGACATAGGTTAAGGTTGATCGAACCTCTACAAAATCATTAGTGTGCTCTTCTTATTTGTGTTTTATTTTTCTACATTTTTTATTTCTACAATTTGAACTTACTATACTAATCTCATCATTCTTTATCAACTGCAATTAGGTAAATTTGTTGTTTGAATAAGCATGAAAATTTTCATATTTGGATTAATATATTTGTGCCTTAAAATGAAAAATATTTTAAACCTTGATTTGCTTATGCATGTGTTAGATTAATTACTTATTCAGAATTGTTTTTCAAAATCATAAAAAGAAAAATTGTATTGGTGTAGTAATTACTTATTTAGATTAACCACTTCATATTTGCTTTTAGATTTATGTCTGATCAAAATGATTTTTTGTGACATACTAATTTATTATTATTATTATTAGTATATTCAAAATTAAAGAAATAAGAATCGACTTTGATTTAACCCTAAATTTTTTACATAAGTTTGGCTTTCTAAAATATCAATTTCAAGATTACAAATATATTGAATAAATATATTTTAAAATAAAAAAAGAAAATTTTGTCAAACGCAGTAATTATTTGTTGTGCTTTGGTGCTTAATTACCAATTAACTTCGTTGAGCCTTTCAAGCCAACGCATTTGACCTAAAACCTGTTGGCTTGCTACGGCAAATCTGATTGTCTTTATTTTTGTTAGTTTTAGGCGCGTGCGTGCCACGTCAGTTCGACATCCGAAAGATACGCGCATCATTACCTCGCTATATATTATAAAATTTGTGACAACCATCACTGTTTCAAAGAACCAAGCGTCAGTGGACCGTCAAAGCCACGGCTATGTGGAGGCCTAAATACCGTTTCCTCTTGGGCAAATTTTATAAATGGACATCATAACTTTTATATCAGTAAAACGAAATGACAAAAATCAAACATAAAATTAGGCAGTCGTGGACCCAGGACCCGGCTACTCACATCAATATATCATAAGAATATATATTTTAAAACTTATAATTTTATATATTTTTAAATATTTATAATAAATTTTATAAGAATCATTATTTATGTAATTTTAAATAAATAAATAAATAAAATAATTTATATATAGTTTTAGAGTATATAACATTATGACAAGTAATATAAATAAAAGTTATAAAGTTTATATATATCTAGCCATATTTGAATAAAAAAATTACAAAGTTAAAGACCAAAAATATTGAAGTTAAGATTTTCTACTTTGAAGGAAAATAATAATTTATATCTCTTATTTTATTATTTAATAATTTATACCTCTTAACTCAATATAATAGACATTTTTGCGCCCTCGAAAATTCGTGGCAGTTGAGAGATATGAAGTTTAGCGTTATAGTTTTATAAGAAGCTCCAGCACACAAACCGTTAAAAAGAAGGGGTGCGAGAGTCATATGAGATATAATGATTTTTACGTGAAAAATCTTTAAAAATGGAAAAACTACGGCGCGTGGCCTAGTTAAAATGATTTCATTAGTATTTGTAGTTGATTACAAATTATGCACTTCCGCATGGGAAAGACATTGGCTCAACGTATAATATAAAGCACATTACATAGTGGGGTTGGAAGAATCTAATGATAAGAAAGCCATTCTCAAGATAATGTTGGTTTGTTCATTTGGTAGGTAGGGTTGTATTTTGGCAACGGAGATTAGAAGTACAACAGTAGCTGACAACAGTGGTCGGAGGGATCGTATTTGACGAGCGATGGTGGTCAGAGGGATCATAATCAACAGGCTACCGTAGACAGAGGGAGCGTGTTTAGTGAGCGATAAAGGTTAAAGGTATCGTAGTCTGTGGGTGAAGATGATCAAATGGCAATAGGGATAGTGTTTTAAGGAACCATACTCCACAGGCAGCTGTGGTTGAAGGGACTGTAATCAACGGGCGAAGGTAGTCAGTGAGACCATAGTAGACGGGCAACAATGGTTGGAGGGACTGTAGTCAGTGGGCAATGGATGTTAGTACCTAAGCAATGGTCCCATGACAGTCGAGTGAAAGTTCAGAGCTAGTTTGCAGCGTAGTATGTTGCAAACCTGGATTCAATTTTACAATTTTGATGATAACAAATATTTCTGACATTCCTATTTTCTTACTACTGTTACTACTGCACGTCAATTTTGGTTGCCCTACCTACGAACATTTTAGGTCCACAAGATCAATTACATTTCAAGCCAGCTCAAGATTGGGTAGATTAGGACTGAGTCAGTTTGTAAGTATAATCCATGTGTTTTTATATTTTTTTGAGTCAAATGTAATAATGTGGATCATGATGATAAGTAATCATGCACACACACACTCAGGGGGAAAACTTCTGTAGGCTTAAGAGTTTTTCTATTTTTGATCACATTGTACAGGCGATCCAAAAATCATCCTGGATGATTGGTTAAAATAAAAAATCCTAATTAGGGCATTTATGTTAAGACAATTGAATTAAGCAAATTATCCTGGATGATATTAATATCATCTTATATAATAGGCTCAAATTAGAAAGAATCAGCTGCCAATTCTTTTAGGTATGTTATTAATTTTAGAAATAGTATAGGACGATTCCATATCGCCCTGGATGATTCATTGCATTCATGCCTAAAATAATCAGGTAATTAAGGAAAATAATTAAGGTTTGAGTGATAGATCATGTCATCCTGGATAATTATAGGATCGTCTTGGATGATTAGTTAGAAAAATCTTAGTATTCTCCTGAATCACCTGGTCGACCAGACCAATATGCTGGACGATCAGTAGAAATTCTCTATCGTCTAGGTGTATCTCTTGGATGAACAGAATAATGTACTAAATGATAATCTCTTATTTTGAACTAATCGTACGGGACGATTAAAGAATCATCTTGGATGATACATTATGTTTCTTTATCATCTAACATATATCTTTTGGATGATCAAAACGATGTGCTAGATAATATATATGGTTTTTAACTAATCATACAGGATGATGTCCACATCTTCCTAGATGATTAGAATAAATAAGTCTTGTAATCTTCTATCCCTCGCAGATTGTCCTAGTTTTTTTTTTTGAAGAAAATGCCAACTACATTAAAGCTCAAAAAACCACAAACCACCAACAATCAAGTTTTACCTAAAGCATCACACTCCTCCTTCAAGCAATACAAGAAAGAAGAAGGAATGGATCCATCCTGGATATTCTCCCAAAAAAAGGAGTTATCAAGATCCAAATTAGCACAAATGTCTGCTAATTTGTTCCCAACTCTAAGCGAAAAAGAAAAGACAATTTGATTAAAATCCAACGAAAAAGCCAAATTCTCATCAATCATCCTACTAACCTTCCAAGATTTAACCGCATTTTGAAGCATCTTGATGATATTGAAATTATCCCCTTCAATGATAACACCTTGTGCTTCAAACATCCAATCTTTCACCAGCTTTTTCAAGTATACCACAGCCAATAGTTCCAATTGAGAGATGTCCCAATGCCAACACTTCTCACCAAAAGCCACCATAAATCTGCCTTGATCATCTCTAGCCACTCCACCTATACCAGCCATATTATTGCTTTTGAGAGCAGCATCCACATTTATCTTGATCCACCCGGGAGGAGGAGGATGCCAAGTAGATAACAGTCCAAGCTGATTAGCATCCCAGGAGCTCGTTTGAATATTCAGGAAATTACTGCTTACAACAAATGAAATGGCATTTGCTGCTAATGTATTATCCGAATCTTCTCTATCACCATGAATCAACTTATATCTACTTTTCCAAACCAGATAAACTGCTGTACAAAACAAGTTAGCACCAAGATAGTTCCTTCCTTTAACTCTAAGAAGAAAATCCATGCAACTCTGAAAACTATCAAATTTTGGAATCATAAAGCCCCAATTATTGATAACTGAAATCACATTCTTGATTTTGAAACAACCACAAACTAAATGGTTCTCATCTTCATCAATACCACATCCTCTCGGGAAATGAGAGTCAATACAAATTCTCCTATTAACCAAGAAAGGATTAGATGGAATACAGTTATTGCAAAGCCTCCACCAAAAAAGTTCTATTTTTGGTTTTAATTTGATTTTCTTCAACCATCTCCAAATATCCAACTCCATCCCATGCTCCAGCGTAGCTTCAAAAGCAAGAGCAGTAACAGATTGTCCTAGTTGAAAGGGCTGAAAATACACTAATCATATAGGAAATCTGTTGATCGTCCAAGAAGATATTTGATAGCAAGTTGCAAATTAAGGAAAATTTTAAGCCCTTTGTTGAGATCTTTTGTTGATGTCCCGAACTGAGAGAGCCAAGGGAAGGAGAGGGAGAGCTTGGGAGAGAGAGAGAGGATCTTGTGAGGACGAGTTTATGAGGGGTTCATAAAGGTTGCTCCAAGTAAGGATCTGTGTCTTCTTCTCTAGTCGTCCCTGGTTCCTTGGAGGCTCTATGAAGGTCATTTTCAATAATTGATCAAGGTTCTATGTCTGCTTCAAGAGAAAGCAAAAGGAGTCTGGGTTCTTTGCCTGCTTTAGGAGGAAGCAAAAAGAGTTAGATTCTCTGCCTCACTAGGTTCAATGGAATGGAGTTTGTAAAGGCTTCTATGCCTTACTGTGGGAGTAAAAGGAGAGTCACTGTATTTTAGTGCAATATCTAGAGGAGAGGCTTCGGGGAGTGGACGTCGATCAAGTTGACCGAACCACTATAAAATCTTGTGTGCTCTTTCTTATTATGTTTTCATATTTTAATTTTTGCACTTTATTTTTATGTGGATGATCATATGGTTTATATTTTAAAATATTTTAAAAAGATCATACTTTTTGTATAAGAATTTTTAAAATGATCAATACACCTCTCTCTTGGTTAGCCTTGGTTAGTTTATAAGGGCTTAACAAACCTAACAAACTTTTAAGTGGTATTAAAGCGAGATTTATAAAATCAAGTTTTATACAACTTTTAAATTTTGATCCATGGCTAACTTTGGTAACCAAAATACTGCAGATTGGTATTCCATTACCCGACCACCATTATTTGATAATCTACCTTTTAATTTCTAAAAAACTCATATGTTCACTTTTTGATAATCTATAGATTATCACATGTGGATGCTTAATAAAAAATGTTATTCTACACCTTCACATGAAGTTAATGGCATCAAAACTGAACTTTCATTTACTGAATGAACTTTTAATGATAGAGATTTAGTACAACTCAATACAAAATATTTAAACTATTTTTTATATGTATTAAAATCTGAAGATTACATTTGTGTTTCAATTTATACAACAGGTAAAGAAATATGGGATAAATTATGTATCACTTATGAAGGCACAACTGAGGTTAAGCAATCAAGATTAAATATCATGCTTCATGACTATTAACTCTTTTACATGAAACCTAGTGAGTTAATATATGAAATATATACTAGGTTTACACAAATTATCAGCCCCCTATATATCTTAAGAAGAGAACTCACTATCTATGAGAAAGTTAACAAAATCATGAGATGTTTACCCTCTTCCTATGATGCTAAGATAACAGCTATCATTGACTATAGTAATTTGAATACTTATTTCATTGAAATATAGTATAACACACATACATTTCATTCTTCTTTCCATTAGAAGGAACCCAAATTTGTTTAGGTTCCTAAATCTAACATCTGATGATTTTGTAGGTGTGCTCTCACCAAAGACCACATGAGAGCATATGGTATATGGATAGCAGATACTCATGACACATGACTAAAGACACCAATCAATTCATTTTGCTGGAGGTCAGGGCTAGAGGCAAGGTCACTCTTGGAGACACCACCACCAAGAAAGTGGTGGATACAGGTATAATAAAAAACTCCAAGAACCTTTTAATTGAAAATATTTTACTTGATGGCTTGAAACACAACTTGCTAAATATTAGTCAGCTTTGTGATAAGGGCTTTATCATAAATTGTTTTTCAAATACATGCATCATTAGCTTGAATAATAATATTGTTTTATAGGAAAAAAGGATTTAAAACATGTATATGCTTAATTTAAATAATATTAAATGTGTTGATTTATTTTGCTTAAAAACTACTTTTGATGAGTCTTGGTTGTGGCATAGGAGGTTATGTCATGCCCGCATAAAAACCCTCAGGAGAGTAACCCAAAGGACCTAGTTAGAGGTGTCCACAAGCTTAAGTTTATTAAGGACCATCTATGTGATGCCTATAAATTAGGGAAATAAGTCCAATCCTTTTTCTATTTCATTATGGACATTAGTACTTCTAGACTTTAGAAGTCCTTCACATGGATTTATTTGGACCCATTAGCACTACCAGCTTAGGGGAAAAAGTCTATAGATTTATAATTGTCGATGACTACTCGAGGTTCACTTAAATTAGATTTCTATCACATTAAAGTGAGTCTTTTGATGAATTTAAATCCTTATCTACTTGGATTAAGAAAAAAGCTAGGTTGTGAGATCTTAACCATTCATAGTGACCATGGTGGAGAGTTTAAAAATGTGAGATTTAGAACTTTCTATGAGGATCAAGGGATTAGTCACAACTTCTTAGCTCCTAGGACCCCTTAATAAAACGGGGTAGCTGAAAGAAAGAACATGACCTTAGTTGAAGTTGCTAGAGCCATGCTGGTTGAGTATTTACTTCCAAAATATTTTTGGGCTGAAGCAATAAACATAGCTTATTATGTGTTGAATAGGGTGAATGTTAGATCCAAACTGAATAAGATACCATATAAGATAATTAAGGGTACAAAAACTAACCTTTTACACTCCCATGTCTTTGGCTATAAGGTTTTAATTCTTAATAATGAGAAATCACTCTTAGGAAAATTTAACCCAAAATATGATGGATTGTTCTTAAGATATTTAAGTGTTGGGAAATTCTTTAGAGTGTTTAACAAGAGGATATTGGTGGTGGAGGGGACTATTTATGTAGTGTTTGATGAATATGATCCTAAGAAGTCTAGAGTTGAGGAATTAGATGAAGTTGGAGAGATTATCCAAGGAGTAGAAATTGCAAATTTGGGGGAAAGGGTAGAACCTCAAAACACTTTGTCTAGAGATTAGAGATATTCTTTGAGTCATCGTAAAGAATTGATCTTAGGAGACACTTCTGAAGGTGTTTGAACTAAGCATAAACTTAGGAAAGAAGTAAACTACTCTGTCTTTATCTTAATGATTGAACCCACCAACATCAATCAAGCCCTTTCTGATAAATTATGGATCTTAGCTATGCAAGAAAAATTTAATCAATTTGTGAGGCATGATGTCTGGGAGTTAATAGAAATACATAAGAATCAAAGTATATTAGTAACCAAATGGATCTTTAAGAATAAAATGAATGATTATGGTGTGCTGGTTAGGAATAAAATAAGATTGGTGGCTAACGAGTACAACCAAATAAAAGGGATTGATTTTGAGAAGATCTTTACCCCCTGTAGCTAGACTGGAAGCCATTAAAGTGCTACTAGCCTTTGCCTATTATAAGGAATTTATGTTTTTCCAAATGGATGTCAAGAGTGCCATTATGAATAGGGTAGTAAAAGAAGATGTATTTATAGAGCAATCCACAAGTTTTGAGAGTTCCTAATTTTCAAATCTTGTTTACAAACTAAAAAAGGCCTTATATGGATTAAGATAGGTACCCAAAGCTTAGTATGAGAGGCTTAACATATTCTTACTAGAGAGGGCGTTTGTTAAGGGGAGCATATACACCACCCTTTTTCTAAGGAAAGTAGGAGATGAGTTACTCATTATTCAGATCTATGTGGATGATATATTTTTTTGATCTTCTAATAAAAAGTTATGTGATGATTTTTCTAAAATAATGAATAAGGAATTTGAGATGAGTATAATGGGAAAATTATCTTACTTTATGGGATTTAGCATAAGATAATTGGATGATGGAACCTTTCTTAATCAATCAAAGTACATTAAGGACATCTTGAAGAAATATAAAATAGATAAAGCCAAGATAATAAACTCTCCCATGAGCTCTAGTATTTAGTTAGATAAAGATTCAAATGGAAAATTTGTTGATCAAAAGAAGTACATAAGAATAATTAGATCACTGCTTTACTTTATTACTAGTCGATCTGATATAATATTTAGTATTTGTCTCTATGCTAGATTTCAAGATGATCCTAAAGAATCCCACCTGACTGCAGCTAAGAAAATCCTTAGATATCTCTTAGGGATCCAAAACTTATGAATCTAGTATCCTAGGCACATCACTTTTTTTGAAATTATTGGATATTCTGATTCTAATTTTGCAATGTGTATGGTGGATAGAAAGAGCACTTTTAGAACTTGTCAATTCATAGGGCAGTCCTTAGTTTCCTGCTCTAACAGAAAATAAAACTTTGTTGCACTTTTCACTATTGAAGTTGAGTACATTGCCTTAGGAAGTTGTGTGGCCTAAGTCCTTTAATTGAAGCAAAAAATTCTGGATTTAGGATTACTTATTGGCATAATTTCAATTATATGTAATAATACCAGTGCCATCTACATCTCTAAAAATCCTATCTAATATTGAAGAACCAAACACATTGATATAAACATCACTTTTTTAGGGGCCATATTACCAAAAGAGATTTGAGTTACACCATGTAGCAACTAAAAACCAACTAGCTGACATCTTTATGAAACCACTGGCCTTTGATATATCCAGCATCTTAAAGACCGTATTGGGTGTGATTGACATAAATGCATGAGTTTGATGATTTTTAAACTCTAAACTTAATATTTGCTGAACTTTCTCTTATTTTCATTTTTTGAATTTTCTTTTATTTCTGACATTTCTCTTTTTTTTTATTATTTATTCCTTTTTATTTGGTGGTGCTTTTCATATTTTTAGTTTTATATTTTATTTGCTCTTTTTAATTTTTTTGGTCACTACTGAAATGATATTTTATGCATTTTTTTATTTTTGAAAATTTGTAATTAGTGGTTAACATCCCGAAATTAGTTAAAGGAAGAAATACTGTTGATTGTTTCCCTTCCTCTAACTCCTTTAGAGGTGTAAGTTTCTTTTCAAAGAAAAAAACTTTTTCAAATTAAAAATAGGGCTTTGAAATTGAGACTTTTTTATCTTCTTATAGTAATCTATCTCATATGAATAATGTTTAAAGTCATTAAATCACTTTCAAGCTTTTCTTGATCAAGTTATTTTATTTATCATATGAATATAATTCTGATTTATGGTTTATTCATCCTTATATTAGAGAGTGAGGTTTTCTTCTTTATTATCTTGAAAATATTATCACAACTGAGAGTCTTTACAGATTTTGAAATAGAGCTAGCTCGTGAAAATGATAAGAGGTGTATAACGAGCCCACAAAAAAGTGAAAAGATGTGCAATGATAACCAAAAAAATTGAAAGGTACGCAAAGTGTATCAAAAATCAAAAGACGTGTAAAGTGCACCAAATAATTGATAAGAAGCACAAAGTAAGCCCACAAAAATCAAGCTTCCTTCTCTTTCAAACCTTTAAATCTTAAAAGAATTAATATGTCACTTGATATCTTCAATCACTTGATTTTTGAAACCCTTGATTTTGACTAATTACTTTGGTACATTACTTTATCATGTATGTTTTCTGAAATGAAGTATTGAATAGATCACTTTTTTTGGCTGATTTTCTTTTTGAGTTAGATTTTTATTTTCAAAAGGTTTTTACCCTATAGGGAATCCGAGCTGTGAAATTGCTCTCATACCAATTGAAATTGCTCTGATACCAATTGAAATTACTAGATGCGCCAAGAGGGGGGTGAATTGGATGATTAAAAACTTCTTTTAATGAAAAGAAGTATCTTTTTATGACTTTATGGGGAAGCGAATTTCATTCACAATAAAAAGATAGATAATCACAAATTTCACCCGACGCAATTAACCACAATAAAAATAAATGCGGAAATAAAGCATAAAATAAAGGAAAGAACGCACCAATTTATAGTGGTTCGCAGTCAAACCATGACCTACGTCCACTCCTTCGGAGCACCCTCCGAGTATTACACTAAACTTTAGTGATTCTCCTTTAGCTTCCACAGCTAGGCGGAGAAGCCCTTACCAATCACTCCACCTTCCCCGGTGCGCGCGGAGGAGCCGGGTCCTTGTGACACCAATGAGATCTTCTTTCTTCCCAAAACTTCCTTCAAGAGAACCTTGAATCTGAGGTACTTGAGTGTCAAGCTCGCCGGAGCAACCGTGTGATCTCCTTCACACTCCTTTGAAACCCCTCAAAGGATCTTCTCCCTCACTCAAACTTCACCCTTCCCCTCTCCCTTTCAAGTCCTCTCTTCAAGTTTTCTCCAAAAGACAAACGGACACAATGGCTGCCTAAAAACTCTTACAAAGTCTTATGAGAGTGCTTAAATAGAGGGCTCAAAAAACCTAAAATACTCAATTCGCGGCGTCAAATAATACGTACCGTAACGATCCTAAGATAGTGCCAGTCGATGTGCCAAAAAGACCTGTTAGTACTAGGTATAGTCAGTTACTACTGTACGAACAGTTCAGTGAGTTCGTACTGTAAGAGTGTCCTGTTACGAGATGTACTGTAGAACAGTTCAATAAAAGTGCAGTTTCGTCCAGAAGGACGAAGCACTAGGGCACGGCCAGAATGTCTCTGTTGATCTTGTTATAGTACGATCTAGATCGTACAGTACGACAAGATATCAAAATTAAGCCATTTTGATTGAACATTCAGCGTGATTAAGTTAGGCAATATTTTAAACATCGGACAGTACGATCATATCTTTCAGTACATGATTAGAACAACGTTTGAAATTTCTAATCTTTGCCTAATTTAAAATGGACACGGCGAGGTTGCTAATTATAACAGATCGTACAGCACGATGTGGTGATCGTTACAGTACGTATTAGTTATATTTCAAAACAATAATTTTTTCAGAAAAATTAATAAATTCCTAATATTTAGTTCTGTTACATCAGATGTAAGTAACTAAATAAATTCGTAAGTCGATGGAACAGAAAAGTTGAAAGATATTTGTATAAATTGTTTTTTGCTCCCTTGTGGGTTAGTTGCATGTCACAAACTAACATACATTCTTACAAGATTTGACCTCAATAAATGAAAGAATTACAAGACATCTTGAGTACGAACCAATTCCTAAATCTGAGCTTGAATCTTCAAAGAACGGTGCATGATGTACCTGAAATATTAGTCAACATAGAAAGACATATGCACTGCAAATACTAGGAGAAATAAAATATTAATAAATATTATTTGTTATCATCAAAATCATAAACTCGGAAGCCCGAGTTGCAACAAGCTGGGGATAACAGGATCTATTTTTCTCCCACTTTTCAGATTTTAGCTATGTTAGCTCATTCCTTATGAATTTTTAATTCAATCAGATAAAAAATTTATCATATTCTTTCTTTGATAAAAAAAATTATTTTTCATTCTTTTTGTCATTTTTATCATCTTTTTATTGTTTTATTTTTAATGTTTACTTATTTTGTATGTTTTGAGGCCCCTCTAATCCCCACCTTACATCATCAAAATTTTTATTTTTTATCATATCATCCTGGATGATATTCCTATCATCCTCAATGATATCATCAAATTATCCTTCATCATTTATCTAACGACTGCTCTAAGTCCATTATTTGAGATCATCTTGGACTTTATATTTTGATGCTTTTTATGTAATGTTTTTCTTACACAAATGTTAGTTTCTATGTTGTATTTTCTATTTTGTGTTTCATTTTGATTTCCTCCTCCTTTTTGTGATGTCAAAAGGGAGAGTAGTATTAGTGTTAGTGTTAGTTTTGGTTTGTTGTATTGATAATTTTTGTACTTCTGTTGTTTAGTGTTTATACCACTTGCTTGCTTAAGTAAAAATTATATTGCTTGGTTCATAATGTTCTCCTTTAGTTTATATTTCATTAATATGCTTGAGTTGAATTTCCTAATAAATGTTTGCCTTCATAAAAAGGGGGAGATTGTTTCAAACATGGATTTAAGGATTACAATTTTGATGATAGCAAACATTTCTGACATTCTTATTTTTGTACTACTATTACTACTTCACATCTGTTTTGGTTGCCTTGCCTACTAACGTTTCAGGTCCAAAAGATAAATTTCAATTCAAACCACCTCAAGATTGGGTAGATTAGAACTGAGTTAGAATGTAAGTTTAATTCCAGTGTTTTTACCATTTCTTGAGTCAAATATAATAATGTGGATACTGATGTTAAGTAACCTTGCTCAAACACACTCAGAGGAAAAAATTCTATAGACTTAAGAATTTTTCTATTTTTTATCACATTATATAGGACGATCCAAAAATCATCCTTAATAATCGGTTAAAATAGAAACCCTAATTAGGGCATCTATGTTAAGACAAGTAAGCAAATTATCCTAGACATTATTAACATCGTCCTAGACGATAGGCTCAAACAAGAAAAAACTACCTGCCAACTCTTTTAGGTATGTTATTATTTTTAGAATTAGTACAGGATGATTCTATATTGTCTTAGATGATTCTTTACAATCATGCCTAAATGTGTTAGGTGATTAAGAAAAGTAATTAAGGTTTCATTTATTGATCATATCATCCTAGATGATCGTAGGATTGTCGTAGATGATCAGTTAGAAAAACCTTAGTCTTCACCTAGATCATCTGGATGACCAGAACGATATGCTGGACAATCAGTAAAAATTTTCCATCATATAGGTGTATCTCCTGGATGACCAGAACAATGTGCTGGATGATAATCCCTTATTTTAAACTAATCATATGGGATGATTAAAGAATGGTCCTTTACGATATATTATGTTTCTTCATCATCAAACATATATATTCTAGATGACCAGAATGATGTGATGGATGATATTTATGATTTTAAACTAATCATAAAGGATGATGTCCACATTGTCCTGGACGATTAGAATAAATAAGGCTTCTAATCGTCCAGCCATCCTATATCGTCCTCGCTAAAGATGATAAGTTATAAATTAGGGCAAATTTTAAGCCCTTCTTTATAAGATCTCTTACTTATTATGTTGAGATCTTTTGCTTCTCTCCTGACCAAAGAGAGCTAAGAGAAGGAGAGGGAGAGCTTGGGAGAGAGAGAGAGGATCTTATGAGGGGGAGTTTGTGAGGAGTTCATAAAGGTTGCTCCAAGTAAGGATCCGAGTCATCTTTTTTAGTTTTCGTCCCTAGTTCCTTGGAGGCTTTAGGGAGGCCTTCTTTAGCAATCGATCATGGTTCTCTTCTTACTTTAGGAGGAAGTAAAAGGAGTATGGGTTCTCTTCCTGCTTCAGGTGGAAATGAATGGAGTCGAGTTCTCTGCCTCATCGGGGTTGGTGGAAAGGAATTTGTAAAGGCTTCTCTGCCTTATTGTGGGAACAAAAAGAGAGTCACTATATTTTAGTTCAATACCCGGAGGATAGGCTCCGGGGAGTTGACGTAGGTCAAGTTGATTGAATTACTATAAAGTTTGATGAGGTCATTCTTATTATGTTTCCACATTTTAATTTATGCACTTTATTTTCTTATAGATGATCGTATAGTTTTAGGTTTTAAAATATTTCAAAAAGATCAAGCTTTTTGTTTAAGAATTTTTAAATTGATTAATTCACCCCCTCTCAGTTAGTCTCGGGCTAGTTCATAAGGGCTTAACAAACCTAACAAGCTTTCATTATAAAAGTCTGATGGCGATCGATTGACAAGAGGTAGTCCAGCAGGGATTGATGGCCAGACAATGGTTTAGTGATTGTTAAGAGTAATTTCGGTGGCGATCAATGGTTGGGTGGTACTTTAGCAATGGTTGGTGGTGGAGCGGTGGTTTAACAATAGTCGGATGGATGTTTGATAGTGTTTGATGGCTGAGTGGTGGTTTAATGATGGTCTGGTGGAGTTCCAGTGGAAATCAACGGTTAGGAGGTAGTCTTGGCGGGGTTGTCGATCTAGCGATGGTCTGGCAACTGTCAATTGAGGTTTGTCAGAAGTGGTATTGGAGCTCTTGAAGCCTCAAAGTTCTTTCCAATGTCTAACAAAAAGTTTACCTTCTTGTAGATAGTAAGGGTCTATTTATATATTTGGAGTGCTCCATCGAACGACCCATATTGATCCCCCGATCGTAAACTGTTTTTGAAGTGTTTGAGTGCTTTAATGGAATCCAGTCATCTTAGGTCATTGGATTTGTCTCACCGAGCCACTTGATTCGACTATAAGCATGCCTTATTTGGATATCTTTTGGTCATCCAATTTACGTTTTAAATCTTTGAAACAATCTTCTGGCCCCTAATTTACCTATTTAGGCTCGGATTCGATCAATTTTCGCGTCGTTTGGTTTGTCTCATCGATATGTTTAATATGATAATAAATTTGTTGAAATTGGAGTTCAAATGGACATGAATTTAATTTTAAAAGTTTCCAACTTGAATATATCTTGAGATTTGTGCAAGATCAAGATGATTTTTGGTGACTTATAAGACAAAAAAATAATTATTAAGATATCTTTTAAATTTTTTTAGTTTGCCATATTATTATACACTCTAGACTTAAAAATAAATGTAATTTGATTATTTACATAAAATTGTTTGAATAATATCTCCTATGAAATTTAATGTAATTGTTCATAATTTTTAAAATTTATAAATTTATAATTTTCAAAAAATATATTTATTCATATATATAGACACACACACACATCCTTATTTATTTATTAAATAAATGTTGCTAAAATTCAAAATAGTTTGAAAAATTTAATAAATAAAATTAAGATAAATTAGAAATTATATATATCTTTACTTTAATTTAAACAGCTTGCATATAAATTAAAATTAAATATTTGTATAAGATGGCTTGCAGTGATTTTGCCTAATATAAATTTTGCCATCTCAATTTTTGTTTTACTTGATATTTCACCAAAAATCATCATGGTGCATGAATCTCGAGGCGTATTCAAGTTGGAACCTTTAAAAATTAACTTTGGGATCATATGAACTCCAATTTCAGCGAACTTATAGTTAAACTAAACATCTCAAACATATGAAACTAACGAAACCAAAATAGGTCATATCCGAGCCCAAATTGGTCCAAATTGAAGGCCTAAAGCTTATTTGGAAGGTTTAAAGCCTAAATTGAATAATCAGATGGTATTCAAATATGTCTTTCTAATAGTCAAATCGAGTGGCTCGACGAGGAAAATCCAATGAGTTTAAGATCATTGAATTTTGACATTATTAAGATACATAAACATTTGAAAAACAATATATGATTGGGGGATCAATATAGGACATCTGATGGAGAACTCCAAATCTACCCCAATTCATTTCTATATTTATGGGACAATCTACAGTAAAGAATTTATTAGTAGATCCAAATCTTCTTCCCACATGAAAGGGGGCTTCGAGCTGAGTCATTTGTTTGGAGATTGGAGAGAGCTTTGAGGCTTTAAGAGCTCCATCACTACCACTAGTGAACCTCCATCGAATGTCGTCAAACCGTCACCTAGTTGTTGACCACTAGTAGACTTCCACCCGACCATCATTAGATCACTGCTCGGTCGCCAAGCATTGCCATCCTTCCACCTGGTCACCAACTATCACCAAACTTTAGCCTGACCATTGTGAGATCAGTACTCGATAGTTGCTAGACTTCCACCCCGTTGCCAACTATCGTCAAACATTCATTGAATCATCAACCACTACCGGGCCGCTGACTTCCTCAAACTTCCACATGACTTCCATTAATGGCCAAACTTCTGCCCAACAGCAAACTGTTGTTTCATTTATGCCCGATCATCATCAAATCATTCCCCGTTATCTAAATTTCTGCTCAGATGCCTTAAGACTTTCATAACACCATCATTAGACCTTTTCTCAACTCTTCAAACTACTGTAATTTGACTACCTCTAAGCCAAGGGACATGTTATCCTTTATAATTCACTCAAGTTTATTAGAGTCTTTTCACCTAAGCGAGGACCATAGTTTTTTTCTCTTTAGATTTTCAATATAAAAAATAATAGGTGTTTTAATACTCTCGCTCGCTCTCTCTCTCTCTATTTATGTGTTGGATATCCATGCATCACTAAGAAAAAAAGTTTACTCACTTTACTACTGTAAATATTCTAGCTCGTAATAGTTTGGTGCCGTCTATAAAAATCCATTTCTTGCTGGAAGGTAACTTTTGCTCCAACCTTGAAAGGTCATTCACTTCAAAGTCCTAGGTACGATTGGAGTGAGATAGTCCATCTATCATGACTTATTATCAATTCGTAAAGAAGTAATTCAATATTGAAAGCAACATCACTACATTAACAAACATGTGTTACTTTATCACCTCTCAATCAGATGTCATTTATGCATCAAATTCATGAGATGTAGATTTGGACTAGGGGAAACCATGGTTGAAATATCTTATACAGTTATGGTCAAGCTTGTCCCTCAAATATTTTTTATATAAAAAATAAGCTTGCTAGTAATTATTTATCATGAATCTTCTCAAGCTTTAAGTGAATATTAAACTTTATACAATCTCCAGCCGAACTTTTACTCCTTAGGCAAGGTCATAGTCTCCACCTAAAAAAAGGAAGTAATAGTTTAAGTGCAAATCTTTTTTCACCTTTGATTAGTGATACACACAACATTCAACCCCTCCAAACTAAGGCATAATCGATCATAGGGGGAGTCAATTTGACCTCTTCTACAAAGATTGCGAAACCCTTAAAATTTTTAATATTTTTCTGTTGACCTAGAGCAGTCAATAATCATTTATGGAGCAATTATAAGTCCAAATCGCAAATCATCTTGTAAAACTATTTATAGTGTTGTGTTTTAATTTTCCTAAGTTTTGGGTATATTTAAATATCATAAGAAATTGACACCTATCAATAGTGGGGTTTTCGGGATCATTAGGTGTTTATTTTTTAAATAGATTTCATAAGAATTTTTTAAATAAAATTTGTTAATTTTTTAATATATCTTTTTGTAATTTTTAAATATTGGATTTTAAGATATAATTTAAAAAATAACCTCTTATAAATTTTTGTAAAAAACCATTTTAAGCTTTTTACACAATTAAAATTTTTATCAAACTAAAACTTTTTAACCATAAAATTAAAACGTGCAGAAAAATAAAAATGTGATAAAAATAAAAAAAATACAAAAATTAATAGTGGTTCGGTCTAACTAGACCTATGTCTACTCCCTGAAGACTCCCTCTTTAGGTATTGCACTATTACCAAAGTGATTCTCTGTTTTCTCCCACATCAAGGTGGAAAAGCCTTTACGAAATACCTCTCTTCCACCAATCCTTAATTCAGCAGAGTACTGTCATCCTTTCACACTATCCAAGTGATGGCAAACATCCATCATTCTTTCACACTTTCCAAGTATCGGCAGAGAACCATCATCATTTCACACTTTCTTAATGTCGACAGAGAACCATTGTCCTTTCACATCCTCCTAATGTCGACAAAGAACCATCAACCTTTCACACCCTCCTGATGTCGGTAAAGAGCCATCATCCTTTCACACCCTCACACCCTCCTGTTATCAACAGAGAACCAAATCTTCTTCAAAGATCTTCTCTCAAGCAACTTCAAAGAAGTAAGGAAGAGATTTGACAAAACTCACAAAGAGATCCTCACCTTTGGACAACCTTATGAACTCTTCACAATTTTCACTTGCAAGATCTCTCTCCACACTCTCAAACACTCTCCTAAAGCACTCTCATACTTACTCTCAAAGAAAATACGTAGAAGTATATATTCCATAGGTAGTTTTTAGAACTTTATATAAGAAAGGCATAAAAAACCTCCCAAAAAATTGAAATTTTAAATTTGATCGTCCATGATTATACTTCACGATCATAAATCATACATACAATCAAT
Source organism: Dendrobium catenatum (assembly GCF_001605985.2). Lineage (NCBI taxonomy): Eukaryota > Viridiplantae > Streptophyta > Magnoliopsida > Asparagales > Orchidaceae > Dendrobium > Dendrobium catenatum. Next base: position 310,866 of record NW_021319008.1, on the reverse strand, counting down.
ACTAAATTTGTTTGTATGATCAAATATGAACCATTTTCATACTCTGATTGACCTATATATGAACTGACATTGTACAATACGACCAATTCAAAATTAAACAAACTCATCAAGTATAATTCTGTACGAACCATTTTGTAATCTAAGTAATGTCATGTATGAAATCCATATCATCCAGTATGATATCTTTTAATCAAACCATGTTTCATTTGGTACAAAAATGGACCCAACCATTTCGTACTTTAGAAATCGTATGTATGATCCTAGGATTATATAGTATGAACAATTCAAAAAATTTACCTATTCATATGGACAAAAAGATGCGTGACCATTACATACTTTGGACGTCTTCTGTATAAACCTAAGATCATACATTATGAATAGTTTAAAAAAAAAAAATCAAGAGTTCATTTGGATAAAGTTTTATGTATCTATTTCGTACTCAAGAAGGCGTATGTATGAAGCTAACTTTGTACAGTACAAACAAGATATAGAAATTTTTCCTAGCTTGATTTGATTTACTACTTTATGGAGGAATGCTCAAGACAAATCATCCCGTACAATCCAAAATTATATAATACGATTAGTTTTTTAAAATATGCAAATTTTTACACTCCCCCTGTGTGTGTGTACATGATTACCCAATTACAATCACACTCTCTCAAACTCAAAAAAATAAAATAAAAGTACATACTTCAAAAACTATAAATCCTAATCTAATATGACTTAAAATCTTCAATAGGCTAGAGTATGCTTTCTATGAAATGTTAGTACACATAAATAACATAAGCAATATTTCAAATATATGTTAGGAGAAATAGTAGTCAATACAATAATATTTTGGAATCATAAAAAATACACACGATATGAAAATATAGTTATGAAAACTAAGTTGTAACAATCTCCTCCTTTTTGATGATGACAAAATAATTATTGTTTGAATTAACATTTAAAATAAATTTTTTTCTTAGCTCCCCCTAAATGAATGACCAACTAAATAATATGGGGTTCCTATGAAGATTAAAAAATAACAAACCTAATAAAAATAAAAATGAAACCAAATAAAAAATAACTCGAACAAAAACATGAACTCAAACAAAAATATGAACACAAATGAACAATCAAACATTCAAAACTTACACACATGCAATGAAAACATACACACTCAAAACATACACATACATGCACACACATTCACAATACATCAATAATCAAACAATATTCTGATCCCCCCTTTTGACAATAATAAAAAGGGAAGTACAACTTGAAATGAAGGGTTTTAATAGATAAATCAAAAGAGTTGAAGGAGAAAAAGATTTTAAACCAATTGCTAATATAATAATAATTTATTAATACTAAAAAAAATTAAAAATTTTAAATCAAAGAACAACTATGATAAGAAAAGTCAATCAGAGTCATTATTCATTCTAGACAAATTAAATAAAAATGATTATTACAAAAAATGATGAAAGAAAGATTAGTTAACTTCAAATTCAATACTGTATATAATTGTTAATTAGATGGATTTGGATTAAAGATTGAAAGATATTGAAAAGAACATAATAAAAAATTTAATTTGCGACATTGCGCATCTTTTTAAATATTTATGGCACACTTTGTATATCTTTTCTATGTGGGCTAATTTTGTGCAACCTTTCACTTTGCGAAGCATTATGTAACTTTTTTGTTTTTGCGCGCTTTGTGCATTTCTTTTTGGGTCTTTCCAATATTGATAATCTAAAATTAAATTTCACTAATACCAAAAATAAACATATTGAAAAAGAAATAAAAATAATAAGACATCATTCTTGTAATAATTATGGCTTAGATATCTTTGTCTAAAAGATCATGAAATTGATTTCCTTATCTAAATTAAGTTATAATTTTAGTTTAAATTTTTAAAAGAATAAATTTTGTAAGAAAATTAATTTGTAGAGCAAACTAATTGATAACTCATTTCAATGATCAATTTCAAAAGGTTTTTCTCACTAAAGATACAAACATTTCAAGAATTAAGAATTAATACATGTTTATAAAACATATTACATTTCATTGATATAAATGATCACATACAAACATTTCATTGATACCACACATAACAACAATCAACAACATCATCACATAGATACAAAAACAATATATAAAACCACTACACTCATAGATAAAAACATCAGAACAACTAACACAAAAATTTAGAAGCAAGAACAACATAGAAGTATAACTAGAAATCTGAGGGGCCCTGATCTAGAGGAGGATGCTGGTTGAACATTAAAAATTAGCTATTCATTATTTCTATGTTCGTGTTGACGTATCAAATTGACCATAAATCTAACTCATATCTTCCTGATATCTCACATCCTATTAATTTAAGTGATTCTCAATTTGATCAAATCATTGATCAAAATGAATCTCCATTCTATGAAAGCGCTAGACCATTTCCTGGTAGAAATTTTGATCAGATCCAGGTGCAGGTGCTGGAGTAAGAGCTCCCCCTTCTTTTATAGAATCATCACTCTCATCTCACCCAAAAAAGGCGCAAAAAGAGGCATTAGTAAAGTAGATAGGAAGTTTTGTGGGCAGATCAAGATGATCAGATTATACTTCTTTTCTGGGATGCAGGTAACTAGATATCCTAAAGCCATATTTTTCTTCCTCTTATGATGTGTAAGTCTAATTTCAAAAAGATTGTAAATATAGTCCATAATGAGTTAGGTCATCTAAAGGTTTTTCAATCATAATCAGATAGGTGACTGTAGACAAAAGTGGAGTCATATTTATGTAATCACCAGCTTTAAAGATAATATAAGTTCTAAAATTTGCTGGATGACCCAGGCATTTTAATTTAAAGAGTAGACCCTAGATAAATGACATACTTGGGAGACTCCTTTAAGAGTTTGATTAATTTCAGTCCAATCAAAATTGGCTCTTGAGGTAAAAGTGTGGCTTTAATCCCTTGGGTTCTCAAACAAAAAAAGTTGCCTAAATATTCATTAGTAATTTCTACTTGTTATTTCTGTACATAATAAGTAATCATGTTGGCCAAGAAGCATTGTAAAATTTGTTTATGGTAGGCATAAATGAGAGTAAGAATGAAAGAGAGTTGAGTCGAAAAAAATAAGGGCATGACAGAAAAGTGAAGATCATCCTGAATGAGAAGTCTAGAAGGGGTGATTTTTGCAGTAGAATACCTAAAGTAGGCATCCTCATTCACCTTAGAGAGGAAGTTATCTTCCCCACCTCTTCTAGAAGAAGAACCCTTAGAAAGACATGTACATTTGCTAGAACTTTCCATTCTTAAGACAAGGGCTCTACAGGGTTTTGAAATGGATATGAAAGTGAATGAAAATGATTTCAAAGACCCTTCTATTTAAAAGAAAATGAGCTATCATACAGTATAAAATTTGGATTAAATGTATAATTTTAAAATCATATGGGACAAAAATACTTTCATACGTACAAATAGAAATGACAAAAAATGAATGGCTTTTTGTAAAATACCAATTATGAGGCATCCATTCGTACATGCTTTTTGATCAAACAATTGTATAGACGAATAAGTGTTCATTTGAGATGATCAGAATATTAAAGATCATTTTGAAGATGGTAGGATTTGTACCCTATAGAAACTGACTACTAGATCTTACAGATAAAATATGATTTCATACATATGATCAAGAATTAATAATTGACTCCAACTGGTAAACCATCCCCATGGGTATAAATAAAATTATACAAATAATATAATACAATGACATCATCATACATTATGAACCCTATAAAAAACTAAGTTTCATGTGGTTAACTCAAAAACCTACCATGCTCGTGCTATAGAATTTTTATGGGACCAACAAAGTTTCATATAGTATGAACAGAACACTTAGAAAATAAGACATGATAATTAGAAAATCTTCTCAAAACCATTCGTTTTTCATCAAGTGACATGCTTCAGAGTAAAAATAAAAAATACATAACTAAACACATAAAAATAAATGATACAAACAAACAGAGATAAACTAAACAGACACGTATATATACAACCCATCAAGTTTGCAAAATTTTAAATTTAAGCATTAAGATCAATCACATCTAACCTGGTTCTTAAGGTGCTAAAAGAGTTAAAGGCTATTGGTTTTATGAAAATATCTACAAGTTGATTTTCTATAGTAACGTGGTTCAATTCAATCTCTCCCTTGGCTATATAATCTCTATTGAAGTGATGCCTTATGTCTATATGCTTGGTTCTATAATGTTGAATAAAATTCTTTGAAATGCATATGTCACTAGTATTATTATAAAAAATTAGAGTTATGCTAATTGAAAATCCTAAATCAATCAATTATTATTTCAACTAAAGAACTTGTGCTACACAACTACCTAAGGTAATGTATTCTACTTAAGCTGTAGATAGGGCTACTGAATTCTTCTTTCTATTGGACCAAGAAATTAAAGAGTTTCTTATAAATTAATAAGTTCCAGATTTACTTTTCTGATCAACCCTATAACCTATAAAATTTGAATTAGAATATTTAATAATTTCAACTGAAGAGCTATGCTTAGGATATCAAATCTCTAAGTTTAGAGTTCTCAAAAAATATCTCAAAAATTTTTTTATTGCTATCAAATGTGATTCTTTTAGATTAGATTGAAAACTAACACATAAATAAATACTAAATAATATATCTGGTATACTAGCAATCAAATAAAGAAATGATCTAATTATACCTCTAAATTTTTTTGTCAACAGATTTTCCTTTAGGGTCCTTATCTAATTGAACTGAGAAACTCATAGGTGTAGTCACTGGTTTAGCATTATGCATTTTATATTTCTTGAGGATATCCTTAATATACTTTGACGGACTAAAAAAGTTGCTTCCTCATTTTAATTTATGCTAAAACTAAGAAAATAACTCAAATCTCTCATTAAACTCATCTCAAATTCACTACACATCATTTTTAACAAAAATCATAACAAAGATTTTGTTTGTAGATCCAAACAAGATGTCACATATGTTTGAACAATGATTATATCATCTCCTATTTTCTTCAAAAAGATAGTGATGTCTATACTTCCTTTCATAAAAGATCTCACTAATAAAAAAGTGCTTAACCTCTCATACCAAGCCCTAGGAGCCTATTTTAGTCCATACAATGCCATTTTCTTTTTAAACACATGATTAGAGAATTTATTATTTTCAAAACCTGGAGGTTACTTAACATAAACATCCTCTTATATCACACCATTCAAAAAGCCACTCTTGATATCAATTTGATATAATTTAAAACCTTTAAAATAGGGAAAGGCTAATAAAACCCTAATTGCTTCAAGTTTTACTAAGGGAAAAAAATCCCTTCAAAATCAATCCCTTCTATTTAATTATACCACTTTTTCACTAATCTTGCCTTATTTCTGATCATAATTCCTGAATCATTTATTTTATTTTTGAATACCCAATTAGTTCCCATAATACTTTAATTTTTTAGCCTTTCAATCAATTCCCAAACATCATTTCATAAAAATTGATTCAACTCTGATTGCATGGATAAAATAAAAAATTCATTTGAAAGTGCTTGATTTATATTTATAGGTTTAATCATCAATATAAAGGCAAAATAGTTCACCTCTTTACTAAGTCTATGCCTTGTCCTAACACCCTCACTATGTTCACCTAAAATTAATTCCTTACTGTGATTCTTAGAAAATTTCCATTCTCTAGGAAAGATTTTTCTCTTGGTCTCCTTAACTACTAAAGTCTTCTTATTAAAAACTCTATAAGATTTTCTAATATTAGAGTATCCACAAAAAATTCCTTCATCAGATTTTGGATCAAATTTTTCTAAAGGAGTTTTTCCATTATTATGAATGAACACCTTACATCCAAAAATATAAAAATGTGAAAAATTTGGAATTCTTCCCTTAAGAAGTTCATAGGGTGTCTTATTCAATTTGGATATAATGTTCACCCTATTTAGAATATAACAAGTTGTACTAATCACTTCAGATTAAAAATATTTAGGAAGTGAATAATTTGCTAGGCTCTATTAGATTTAATTAATGTTTTGTTCTTTCTTTCAACTATCACATTCTGCTAAGGGGTCCTAAGTGTAAAAAATTATAATCAATTCATTTCTCTTTATAAAAATCTTCAAAATTTTCATTTTCAAATTCATCTCCATGATCACTTTGAATTGATAAAATCTTGCATCCTAGTTTTCTCTGAATCTAAGTTAAAAAAATTTCTAAATCCCTCAAATGATTCACTCTTATGAAATAAAAAATTATCCTAAGTGAATCTAAAAAAATTATCAACAATCATAAATCCAAATACTTTACCTCCTAAACTTATAATGTTAATTGATCTAAAAAGATCCATGTGAATAATTTCCAATGGTTTGCTAGTTCTAAGATCCTTATTGGAATGAAAGGAGGACTTCACCAATTTTTCTAGTTGACATGCATCACACAATTGATCTTTAGTAAAGTGTACTTTTGGTATTCCTTTAATAAGTTCTTTCTGGGTAATTTTCCTAGGATTTTTCATGCTAGCGTGACAAAGCCTCATATGCCATAACCATGATTCATTAGAAATTGTTTTTAGAGAAAAAGCATTAGGATGTTTAAAACAATTCAAATTAAGCATGTATATGTTACTTAACCTAATTCCATTCAAAATATCAATTCCTTTTTGTCTTATTATGCAGCTAGTGGGAAATAATTTTACACTATAATTGTTATCACATAGCTAACTAATACTCAACAGATTATGATTTAAACCTTCTACAAGTAAAACATTCTCAATTAAAAAATTGTTCAAGTTTTTAATCATACCTATACCAACCACTTTCCTAGTGGTATTATCTCCCAGTATAATCTTACCTCAATTCTTGGCTTCCAGTGATATGAATTATATAGTATCTCTAGTAATATACTTAGAACATCCACTGTTTAGGTACCAAATGCTCTCACGAAGTCTTATATGAGAGTGATTATATAATATAATTAAACATTAGTATTGGGAAGCCAAACAAATTTGAGTTATCCTCTTTGCAATAATATTCTAGATGTAAGTTTGATATGCATTGTCTTATGCATCTTTGGTCTCCACACTATATATGATTTATTATAAATAATGCAAGTGTGAGAATATGGCCAATCATTCCACAAGAAAAATATTTAACTCTAGGAAAATGATTTTTCAATCTACGTATGTAAAATTGTCTTTTCTTATATTTTAAAATTTTGGTTTCTTTTCAGAATTGAAAAATTATTCAGGTGTGGGTGGAATCCTATTTTCCTTAAGTGTTTTTAATTAAACTTTAAAAGACGAGTTTGTACTTTCTAACACAGTATTGTCAACTTTTAAATAATACTCTCTACTATCACATCCATCCATAAAAATTTTTAAATATTTTTTAAGTTCAATGTGGGATGATTTCAATAGTTAATACTATTTGTTTAATTCATCAAACTAATCCAATTGTTTTATGTAATTGCTATCAATCTATGTATGATATTTCCTAAGGATTTCATACCTTTTTTGTAATTCTAGGAAATCTAAGTTCAACCTAGCATGTATCTTCTTGAGTTTTTAATATGCAGTATATATTTTCTGAAAAACATTAAATAGTGCTTCAAATTTTAAGTCGCATACCTCATCTTAATCTAACTAACCAAGTTTGCCGGCCATCAAACATAGGTTGGTAACTTCCTCCTCTACTTTTATTTTAAAGAAATCCGAAGCTGAGTCTACCCAAAATACACTCTATAATCTTCGTTTCCCCTTCCTCACATTTGTTTTCTCCTCCACCTTCTCCTTACTAGGATTGGCTTTAAGATTCGGGCATTCAAATTTGATGTGTCATAGCTTCCTATATTCATAGAAAATAACATCATTAGAAGCCTTAGAATTTTTGTGGAACTTATATTTATTCCACTGCTGATGTCTCCTTTGCTTCCTTTTTAGAAAACTTTTGAATTTCCTTATCATGAAGGCAATGTCATCTTAGATTGATCACTCCCAAATTCATCCAATTTCAATGCTATGTTCACCTCCTTTCACTTCTCACCTGTATCAATATGTCTTTGAGTCACTCCTTATTCATAAGAAATTAGTGATATAAGAAGATTGTCAATAGAAAAAATAGTTAAATCTTTTGATTCCATTATAACAGTGATCTTTGCATTATAAATAGTAGACAAACAATGAAGTATCTTATTCACTTTCTCAGCAATCGTTAGTTGCCTATTAAAAATATGCAATGAGATGACTATTTAAGTGAAATTTGTATACATGTCAGTGATTGATTCATTTTATTTCATGCAAAATAGTTCATAATCGTGTAGCAAAATGTTCAATCTAGATTATTGCACTTTGTTAGTCACTTCATATGTGATACAAAGTCTATCTTAAATTTCTTTTCCACTTTTATAGGTAGAAACAAACATATAGTCTTCACATTTAAGTGCATAGAAAAATTATTCAAATATTTGATGTTTAATAGAGATAAGTCTATTTCTTCTATAGTCTAATCAACAAATAATATTTTAGTTCTAATGCCATCTACAAGTCTAGTTAGCCTAGTGCATCCTTCATGTACTAAAATCAACATGCGATAGTGAAGCAATTGAAGAAAAGTAGACATATGTTTTTTACAAAAATCAAAAGAAATTTTATCAAATAATGGGGGTCTAATGATCAAATACCCTTCAAGTGTGTTACAGTTTCCAAAAGTATCCATGATCATTTTCAAAAAGTTGTATAAATCTTTATTTTTAAAAGTAGGCTCTAATATCACTTGAAAGTCTGTATAGATTATTAAACCTAACGTAATTGTCCCAATACTAACCAAGAGGGGGGAGGGGGTGAATTAATAATTTAAAACATAACCTCTAGTAAATATTTATAGAAAACTATTTTAAACATTTTGCATAATTAAAATTTTTATCAAATTAAAACTTTTCAAAGACAAAAATTAAAATGTGTAAAAAAAATTGCGATAAAATAAATAACACAAAAAATTATAATGGTTTGATCCAACTACACCTACATCCACTCCTTGAAGACTCCCTCTTTAGGTATTACATTATTACCAAAGTGACTCTCCTTTTCGTCCCCCAGCAAGGTAGAGAAGACTTTAGAAAACACCTCTCTTCGACCAATCCTCAGTACGGTAGAGTACCATCATCCTTTCAGACTCTCCAAGTGTTGGCAGAGAACTATCATCCTTTCACACTTTCCAAGTATCAGGAGAGAACCGTCATCCTTTCATACCCTCTTAGTGTTGACAGAGAACCAGATCTTCTCTAAAGATCTTCTCTCAAACAACATCAAAGAACTAAGGAAAAGATTCGATAAAACTCATAAATAGATCCTCATTTTTGGACAACCTTGTGAATCCTTCATAATTTCCACTTGCAAGATCTCTCTCCACACTAAAACATTCTCCCAAAGCATTCTCACACTTTCTCTCAAAGAAAACATGAAGAAGGATCTATTCCATAGTCAATTTTTAGGACCTTATATAAGAAGGCCTGAAAAATCAACCACAAAATTAAAATTTTCAATTTGACCATCCATGATGGTACAATACGATCGCAAATCATATGTATGATCAGTACAAAATTCATATGTATGATCTAGTATAAACCATTTTCATACTCTGATTGACCTATATATGAACTAACATTATATAATATAATCTATTTAAAATTGAATAGATTCATCCGGTACGATTCAATACAAACCATTTTTGTACTCTGAATAATGTCCTTATGAAATCCATATCGTACATTATGATATGTTTTAATCAAACCATATTTCATTTGGTACAAAAATGGACCTAACCATTTCATACTCTAAAAGTCATCTGTACGATCCTAAGATCGTACAATACGGACAGTTCAAAAAATTTGCCTATTCATATGGATAAAAAGATATGCAATCATTTTGTACTCTAGACATTATTTGTATGAACCTAAGATCGTATAGTATAAACAATTCATAAAAAATTAGGAGTTTGTCGGGACGAACTTGTACGTATCTATTTCATACTATATAAGGTATATGTATGAAGCTAACTTTGTACATTACAAATACTATTTAGAAAATTTTCCTAGTTTGGTTTGGTTAACTACTTTCTAGAGGAACGCTTAAGATAATTCATCCCGTACGATCCAAAATCATACAATATAATTAGTTTTAAAAAAATTTACAAATTTTTTTACTCCCCCAGTGTATGTACACGGTTACCCAATTACAATCACACTCTGTTAGACTCAAGAAAAGTATAAAAAGTACAAACTTCAAAAAATATAAATCCTAATCTAATCTGACTTGAAGTCTTCAACAGACTGGAGTATGATTTGTCTGAAATGTTAGTACACAAAAACAAAAGTAATATTTCCAATATATATTAGGAGAAATAGTAGTCAATACAATAATAGTTTGGAATAATAAAAAATACACATGATATGAAAGCATAATTATGAAAACTAAGTTGCAAAAATATGTATTTTACTTTTTTTTATACCATCATGGCTAGTTAAATTTTAGTTTTGTAGCTCTTTTTAGTATCCATGTAATATAGTGTAGATATTTATTTTGATGAAATGAAAGAAACATGGTGGATGAGTTTATTTTTTAATATTTGAATATTTAGTAGTTATCTAGTTTTTAGTTTATAGTTTACTTCAATGAATATTAGTAAAAAATTTCAAAAAAAATTTAAAACTAGATCTTTTAATTGCTTGTTATAGCTTAACATGATATGATCTTTCTTGGTCGAGTTAGGTTGTGATAAGCTTTTATGGTATTAGAGTAGTAGTTTTGGAATTGGATTGTTAAATAGAGCTATAAGAATTGATATATATTTCTATTGGAAAGTTTAAAGTTTGTATGGATGTTCATTATTTCTATTTCATGTGTATGTGTGTTTAGTTGAATATTCTCTATGAATATGGATCCAACAGTTGGTTCAGATACTATTTTATAATTTTCTACTTTGATAGCTCAGATGAACGGAGAGGCATAGAGCAGGGTTCCTATTATCAAATCTAAAGAAGTAAACAAAAAGAAATATATATTTTTAAGAATGAAGCCTCCAAGATTTGAGGGTACTATTGAGCCTAGAGTAGCAGAGGATGGGTTAAGAAGGCTAGAAAAGACATTAGATGGTATGTAGTGTATTTTTGAGAGGAAGGTATAATGATCAATCTTTCTGTTTGAAGGAAAGGTAGAGGGCTTGTGAATGGGCTAGCAGTAGGAAAAAAATTTAAGGCAGATTGAACTCTTTGATTACATGGGAAGATCTTTGATGTATTTAGAGCTTGGTTTGTATCACCTTTTGTATGATAGCAAATACTACATAATTTCTTTAGGCAAGTTCAGGGAAACATGTTAGTTACATAGTATGAGGATGAGTTCACTATTTTGGCTAGATATGCTCCATAATTACTTAGAACTCCTACAAAGAAGTTGTATAAGTTCTTGAGAGTACTTTATGATTGTTTGAGACAACCTCTAGTTCCATTTCACATTTATAATTTCTCTGAACTTGTGGAGAGAGCTCCTTTGATAGAGAATGACCTGATGGATACTTAGAAATAGTGGACTGCTAGTAGGAAGAGGTTTAATGATGAGATTTATGTTAGTGACTTTTCTGAGAAGAGGAACAAATTTACACCTTGAGATTTTATAAGAGGTAGACAGTCGGCATCTATAGTAGTCTCTAACAGTGGAAATATATCAAGTTCTAGTTCTATTAATGGAGCAATGGAAATATATTGAGTTGTGGTTGACACAATTCTAGTCAGTTAATGGGTAATAGTGTGTTCGAGGGTAGGACTTGACCAACGTTTTAAGTTTAGATCTAAGAGCTTCATGAGATGCCAGGGAGATCGAGGAAATTTCTCTCTGTACTTTTTTGGAGGGACCATCTAGTAGAGCTGGTGGTTCGAGTTTAGTCGAAAGGAGTCCATCTGGTAGTGGTTAGAGAGAGCCTGGTTATTTTATTTCTCGAACTTCAGTTCAGCCACATGAATATAGTTTAACTCCCCAGGAGGTTCGCAATGCTCTAGATATTATGACAGGTACAATTTATATTTATGAGCATTGATGTCATATTTTATTAAATTTTGGAGCTAGTTGTTCCTTTATTTCCAAGCATTTCTTTAATTTACTCACATGGCTTTAGTTAAAATGCCTCTTTCCCTTTCTATTATTTTATCAACTTTAGAAGTAAGATAGCCAGTAGATTTTATCTCTATGATATTGAAATTTCTTAAAAGAAGTGGAAAGCCAATTTTATTTTATTACCTATTTCCTCATGTGATGTTATTTTGTGTATAAATTGGTTGAGTGAGTATATGGCTCAGATTGATTGCTTGAAGAAGTTAGTTATATTATTTTTTGGATAGTGAGAGTTATGTATTCCAAGGAATTAGAGGTATTTTATTCTATTTAATCTTTATGGTAGAAGAAGATACATTATTATATAAAAATTGATGGTATTTCTATCATCAGTCTGGGATAGGAGTATAGATGCTGGTTCTCTTTTTGATATCTTAGTAATACAAGATGTTTTTAGATATATTTCCTGATGAGTTAGTCAAGTTAACTCAAGATATTGACTTAGAGTTTTATATTAACATATTTTTAGGTACGACCTTGATATCTAAAGCTCTATATAGGATGGATCCTAAGGAGATTTTGGAGTTGAAGGTTTAGCTTAAGGAGTTGGTTGACAATGGATTTGTTCATCCTAGTAAGTCTCCCTGGGGAGCACCAATTTTATTTGTGAATAAAAAAGATTGTACAATTCATATGTGTATTGATTATATAGAGTAGAATAAAGTTACTATCAAGAATAAGTATCTACTACAACAAAATGATTATTTATTGGATCAACTTGCTAGATCTTGTATATTATCAAAGATTGATCTATGATCTAGTTACTATCAAGTGAAGGTGAGAGAGGCTGATATGGTGAAGATAGCTTTTGATACTCGGTACGATACTATGAGTCTTTGGTTATGCCATTTAGGGTGATTAATGAACCAATTGTCTTTATGGATCTAATGAACATAGTATTTAGATATTATCTGGATCAATTTTTGATTATTTTCATAGATGATATTTTGAATATTCTGCTTCTAAGGAAGATCATGTCAGACATTTGAGGATTATATTAGAAACCTTGAGGCAACATCATTTTTATGCCAAATTTAACAAATATGGGTTCTAGGTAAGGAATATTTCATTTTTAGGACATATGGTAAGTGGTGATGGTATCTCTGTTGATCCCTAGAAAGTTTAGGCAATCACTGATTAGCTGAGGCCTATTATTGTGTTTGAGATACACAATTTCTTAGGTATGGCAGGATATTATAGGAAATTTATGTAGGGGTTTTTTCAGATTTATACACCTCCGACGATACTAACTTAGAAGTCAGTAGCTTTTGTTTAGACACGAGCGTGATAGGCTAGTTTTCAATGACTGAAGGATTATTTAACTTTTTCTCCAGTTTTGGTTCTTCCATCTGGTACGAAAGGATTTTAGGTATTTAGTGACACTTCATTAAGATTTGGAGTGTATTTTGTTGCAGTATGGTACTATTATAGCTTATGCTTCTAAAGAGTTAAAGTCACATAAAAGGAACTATCAAACGCATGACTTAGAGTTAACTAGTATTGTATTTACTTTGAAGATTTGATGTCTTTACTTGAACAGTGTCAAGTGTGAGATTTTCACTAATCATCAAAGTCTAAAGTACATATTACTTCATAAGGATCTAAATTTAAGGCAAAGGATATGGCTTGATTTAATCAAGGACTATGATTTGACTTTTTAATATAAATCTAGTAAGACTAATGTGGTGGTAGACAATCTGAGAAGAAAATTTTTTGGATTATCATATATGTAGCTCACTTTAGATAAGTATTTAATCTAAGATATAAAGAGATTATAGTTGGAGGCAATTTCTTCGACTGATTGGAATTTTGGTATAGTGACTCAGATGATCATTCAGCTTTCTCTAGGGAAAAAAGATTCGTGAAGCTAAAAAGTTTGATGTAGAATATCCAAAGTTGATTGATCAGATCAAATCTTATAAGAAATTTGAGCTACGAGTTTCTTATTTTGGTGTTATTTTCTGTAAGGATAGACTTTGGGTTTTTATTTTTGAAAATCTAAGGCAGGGATTCTACATGAGGCTCATTATTTAGGCTATACTATCTATCTAAGAAGTAGTAATATGTATAAAGATTTAAAGGGTATATTTTGGTGTTCAGGATTCAAGAAGGACATAACAAAGTTTGTATTAAATTGTGAGGCCTATTAGGTAGTGAAGGTAGAGCATCAATGACCAGGAGATCTTTAGTAGTCGTTACCTATTCTTGAGTGAAAATGGGAAGAGGTAACGATGTATTTTGTTTGGGTTTTCCCATATCGAGGTAGGGGCATGAAGTTATTTGGGTTATTACATATTGTCTTATAAAATTTGCCTATTTTTTTCTTATTTGACAGATAAATCTGATGAACAGGTTAACACATGTTCATTTTAAAGATATAATCAGGTTGCATGGTGTGCCAAAGGTGATTATATTTGATTTGGATAGATCAGGTTTACATCCAGATTATTAAAAGGTATTGAGCATGGACTGGGTATGAAGTTGCACTTCAGTATGGCTTTTCATCCATAGACAGACAGAGAGTTCAAAAGGATTATTTAAGTACTAGAAGTTCTTTTGAGATTATGTGTTTTAGATTTTGGGGATTTATTGGAAGGATCATATCCCATTGATTTTTTTTTTGAAAAATGATAATAAGCATAGATTAAAGCAAAGAAGAAAAGGAAGACACCTAGATACAAGTTATTGAGTAGAACCAACCATAACACATTCTTTCTTCAACATATGAATGAAAGAATTAGGTCGATCCTTCTCAGAAAAGTATACCCAAAGAAACTCATAAGACAAGGCTAAGTTAGCACAAAAGTGAGCTAACTTATTACAATTTCGTCTTACATGATGAAGGGAGACATTATTAAAACCCCTCCCAATAAAGAAATCATCATCATCATCATCATAATTATCATCCAATTTCTTTTCTTTGCTATACAATTGAAGAAATTGGATGATATTATAAGTATCACTTTCAACTATAATACCAATGGTATCAAGTAGTTTACCTTTGAGTACCTTATTTAAAGAATTGATAGCCAATAACTCCACTTGTGCAATATTCCAATGAACTCCATAGAAATCAAAAGCCATGATAAGTCTTCCTTTGAAGTCTCGAACAACGCCTCCAATTCCTGCTTCATAGTTCTCCTTGAGGGAAGCATCAATGTTAATCTTATACCAACTGGGTGGAGGGGGATGCCAAGAATAAAAAAGCAGTCCCAAGGACTGATGTACATCCCAGATAGAATAAGATTAAACTTCTTACTATTTACAAAACTCAAAATAGAAGAAGATGTCAATGTATCACAATTCTCCAATTTTCCATGTTTGATCTTATTTCTGTTGTTCCAAGAAAACCAAAGCAAAGTGCAGTAGATCCTAGCCATCACCAGATTTGAACCAGAAAGAATTTCCAATTTGCTCCAACAATCCTGAAAAGAGTTGTATTTAGGAATCATAAATCCCCAATTTCTTAACACATCAATAACCCTCAATAATTTGAGACGAGAAGTGGTAATGTGATCAAAATCTTCAGCAATTCCACAACCTCTAGGAAAATAATTCCCATTTGCAAGCCTTCTTCTCATGAGGTAATCCGCTGTTGGTAATGCATATTTACCAATCCTCCACATAAACATTCCAACACAGGAGTTCAACTGTAATTTATGGATCCAATTAACTAGAACAGAACATGAATTAGTGGAAAGTTCTTTGTACAACAATTCATCCTTAATCAGTGCAAAAATTGATTTTCCAGAGTATCTCTGTTTCAGCTGCAAGAAATCACCATCATCCTTGTTAGAAATTTGAATATTGCTGATTAGAGCAAGGAGTTCTCCTCCAAAGAATAAAGACAATCTATCTAGATCCCAACTTCCATCAAGAATGAAGAAGTCTAGATAAGTGTTTTCATCATCAAAATTGGCAACAAAGGTCAGCCACCTGATCAGGCTCTTATCTAATATCCACACATCCTTTAAAACATTGATTTTGCTTCCCGTCACCACTCTCCATCTAACTGCCATTTTAAGAGCATCCCGCCCAGATTTTATTATCTTCTAAGAAGGAGAACCACCCTTCTTATTGTCATCATTCCACCAGTCTTCTCCATATTTGCATAATAAATTCTTATTCAACAAAGAATTCGGAGACTTTACCAACTTCCAAGCAAACTTGGCTCTTAAGGATTCCACGCTAGAGAGTGCAGACTTTATCCCCCAACCACCCAAAGCTTTTGGCTTACAAATTTCATTCCAAGCAACATAATGTAGTCCATGACTTCCATCTGCCTTATTCCATATGTAATTTCTGCATAATCTCTCAAATTCCTTCAAAACTCCTAAAGGAATGAGAGAGTGTGAACTAATAAAAATAGGGAAGTTAACATAAACCGAATTCACCAACACCATCCTGCCTGCCAAAGAGATGAATTTATTACTCCATGAGTTCAACTTCTTCATAGACTTGTCGAAGAGAGATTGGTAATCAGTCTTTTTCAATCTTCTTAATGCAACTTTAGTTCCCAAGTACTCCATTTCATCAACCGGCTTGAACCCATGAAATATGTAATTACCTTCCTCTCCCTTCTATCAACTCTTTTACCATAAATCATGGCAGATTTATGGTAGTTGATTCTTTGTCCAGTCCAACTACAGTAATCATCAATAATATCCTTCAATCTTTTAAAACTTTTCCTCTTTGCATCAGCAAATAAAAGTACATCATCCGCATAGAGCAAATGGGATATCCTTTGTCCTTTGGATGTAATTTTGATGCCCAAATCCTTTCCCCTGCTGAGAAAGACATTAGAAAGTAGTTGTGAACAAATAATAAATAGAAAAGGTGAGAGTGGGCATCCTTGATGAAAACCACTCTTTCCCTTTATCCATTTAGTGCATCCACCATTGATGAGAATAGAGTAGCTTGGTTCCAAGATGCATTCCATCACCAGCTTTATGAACATCTACGGAAAACCCAAAAGAAGTAACATTTTTTTGAGAGTAGTCCAGCACATACTATTGTATGCTTGCTCCATATTAACCTTGATAGCCACCAAACCATTGATATTTTTATAAAACCTCATTTTGTTGAAGACCTCCTGTGCTAAAAGCAAGTGATCTGAAATTGATCTTCCTTTAATAAAGGACACTTGTTTATCTGAAATGATTTTTGGGATTACAATCAATAATCTATTTAGTAAGATCTTTGTCACAATCTTATAAATATAATTACACAAGCTTATAGGCTGAAATCCAGTTGGAGTAACTGGGTTGTTGCTCTTGGGAATAAGGACTACAATATTGTTCTTCCAATCTTTATCCATTCTACCAGTTAAGAAAAAACTTCTCACAACCATACAAACATCCATACCTACAATGCTCCAGTAATGTTTAAAGAAGGAGTACGTGATTCCATCAAATCTCGGTGCCGTGTTGTTTCCAGAATTCCTTACTACTTCCCAGATTTCTGAATCCCGTAAATCAGCTTCCAAACAGGTTCTATCTTCATCATTTAAAACCTTCCAATGAGGTGACCAATCTGTCAATACACTATCTCTGTCATCCCATTTCTTCTGAAAATAGTTATAAAACAGCTCTTCTATCTCTTTGGGGTCTTCGGTAAGAGAACCATTATTGTTTTTTAATTGAGGAACCAAATTACCATTCTTCCTAGCATTATCAAATGCATGAAATAACTTTGTATTTGCATCACCCTCTTCAATCCACTTCACTTTAGCTCTTTGCTTCCACCAAGTATTCAAATGACCAAGAGTCACATTCAGCTCCTTGACCTTACACCTGAGCAGCCATAGTTTCTCTTCACTCAATTACTCAATATTAGCTTCTTCTTCTTGAAGGATCAGAATTCTAGCCTTTAGCCTTTCTTTGTTTTTGGAAAATTCTTTGAGCTTATTCATACTCCAGTAAAGTAAATCCCTTAATGATTTCTTGCACTTTTTGTTAAGGATTTGCATTTCATCTCCAATACAATTCTTCTTCCATACTATGGCAATAATACGAGCTGAAGCTTTGAAAGAAATCCAAACATCTTCAAATTTTAGAATTTCCCTCTTCTTTGCAAAAGTGTCAAAGATTTTTAACACAATGGGACTATGGTCCGATGCAATTCTGGGTAAATGTCTTACCACTGCCACTTGTAAACAATTCAATGCCAAAGTATTCAACAAGCACTCTATCATATCCCATTGATAGAGTTTGCATATAATAATAGTTATCAATCTAACAAAGGTATAGCTCCTTAAAAAGCTTTATACTAGATAAAATGTTGGACTTTTTTAACTTTTACAAAGATGGGAGATAGAGAGGTGATAGGTTCAAACTTTATAGATGTTACGGTTACGAATCTGATTTTGGGAAATATAATTTTAATGATAGCAAATATTTCTGTTACTTTTGTTTCTCTATGACTGCCTTGCCTACTAATATTTTAAGTCCACAAGATCAAACTGCAAAATGAACAAGCTATAGATTGGGTAGATTAGCACTGAGTCAGTTTATAATATACGATAAGTTTCTTTACATTTTCTTAAGTCCATTGTAATATTATGGGTCATAATGCTAAGTAACGTTGCCCACACACATAGGGAAAATTTCTATCTGTTTGATTAGTGTTTACTATTTTGATCACATCATTTGAGATTATCAGTTAAAAATAAAAACCCTAATTAGGACATCTTTATTAAGGTAGCCGCAATTAAGCGCATCATCCTGGATAATATTAACATCGACCGAGACTATAGGCTCAAATTAGAAAGAATCCACCACTAGATCTATTTACGCATCTTTAATTTTTGGACATCATCCTGGACGATGTAGTGCAATTATGCCTAAATTAATCTAGTAATTAAGGAAAGCAATTAAGGTTTGATTGCTTATCATATCGGCCTGGATGATTGTAGGATCGTACGGGACGATCAGTTCACGAACCTTAGTTCTTTCTTGATGATCAATAATCAGCCTGGCTCCATTTAGGGCAATGCTCTAAATGATATAAACTAAATTGAACTAATCATTCGGGGTGATCTTTAGATCTGCTGGATGATCAAGTTATTTTTTTATTTTTTAGATATCCATTCAGGGCGATGTTCTGGATGATATTTTTCATTTTATACTAATCGGCTAGGACAATCGTGAGATCTTCATAAACATTCTAGTTATTTTTCATCATCCAGACATCCATCCAGGGTGATGGTCTGGATGATATTCATCAAGTTGAACTAATCGTACAGGATGATATATTATCGTCCTGGATGATATTTGACGATTAGTTGCTAATTAGGGAAAATTTGAAGCTGTTATTTAAAAAATCTCTTATTTTCTCAAGTAAAGATCTTTTGCTGCTGTCCTAACCTAAGTGAGAGAAGAGGAGAGGGAGAGCAAGGGAGAGAGAGAGGATCTAATGAGGGGGAGTTTATGAGGGATTTCACAATAGTTACTCAAAGCAAGGATCTGAGTCATCTTCTCCGGTTATCATCCCTAAGTCCTTGGAGGTTTGAGAGAGGTCTTCTTCAGCAACGGATCGAGGTTCTCTACCTGCTTCTGGAGGAAGAAAAAGGAGTTCGGTTCTCTGACTGCTTCTAGAGGAAGTAAAAGGAGTTGGGTTCTTAGTCTACTTTTGGAGGAAGAAAAATGAGTTGGGTTCTCTGCCTCACCGAGGTAGGTGGAAATGAGTTTTGTGCGGGCTTCTCTTCCTTACTGTGGGAATAAAAGGAGAGACACTGAGTTTAGTGTAATACCGAGAAGAGAGGCTCCGGAGAGTGGACGTAGGTTAAGTTGATCGAACCACTATAAAATATGGTGTTTTCTTTCTTATTATACTTTTATATTAAATTTCCACTTTTTAATTTATGTGGTGATTGTTTTGTTATGTTAGTGATTTTATTTGGAGAAATTTTTAGATACCAATTCAACCCCCCCCCCTCTTAGTTAGCCTTGGGACTAGTTGATAAGGGTTTAACATCTCTGACAAACTTTCAAGTGGTATCAGAATGGGATTCATAAAATTGAGTTTTTGAAAACTTTTAAATTTCGTTCAATGGCTAACTTTGATAATCGTAATACTGCGGAAGGGTATTCTATTACCCGACTACCTTTGTTTGATAATGTTTCTTTTGATTTTTAGAAAACTCGCATGTCTATATTTGTATAATCGATTGACTATCGCATGTGGATGCTTGTTAAAGAAAGTTATTCACCTCTGTCTCATAAAACTAGTGGAATTAATATTGAACTTCCTTTCACTGAATAGACTTTTGAGGATAGGGATTTAGCTTAACTAAATGCAAAATACTTGAACTATTTTTTTGTGTTTTGAAATCAAAACATTATAATTCTGTTTCAACTTGTACCATGGGTAAAGAAAATTGTGATAGATTGTGTATTACTTATGAAGGAACCAAAGAAGTTAAACAATCTAGGTTGAATATTTTATTGCATGACTATGAACTTTTTCATATGAAACCTGCTGAATCTATTTTTGATATGTATAATAGGTTTACTCAAATTATCTCCTCATTGCATGCCTTAGGAAGAGAGCTAACTAACTATAAAAGTGTGAATAAAATTTTAAGATGCTTGCCTTCTTCATTTGATGCTAAGATAATTATAATTACTGAATCTAAGGATTTGAATACTTATTTTGTTGATAACTTTCTTCGATCACTCATTGCTTATGAGTAAGGTGTGAACCAAAGACAACTTAATATAGGTGAGTGAAAGAAGGAGAAAACTGTGGCACTGAAGGCCAACAACACGGTAATTGATTCTTTCAGGTCTGAAAGCGATGATGTTGCTTTAATCACTAGGATATTCAAAAGCTTTCTAAGGAAGAATCACAAGAACCATCAGAAATGGAACAAAGGTAAGGGTAGCAAAAATTATAAAAGTTCTTCTGATGTTGTTTATTTTGAATATAGGAAGCATGGAAATGTCAAAGATGATTGTCCTACACTTTTGGATCACCCAAGCAAGGAGAAGGGTGAGGAGAAACCCAAGTACATGAAGGACAATAAGCGGTTCCAAATGGCATTCTGGCCTAATTCTACATCTGACTCCTTTGATACTAAAGCTGAGAAGGAAACAATAAACTTGTGCTTGATAGGTGATCATCTTAATCAGTCTGACCAAAAAGAGGTATGCGAACAAAGTTATGAATAATTACTTGAGGTTTGTGAGAAAATTCATGCATCATATAGAAAACTTAAGAAATCACATGCTAGTTTAAAATAAGAATTTTTAAATCTATAAAAAGAACATGAAGTTTTACTTAAAGATCTCTCCAAAATTGATAGCAATCATATGTCAATACTTGATGAGTTTGATGAGTTAAATAAAAAGCATTATGAGTTGGTTGTAGAGCATGATTTAATGAATGCATTCTACACATAACTTGAAATTGATTTTAAAACTTATATTAATGATTTTGAGCATAGGGAGCACTATTTAAGTGTTGATAATGCTATTTTAGAAAGTGCTAACTCAAGGTTTAAAGCTGAATTGAATGCACTTGAGAAAAATAGGAATATACGCACACCTGAATAATTTTCAATCATAATCCAAAACCAAAATTTTTGAAACATAAGAAGAGGCACTATAACCTGAACAAATTATTAAATCCTTTTCCTGGAGTTAGATGTTTTTCATGTGGTATGATAGGGCATATTTCACACACATGCATTATTCACGATAGTATATATTGGTGCGGAGACCCAAATTGCATGATTCATAACATAACACACATGTATTGCATTCTTCTTTTCATAAGAAGGTGCACAAACTTGTTTAGGTTCCTAAATCTAACATTTGATGATGTTGTAGGTGTGCTCTCACTAAAGACCTCAAGAGAGCATGTGGTACATGGACTGTGGATGTTCATGACACATGACTGGAGATGCCGATCAATTCATTTTGCTGGAGGCAAGGGCTTTAGGCAAAGTCACTCTTAGAGACAACACCACCAGGAAAGTGGTGAGTGCATATATAATCAAAAACTCCAAGAACCTTTTAATTGAAAATGTTCTACTTATAGATAGACTGAAATACAACTTGCAAAGTATTAGTCAGCTGTGCGATAAGGGTTTCATCATAAATTTTTTGGCAAATACTTACATTGAATAAGAACACTATTTTGCAGAAAAATGGATTAACAACGTCTATATGCATGATTTAAATAATATTGAATGTGCTACTTTATTTTATTTAAAAATAGTTGCTGGTGAGTTTTAGTAGTGGCATAGGAGGTTATGTCATGCCAGTATGAAAACACTTAGGAGAGTGACCCAAAAAAACCTTGTTAGAGGAGTCCCCGAGCTTAAGTTTTCTAAAGACCACTTATGTGATGCCTGCCAACTAAGGAAGAAAGTTCATTCCTCTTTCTATTCCATTAAGGACTTTAGCACCTCTAGACCTTTAAAAGTCTTTCACATGGATTTTCTTGGACCCATTAGCACTGCCAACTTAGGGGGAAAAATCTATGGATTTATGATTATCGATGACTACTCGAGGTTCACTCGGACTAAATTTCTGTCGCATAAGAGTGAGTCTTTTGATGAATTTAGATCCTTCTTCACTTGGATTTAGAAAAATCAAGGTTTTGAAATCTTGATCATCTATAGTGACCTTGGGGGAGAGTTTGAAAATGAGATATTTGGAGACTTTTATGAGGATAAGGGGATTAGTCACAACTTCTCAGCTCCTAGGACCCCTTAGTAGAACGGGGTAGTTGAAAGGAAGAATAGGACCTTAGTTAAGGCCCCTAGAGCCATGCTTGCTAAGTATTCACTTCCAAAATACTTTTGGGCTGAAGCGATAAACACTGCTTATTATGTGTTGAATAGGTCCAAACTTGATAATGTTGAAGAGAGTTACTACTTAGCTTTGCATGTTTTACATTCTTGCAACTTGTATATTTTGATGATACCAAATATTACTATTTTGATTATTATATTCTCCTAACATATTTTTTGAAGAATTATTTTTGCTCTTGTGTGTACTAACATTTCAGGAAAATCATACTCTAGATTATTGAAGACTTCAAATCAAGTTCATCTCAAAATATTTTATAAATTGAAGTTGGTATTTTTCTTTTTATTGAGTCTGAAAGAGTGTGATTATAATTAAGTAACTTAGTACACACACATCGGGGGAGAGCTTTAAAATTCATAATTTTTGAAACTGATCATGCAGTACAAACCATGTTTGTACGAGACGATCTGGTCAGTTTTAGTCCTAAAAAGAGCAATGAAACAAATGGGGAGAGGGAAAATTGTTTCTAAGTACTATTCGTCCAGACGATATTTACCTTCATCCTAGGACGATGCTCTCTAGACGTGTTCGTTTGCATGATATTTACTTATGTTACAGGATGATGTTCTCAAGATGACTTCATCTAGACGATAATTACCTTCATCCCAGGACGATGCTCTTTGAACGCGTTCGTTCAAATGATGTTTAATATATGTCCCAAGACGATGCTCTTTGGAAGCCTTCATCCAGATGATAATTACCTTCATCCCAAGATGATGCTCTCTAGACGTGTTTGTTTAAACGATATTTAACCTACATCCTAGGACGATGCTCTCTGGATGCATTCGTCCAGATGAAAATTATGGTTCATCCAAGGACGATGGGGTATGGAATGGTCAAAATGAACTATTCATCCAGACGATTAATATGATTCGTCCTAGGATGACCTTCTCTATTCTGGAAACTTTAGAGTCATTCTATTTTTTGTAACAACAAACTATGTAAATAATAGTTCATACCAGATGAACATTGTTCGTACGGGATGATGATCGGGTATGAAGGGAAATCATACTAGTTCATATTTAGTTTCGTACACAATAGTAGTTTCACTATTCGTTTGTATGAACTAGGATCATATGGGATGATGAATAACACATATATTTGAATAATTGTAATTTTTGGATGGTTTTTTATGTCTTTTATATAAAAGGTACACTTAAGACTATCATAAAATCTTTTTGTCAAAATTGGTCTTCATGCAAAATGAAGGGAGATTAAAGGAGAGAGTGTGAGAGAGTGTTTGAAGGAGAGTTATTACTACTGGAGTGTGAAGGGTTCACTTGGTAATCAAAGGTAAGGATCTCCATTTGTGAATTGTGATTACTTCAATCTCTTCTCTTGTCCTTCTAGATTTCTTATGAGAAGATCTTTTAAGGAGAACTGATTCTCTGTCGATACTCGAGAAGTGTGAACATCAGAAGTTTCTCTGGCTACACTTAGAGAGTGTGAATAGCTGACGATTCTCTGCCAATAATTGGAGGTTGTAAAAAGATGACGGTTCTCTGTCGCACCGGGTTGTAGTGGAAGAGAGTTTTTGTGAAGGCTTCTCTGCCTTACTGTGGGTGGAAAAGGAGAGACACTTGTGGTAATAGTGCAATAACTAAAGTGGGATACTTCAGGGAGTGGATGTAGGTCATGTTTGACCGAACCACTATAAATCTTGCATCTTTTATTTTCTGTTACATATTTACTTTACTGTTTTATTTATCTGTGGTTGAAAAATAATTTTCAAAATTTTACTTAAAGTTTTTATCGATTTAAAATAAGAGAAAATTTTTAAATTACCAATTCACCTCCCTCTTGGTTAGACGTTGGGACATAAGCTTAGGTCTAACAACCTACTTCATATTCAGCAAGTTTCAATAAATAAGACACTCTATGAGATCATTAAGGGTAGGACACCCAACCTTTCCCACCTCCATGTCTTTGGTTGTAAGATTTTCATTCTTAATAATGGGAAGTCACACATAGAAAAATTTAATCCAAATTTTGATGAAGCAGTGTTCTTAGGATATTTAAGTGTGGGAAAATACTTTAGGGTGTTTAATAAGAGGATGTTGGTGGTGGAGGAGACTACTCTTATAGTGTTTGAAGTCTAGAGTTGAGGATGAAAGATGATGTTGAAGACATTACTCAAGGAATTGATAATTTGGAGAAGAGGGTAGAGTCTCAGAACGTTGAAGGAGTAGGTGTGATTACACAAGGAATAGAGAATGTAAATCATAAACCTACACACACTTTGCCTAAAGATTGGAGATATTCTTTGAGTCATCCTAAAGAACTGATCTTAGGAGACCCTTCTGAAGGTATTAGAACTAGGCATGGACTTAGGAAGGAAGTAAACCACTCTTCCTTTATCTCAATGACTGAACCCGTCAACAATAATCAAGCCTTTTCTGATGAGTTTTGGATGTTAGCCGTAAAAGAGGAATGAAACCAATTTATTAGGAATGATGTTTGGGTGCTTATAGAAATACCAAAGGGACAAAGTGTATTTGGAACCAAATGGGTCTTTAAGAATAATATGAATGATTCTGTGTAGTGATTAGGAATAATGTGGGACTAGTGGCTAAGGGGTACAACCAAATATAAGGAATTTATTTGGAGAAGACCTTTGCTCATATAGCTAGATTGTCAGCCATTAAAGTGCTACTAGCCTTTGCTTATTATAAGGGATTCAAGCTATACCAAATGAATGTTAAGAGTGCCTTTTTAAATAGGATAATAAAAGAGGATGTGTTTGTAGAATAACCCATTGGTTTTTTAGAGTTCCTAATGTCTAAATCAAATTTTCAAATTATATGGATTAAAATAGGCACCAAGAGCTTGGTATGAGAGGCTTAACACATTTTTACTAAAGAGAAAGTTTGTTAAGGGGAGCGTAGACACCACCCTTTTTCTGAGAAAAGTAGGAGATGAGTTACTCATTGTTCATATCTATGTTAATGATATACTTTTTAAATCTTCTGATAAAAAGCTATATGATGATTTTTTTAAAATAATGAGTAAGGAGTTTGAGATGAGTATGATGGGAGAGTTGTCCTACTTTTTAGGTTTAACATAAGATAATTGGATGATGGAACCTTCATAAATCAATAAAACTACATTAAGGACATCTTGAAGAAATATGAAAAGAATAAAGCCAATCCAATAAATACTTCCATGACTTCCAATATTAAATTGGATAAGGACTGAAATGGGAAATATGTTGATCAAAAGAAGTATAGAGGGATGATTGGATCTTTAGTTTACCTAGTTGCTAGATAATCTGATATAATGTTTAGTGTTTGTCTCTGTGCTAGATTTGAAGCTGATCATAAGGAATCCTACCTAACTTATGTTAAGAGAATTCTTAGATATCTTTTGGAGACCCAAAACTTAGAAATCTGGTATCCTAGGCACAACACTTCTTTTGAGAATATTATATATTCTGATTCTGATTTTGCAAGATATAGGTTGGATAAAAAGAGCACTTCTGGGACTTGCCGATTCATAAGATAGTCTTTAGTCTATTGGTCTATTAGAAAACAAAACTCTGTTGCACTTTCCACTGTTGAAGCTGAGTACATTGCCTTAGGGAGTTAAGTGGCTCAAGTCTTTTAGTTGAAGCAATAAATTCTACATTTAGGATTACCTATAGGCACAATTTTAATCCTTTGTGACAACACTAGTTCTATCTGCATCTCTAAGAATCCTATCAAACATTCAAGGAATAAATAACATTGACATAAGGAATCACTTTATTAGAGACCATGTGATCAAAAGAGACATTGAGTTACACCATATGAAACCTGAGAATCAAATGACTGACATCTTTACTAAACCATTGGCTTTTGATACTTTGAACATCTTAAGGACCAGATTCAGTGTGATTGATATAAAAGCATGAATGTGATGTTTTACCTTTTCATGCTTTTATTTTTCATGTTTTATTTATGCTATTTTAGTTTTTCTTCTTTTCTTTGTGATCACTATTGAAATGATATTTTATGCCATATTTTTATTTTTGAAAGTTTGTAGTCAATGTTTTTCATCTCTAAATTAGTTAAATGGAGAAGCATCATTTATTATTTCCCTTCTTCTAACCTCCTTTAGTGGTGTAATTTTTTCTTTTCTAAACAAAAGTTTATCTCAAATTAACAACTAGACTTTACGATTGAGATTTTTCCTATCTTGCTACAATAATCTATCTTATATATATAATATTCAAAGTCTTTATGTTATTTTTAAATTTTTTCTAATATTGTCGTTATATTTATCATAAGAATTTGATATTATTTTGTGGCTAATTCTTCCTTATATTAGAGAGTGAGTTTTTATTCTTTGATATTTGAAAGATATGCTCACAACTGAGAGTATTTAAGAGTTTTAGAAAGGGATCTAGCTTGCAAAAATGAAAAGGGCATAAAATGAGCCCCAAAAAGAAGAAAAATTGAAAAGATATGCAATGACTGCCCAAAAAATGAAAGATACACAAAGGGTATCAAAAATCAAAAGATGTGCAAAGTGTGACAATCAATTAACAAGAAGCATACAATGAGCCCACTAAAGACAAGCTTCTTTATCTTTCAAACCTTTAAATCTTAGAAGAATTCATATGTCACTTGATATTTTCGAAGGCTTTATTTTGAATTTCATGATTATGACAAATAACTTTGGTATATTACTCTATAAGATTATTTTTTGAAACCAAGTTTTGAATGGATCTCTTTTTTTTATCCAATTAGTTTCTCTGAGTTAGGTCTTTTGTTTTCAAAAGACGATTTGCCCTGAGAGAAGTCCGAGCTAGGGCTAGCAGGATCGGCTATTATATAATTTTTCAGATTTTGACGATGTTAACTCGTTGTTCTTATAATTTTTAAAATTCAATTCTATGGAGAATTTATCATTTTTTGCTTTGATTAAAAAAAAAAATTTTATTTCATTCTTCTTTTTTGACTTCTATTCTATTTTTCTTTTCAAGTTTTTCCTCTTTTTTGTGATAACAAAATGGGGAGTAGTGTTTGAGTTGTTTCCTCGTACTATTTTCACTTATGTTCATATTTTATTTAGTTTTGATTATTTTTCATCATAAAAAAGGGGGAGATTATCATGAATCTGATTCCAGGAAATATAATTTTGAGATAACAAACATTTCTGTTACTTCTGTTTCTCTACAACTGCCTTATTTACTAACATTTTAGGTCCACAAGATCAAATTACAAATTGAACCAACTCAAGATTGGATAGATGAGGATTGAGTCAGTTTGTAATGTACTACAAGTATCTTTTACCTTTTCTTGAGTCCATTATAATATTGTGGGTCCAGATGCTAAGTAACCTTGCACACACACGCACTTAGGAATTTGTTTATCTATTTGATTAGTATTTTCTCTTTTGATCACTTCATCCAGGACGATCCAACAATCGACCTGGATGATCAATTAAAAATAGAAACCTTAATTAAGATATCCTGATTAAGCAACCATAATTAAACGTATCATCCTAGACGATATTAGCATCAGCCAGGATGATAGGCTCAAATTAGAAAGAATCCGCCG
This sequence comes from Dendrobium catenatum, assembly GCF_001605985.2. Classification (NCBI taxonomy): domain Eukaryota; kingdom Viridiplantae; phylum Streptophyta; class Magnoliopsida; order Asparagales; family Orchidaceae; genus Dendrobium; species Dendrobium catenatum. The sequence continues at coordinate 282,327 of NW_021319008.1, read as the reverse complement.
CTAGATCTATTTAGGCATATTATATTTTTGGACATCATCCTGGACGATGTAGTGCAATTATGCCTAAATTAATTTAGTAATTAAGAAAATAAATTAAGGTTTGATTGCTCCATCATATCGTCCTAGATGATTGTAGGATTATACGGGATGATCAATTCACAAACCTTAATTATTTTTAGATAATCAATAATCGGGTTGGCTCCATTTAGGGTGATGCTCTGAATGATATGAACTGAATTGAACTAATCATTCGAGATGATTTTTAGATTGGCCTGGACAATCAAGTTATTTTTTCATCATTTAGACATACTTTCAAGGTGATGTTTTGGATGATATTTGTCATTTTGTACTAATTAACCCGTACGATCATGAGATCATCCTTGTCGATCTAGTTATTTTCCATCGTCCAGACATCCATCTAGGGTGATGGTCTAAATGATACTTCTCGAGTTGAATTAAATGTAAATGATGATATACTATCATCTTGGATGATATTTGATGATTACTTGCTAATTAGGAAAAATTTAGAGCCCTTGTTTAAAAGTACTCTTATTTTATCAAATAAAAATCTTTTGCTGATGTCATGACCTGAGAAAGCCAAGAGGAGAGGGAGAGCAAGGGAGAGAGAGAGAGAGAGAGGATCTTGTGAGGGGGAGTTTGTGAGGGATTTCATAAAGGTTGCTCCAAGCAAGGATTTGAGTCTTCTTCTCTAGTCATCATCCCTAAGTCCTTGGAGGTTTGAAAGAGGTCTTCTTTAGAAACTTATCGAGGTTCTCTACCTACTTTTGGAAAAATTAAAAGGATTTGAGTTCTCTGCCTTCTTCTGGAGGAAGCAGAAAGAGTTGGGTTCTCTGCCTGCTTCTCAAGGAAGAAAAAAGAGTTGGGTTCTCTGCCTCAACGGGGTAGGTGGAAAGGAGATTTTATACGGGCTTCTCCTCCTCACAGTGAGGGCTAAAGAAGAGACACTGAGTTTAGTGCAGTACCTAGAGAAGAGGCTCTGGGAGTGGATGTATGTCAAGTTGATCAAACCACTATAAAATTTAGTGTGCTCTTTCTTATTGTACTTTCACATTTAATTTCCGCACTTTAATTTTTATGGTGAATGTTTGGTTATGTTTGTGATTTCGTTTAAAGAAAATTTTAAATACCAATTCACCACCCTCTTGGTTAGCCTTAGAATTAGTTCATAAGGGTTTAACATCTCTAACAAACTTTCAGATACTATAACAAAATTTCTTCTAATTAGAGAAAGGTTGAAGTCCACATAAGATAGGCTTAAAAAATACTATAATAAAAAATGCAAGTTAGTTGCGTTTCAAATTTACAACCTGATTTATATTAAATTAGCCAAATGAAAGGAATTAGTAGTTATTGAAAAATTAGCAAGCTCAGTCCAAGGTATATTAGAGATTTTGATATCATTGAGTGGATTGGTAATTCATTTTATAGGTTATTATTACTTGATCATATATGCATAGTGTGTTTTATGTATCTTCTTTGAGAAAGTTCGTGTCAAATTCTTGGAAGAGATTATTTGCTGAGAATATTGAGGTTCATCCCAATCTACAATATAGAGAAGAACTCAAAAGGATTTTGACATATGATGTCAAAGAATTGAGAAGCAAACATATTCCTATGATCATAATATAGTGGAAGCATAACTACCATAGAGGTTACTTGGGAGAAGGAATTTAAGATAAGGCAATTGTATCTAGTTTATTCAAACTTATTATATTTTGGGAATGTCAAGGATGACATTTTTCACAATTTTTGGGCACTATTAAACTCTATAAATTCTCCAGCCAGACTTCTACTCCTTAGGTAAGGTCATAGTATCATCCTAAATAAAGATATTAATAGTTTAAAAACAAACCTTTTTTCACTTTTGATTTGAGATACATATGGCATTCGACACCTCCCAATCATTGCATAGTCGATCGCAAGGAGAGTCAACTCAAACTTTTCCACATAGGTTGTGAAACCCTTCAAAATTTTAAGATTTATTTTATTGACCATGAGTAGTCAATAATTATTTCAGGAGTCATTATAAGTCCAAATGACAAACTATCTTACTAGAACATTTATAGTGTTGTGATTTAGATCCACTAAATTTTTATAATTTTTAGGCATTATTAAAATTTCTTAAGAAATAGGCACATGTCTCTACAAGTGGGGTTATTTGGGAACGTTAGGTATCTATTTTGTAAATTAATTTCACAAGAATTTTCTACAAAAAAAAAAAGATAATTTATGAATATTTTTATATAAGTTTTAGATTTCCAAATTAAAGATATAAAAGAATTTAGATAAAATTAATATTTTAATATAGTATCTCATTCAACTTATAAATCCCATTTTCATATCTTAGCCAAAATGTTTAACATAGAGCTATTTTAGGAATTAGGGAAGAAAGAGAGGAGAGAGAAATAAAAAAACCTAGTTTTGGGAGAGTTGGGGTTGTTTTTGTTTGTCGACCATGTTGATAAACTTGTTTGTCTCAACGTAATTCACATTATGCCCATCTCAATTTTCTAAAAAAATGCAAATTTTAGCAAATTTTTTGATTAAAATTTTATTTTGTTAGCAAAATACGATTAACTTTGCATAGGTAAAACTTTCATTGCGTAACTTTTTATAGTTTATAGAGATTACTATTATGCCCATTTTAAATATTTTCTCAAATTTTATAATGGGGTTTTTAAAATTTGTGGCGTTTTTATTGAATAGTAAATTAACTTGATGTTAAAAAATAGGGTTGTAGTATAAAAAAAGTCTAAAAATATCATTTTACACAATCCCTGATAAATTTGATAAATTTTTAATAATGTACATTTTTTATTAGCAAAATTTTCTGTTGTCGACCATTATACAATACTAAGAAATTTCGATACATGCTCAATTACTCTTTAATTGCTATAATATGATGATATATATGCATATGTGATTATATTATATCTATTGGGAGCCATAAGATGGTAGAATCCTCTGAGATTCTATCTGTGTCTGGGAATTAATGGGAGTTATAAGGGGTCATCTTTTGAGATTTTATCTGAGATATGGACATGTGATACGTTCTTGTGTTATAAGAATAAACAAAAAAGAGTTATAAGGGGCTAGAATTCTTTGAGGTTCTATCTGGGTCTGAGAAATATGATATGAACTACTCTGTGATATGAATTAGAATTTATTCATTTATTTAGTATTATTATTAAATCAGGGAATAACTATTATATATTTGTTACATCTCTCAGCATAATAATTTATTTAAACTATATTTAACTGCTTTTTAAGATTTAGTAAAATATTTGATAAAAGAATATTTGAAAATTTAGATTGATTTGTGTGGCTTATTGAGATATTGTAGCTCACTGTGGTTTTGCTTCTGGTTTTCAGGATTTAGGAACGGGAAAGAGATTGTGGACTATTAATTTCGGATCTAATCTAAGGTCATATGTATTTTTCTATTTTGATTTTTATACTGTCATGGTTTGTTAAAATTTTAATTATCTAGGTCTAACATATAACAATGTACTATAATATAGATATTTATCCTGATGAAATGAAAGAAACTTGGTGGATGAGTATAATTTTAATATTTAGATGTTTTAGTAGCTATGTACTTTGTAGTTTATTTTAATGAAGATTGTTTGAAAATCTGAAATAATTTTAAAGCTAGATTTTAGGAATTACCTGTCATAGCTCAACATAATAAGACCTATCCTGGTTAAGTTGGGTGAAATAATTCTAAAACTAGATCTTGTGAATTGCCTATCATATCTCAACACGATATGACTATTCATGTCGTGTTGGGTTATGACAAACGTTAATATTATCGAGCAATGCTCTGACAAACAATCTCAGATAGGATAAATATTGTTGGTAGATTCTCTCAACCTATTCTACACATGTTAATATTATTGAGTAGTACTATGACAAATAATCTCAGATTGCTCAAACATATTTAGTTTGGATTCCCTCAAACTCCTCCACACTGATTAAAGACTCAAAGCAACATTTTGGCAAAAAACATTTGAAAGCTAAAACATCCCTTATCTATCTCCCTTAACCTCTTCTGTACGAGTTAACTCCATCAAGCAATGCTCTAATAAAAAACCTTAGATAGATCAAATTTTTTGTGGAGTTTCCCAGCCTCTTATATGTATGTTAACACCATCAAGCAATACTTGTTGCAAATCTGTTGCTCATGGATTATGATTTTGATGTTAGCAAGCACTCTTGTTTCTCTACGACTGCCTTTTCTACTGACATTTTAGGGCCACAAGATCGGAAGGAAATCAGAACCAGCTCAAGTTTGGGTAGACTAGATTTGAGTCAGTCTGTAATTTTCTTTTTCCCTTTTTGAGTCAATTGTAACCATTGAAGTGTTCTAATGCTTAGTAACCTTACACACACACACTTGAGTGATTTTTCTATCTGATTTAAAATTTTTGTTTTTACTCACATCGTCCCGGATGATATTTACATCATCCTGGACGATCAGGTTCAAAACAGAAATCCTAATCAGGACATCTTGTTAAGGCATCCATCATTAGTCGATCGGCCAGGATGATAGACTCAAAATAGAAAGAATCAGCCGCCACGATCTATTTAGGCATTCTTTATTTTTGTAAATCGGCTAGGATAATTGTGTATCAGCTTGGACAATTTGATACAATTATGCCTAAATTAATCAGGAAATTAAGGAAAGCAATTAAGATGATTGATACAATCACATCATCCTAGATGATCGCAAGTATGGTCGGGACGATCCGTTCAAAAATCTTAAGTTTCTCCTAGAGTATCAATATCGAACAGGTCATATTCTAGGCGATGGTCTGGACGATCAGGATCGGCCAGCTCAAATTCCTGGCAATGCTCTAGACGGTTTTCCTCTGATTTGAACTAATCATCTGGGATGATCGTGAGATCAGCCCGTACGATCAAGCTATTTTGGAATCGTCCATAACTCTTTTCAAAGTGGTTGTCTGGCCGATAGTCTATAATTTGAACTAATCATATAGAACGATTTATGATCATCCTGGACGATAGGAACAACTTTTTTCTGTTCGTCCCAGATCATCTCGGCTGATTAGGCTCAAATAGCATTATTCGTATAGGACGATATTACTATAGTCCTGGACGATAATGTCGGCAACTTGCAATTAATGAGCTATTTCGAAGCTCTTCTATTTAAGGGCTATTGTTCAACGTTTTGAATAATCTTTTGCTACTGTCTTGACCTGAGAAAGCCTAGAGGAGAGAGAGAGGGGGGGAGAGAGAGAGGTTCTTGTGAGGGGGAGCTTGTGAGGGAGATTCACAAGGGTTGCTCTAAGTATTGTTCCTCTTTTTCTTCCAGTAGAGTCTCTTATCATTGGAAGGGTGGGGAGAGGTAAGCTTCAGTGATCGATCAAGGTTCTCTACCTGCTTCAGGAGGAAGAAAAAGGAGTTGGGTTCTCTGTCTTACCGGGGGTGGCAAAAAAAGGTTTTTGTAAGGGCTTCTCCATCTTGCTATGGGAGCAAAAGGAGAGTTACTTTGGTAGTGCAATACTCGGAGGGTGCTTCCGGAGAGTGGATGTAGGTCGAGTTGACCAAACCACTATAAACCCTTGCGTTCTTTTTCTTGCTTCCGCACTAAATTTTTTTGCACTTAGTTTTTCTTTGGTGATTTTAGTTTGAGCTTTGTTGGTTTTTGGTTTAAAGATTTTTTAAAATACCAATTCACCCCCCTCTTGGTTAGCCTTGGGCCAGTTCATAAGGGCCTAACATCCCTTACAAACTTTCAAGTGGTATCAGAGCGGGATTTATAAAAACTGAGTTTGAAAACTTTTGAATGTTGATCCATGGCTAACTTTGGAAATCGTAACACAACTGAAGGATATTCTATTACTCGACCACCCTTGTTTGACAATCTACCTTTTGATTTTTGGAAAACTCGCTTGTCTACCTTTTTACAATCAACTGATTATAACATATTGGTGCTTATTAAAGAAGGATATTCTCCACCTTCTCTTGAACTTAATGGAATTAAAACTGAAGTGCCTTTTACTGAATGAACTATTGATGAAAGAGATTTAGCTCAACTTAATGCGAAGTGTTTAAACTATTTTTTCTGTGCTTTAAAGTCTGAAGATTATATGTGTGTTTCTACTTGCTCTACTGGTAAAGAGATTTGGGATAGGTTGTGCATTACTTATGAAGGAACAAATGAAGTTAAGCAATCTCGTTTGAATATTCTCTTGCATGATTATGAACTTTTTTGTATGAAACCTTCTGAATCAATTTTTGATATGTATACAAGGTTTACCCATATTGTAACTTCTTTGCATGCCTTAGGAAGAGAACTTTCAAATTATGAAAAAGTGAATAAAATTTTGAGATGTTTGCCTTCCTCTTTTGATGCTAAAATCATCGCCATTACTAAATCTAAAGATTTGAATACTTATTCGATTGACAACTTACTTGGCTCACTCATTGCCTACGAGCAAGGAGTGAATCAAAGAAATTTGGATGCAGGTGAGAAAAGAAAGGAGAAAACTGTGGCATTGAAGGACAACGACATGAACTCTTACTCTTCCAGGTCTGAAAGCGATGAATTTGCCTTAATCACAAGGCAATTCAAAAGCTTTCTAAGGAAGAAATAAAAGTGTCATCAATAGTGGAACAAAGGTAAGGGAAACAAAACTTTTAAGAGCTTTAATGACATGGTTTGTTTTGAAAGCAAGAAACCTGGACATGTGAAACCTGATTGCCCAACACTCAAAACTCCCTCAAGCAAAGAAAAGGGTGAGGAGAAACCCAAGTTTAGGAAGGACAAAAAGAAATTTCAAATGGCATTCTGAGCAAATTCTACATCCGATCATCTGAGACTGAACCTGAAGATGAGACAACAAACATGTGCTTAATGGCAGATAATCATCTGAGACTGAACCTGAAGATGACCAACTCCTTGAAGTTTTTGAAAAAATTCATGCATCATATAGAAAACTTATGCTAGTTTGAAATTAGTGTTTTTAAATTTATAAAAAGAGAATGAAATTTTGATTAAAGATCATTCTACAATTGATCCAAATCATATGGCTCTACTTGATGAATTTGATGATTTAAATAAAAAGCATTTTGAATAAATTGAAGAGCATTATTCATTCAAAGTTTCACACACATCACTTGAATCTGATTTTAAGAAATCTAAAGAGATAGAGCATAATTTGAGAATTGATAATGATGCTTTAAAAGATTCTAACTTGAGGATTAAAAATGAATTGGATGTACTTAAGAAAAATTTGATGACACCTACACTTGATCAAAAGACAAAACCTAGGCAGAGGAATTACTACCCAAATCATTTAAGAAATTCTTTTTCCTAGAGTTAGATACTTTTTATGTGGTATGCTAGGACACATCTCACACACTTGCACTGTTCATCATAATGCACATTGGGTGTGGAGACCCAAATTGCATGATTCATAGAATAGCACACATGTATTGCATTTTACTTTTCATAAGAAGGAACCCAAACCTGATTGGGTTCCTAAAACTAACATTTGATGATTTTGTAGGTAAGCTCTCACAAAAGGCCTCGTGAGAGTATGTGGAACCTAGACAGCGGATGCTCTCGACATATGACTGGGGATGCCAATCAATTTGTTTTGCTGGAGACCAGGACAGGAAGCAATGTTACTCTTGGAGACAACACCACCAGGAAGGTGGTAGGCGCAAGTATAATTGCTAATTCCAAGAACCTTATGATTGAAAATATTTTGCTTGTAGATGGATTAAAATACAACTTGCTCAGCATCAGTCAGCTTTGCGACAAGGGCTTCATCATACAATTATTTGCAAATTCATGCATTATAAGTTTAAATAACAACACTATTTTGCAGGGAAAGAGGATCAACAACATGTACATGCTTGATTTAAATAACATTGAATGCGCTACATCTTTTTGCTTAAAAACTGCTGTTGATGATTCATGGTTGTGGCACAGAAGATTATGTCATGCTAGTATGAAAACCCTCAGGAAAGTGACCCAAAAAGACCTAGTTAGAGGTGTCCCCAAACTAAAATTTTCTAAAGACCATTTTTGTGATGCATGCCAATTAGGAAAGCAAGTCCACTCCTCTTTTCACCCATTAAGGACATTAGCACCTCTAGACCTTTAGAAGGCCTTCACATGGATTTATTTGGACGCATTAGCACTACCAGCTTGGGAGGGAAAGTATATGGTTTTGTAATTATTGATGACTACTCGAGGTTCACTTGGACTAGATTTCTTTCACACAAAAATGAGTCTTTTGAGGAGTTTAGAACCTTTTTAACTTGGATTCAGAAAAAGCTAGGTTGTGAGATCTTGACCATCTATAGTGACCATGGGGGAGAGTTTGAACATGAAAGATTTAGAGATTTTGTGAGGAAAAGGGGATTAGCCACAATTCCTCAGCTCCTAGGACCCCTTAGCAGAACGAGGTAGCTGAAAGGAAGAACCGGACCTTAGTGAAAGCCGCTAGAGCCATGCTTACTGAGTATTCACTTCCAAAATACTTTTGGGTTGAAGTGGTTAATATAGCTTGTTATGTAATGAATAGGGTGAATGTTAGAGCCAAGCTAGATAAAACACCCTATGAGATCCTTAAGGGTAAGACACCCAATCTTTCCCACCTTCATGTCTTTTGTTGTAAGGTTTTCATTCACAACAATGGGAAGTCTCACGTAGGAAATTTTGATCCAAAATCTGATGAAGGAGTGTTCTTGGAATATTCTAGTGTTGGGCAGTCTTTTAGGGTGTTTAATAAGAGGACTTTGGTGGTGGAAGAAACTACACATGTAGTGTTTAATGAGTCTAATCCTAGAAAGCATGGAGTTGAGGATATTGATGATGTTGGAGAGATTACCATTAGAGTAGAAAATTTGGAGAAGGGAGTAGAACACCAAAACACTGAAGGAGTAGGAGATGTTACCCAAGGAGTAGAAAATGTAGATCAGGAGAAAAGGGTTGGACCTTCATACACTTTATCTAGAGATTGGAGATACTGTACAAGTAACACCAAAGATTTGATCTTAGGAGACCTTTCTAATGGAGTTAGGACTAGATATGGACTTAGGAAGGAAGTGAACCACTCTGCCTTTATCTCAATGACTGAACCCACCAATATAAACCAAGCCCTTTCTGATGAGTTTTGGATTTTAGCCATGCAAGAAGAATTGAACCAATTTGTTAGGAATGATGTTTGGGAGCTTATGGAAAGACCAAAGGGATAAAGTGTAGTTGGAACCAAGTGGGTCTTTAAGAACAAAGTGAATGATTCTAGAGTGGTGGTAAGGAATAAAGCAAGATTAGTGGCTAAGGGGTATAACCAAATTGAAGGGATAGATTTTGAGGAGACCTTTGCCCCTGTAGCGATATTGGAAGCCATTAAAGTACTATTAGCCTTTGCCTGTTATAAAGGATTTAAACTTTTTCAAATGGATGTCAAGAGTGCCTTTTTAAATGGGGAAATAAAAGAGGATGTGCTTATAGAACAACCCCCAGGTTTTGAGAGTTCTCAATTTCCAAATCATGTTTTTAAATTAAAAAGGGCCTTATATGATTTAAAGCAGGCACCCAGAGCTTGGTATGAGAGACTTAGCACATTCTTACTAGAAAGGGGTTTTGTTAAGGGGAGCATAGACACCACCCTTTTTCTTAGGAAAGTTGGAGATGATTTGCTCATTTTTCAGATTTATGTGAATAACATACTTTTTGGATCTTTTAATAAAAAAACTTTGTGATGAATTCTCTAAAAATAATGAGTATATAGTTTGAGATGAATATGATGGGAGAGTTGTCCCACTTTTTAGGGTTTAGCATAGAACAATTAGATGATTTTCTAAATCAATCAAAATACATAAAGGACATTTTGAAGAAGTATGAGATGGATAAAGCCAAGTCAATTAATACTCCCATGACTTCTAGTGTTCTGTTGGATAAAGACCCAAGTGGTAAGTCTGTTGATCAGGAGAAGTATAGAGGCATGATTGGATCTTTACTTTACTTGACTGCTAGCCTACCTGATATAATGTTTAGCGTTTGTCTTTGTGCTAGATTTCAAGCTGACATTAAGGAATCCCACTTGACTGCAGTTAAGAGAATTCTTAGATACATTTTAGGGACCCAAAACTTAGGAATTTGGTGCCCTAGGCACAACACTTCTTTTGAGATTATTGGATTTTTTGACTCTGATTTTGCAGGATGTAAGGTGGATAGAAAAAGCACTTCTGGAATTTGTCAATTCATAGGACAATCTTTGGTCTCATGGTCTAGGAGAAAGCAAAACTCTATTGCACTTTCCACTGCTGAAGCTGAGTACATTGCCTTAAGAAGTTGTGTGGCCCAAGTCCTTTAGTTAAACTAGCAGGTACTGGATTTAGGATTACCTGTAGGCACCATCTCAATTTTCTGTGACAACACTAGTGCCATCTGCATCTCTAAGAATCCTATCCAACATTCAAGGACTAAGCACATTGACATTAGGCATCACTTTATTAGAGACCATGTGACAAAGGGGATATTGAGTTACACCATGTGACAACTGAGAATAAACTGGCTGATATATTTACTAAACCACTGGCCTTCGACACTTTTAGCTCTTTAAGGACCAAATTGGGTGTGATTGACATAAATGCATGAACTTGATTTTTATTTGCTTTTCTTTTTTTTTTCTTCTTCTTTGCTTTTCTTTTTCTTTCTTGTTCTCTTCTTCATTTATTCCTTTATACTTTTTGTTTATTGCTTTATTTTTTTATGCCTTTTTAATCATCGCTGAAATGATATCGTATACCTTATTCTTGCTTTTTAAATTTATAGTCAATGTTTTACGTCTCTTAATCCATTAAAGGGTAAAAATATAACGTTGATTGTGTCTCTTTCTCTAACATATTTTAGTGGCACAGTTTTCTTTTCTAATCAATATTCTATCTCAAATTAACAAATGGAGTATGCAATTAAGATATTTTCTAATCTTGTTACAGCAAATCTATCTTGTATGTATAATGATCAAAAGTTTTTTTTATCACATCAAGAATTCCTCGTTACTCTTGTCATTGCATTTATTCATACAATTATTGATTCTGTTTTGTAGATTGTTCTTCTCTATATTAGAGAGTGAGTTATTCTTATCTAATATCTAGAAGATATACTCACAACTATGATTATTTAAGAGTTTTTTGAAAGAGAATGTAGCTTGCAAAAATAAAAAAAGTGGCCAATGATGTCAAAAATCAAAAGATACGCAATGATGGCAAATTGAAAACAAATATATACACAAAGTGTATCAAAAAGAAGCATAAAGCACCATTCAAATTGACAAGAGGCATAAAATGAGCCCACCAAAAGCAATCTCTCTTCTCTTTTCAAAAACTTTTAAAACGGAAGAATTCATATATCACTTGATAAAATCAAAGGCTTGATTTCGACTTTTTGCGATTGTGACATAATTACTTTGATACATTATTCTATAAGATATTTTTCCTGAAATCAAGTGGTGAACATATCCTTTTTCATATCCAATTGAATTTTTTGAGTTAGGTCATTATTTCAAAAGACTATTTTACCCTGAAAGAAGTCCGAGCTTAGGGATTAACATGATCGAATATTCTACCATTTTTTGGGATTTTGATGTTGATAAATCATTAACTTACAAATCTTTAAATCAATCACATGGAAGACTACATCATTTTCATGCCTTGGTTAAAAAAAAAATTTGGGTTGTTTACTTTGTTTTTTAGTTTCCTCCTCCTTTTTTAGATGTCAGAAGGGGGAGTAGTATGTTGGTGTTTGCACTATTTTATTTTTCACTGGTTTATTCTGAAAAATTTTAACTACTATTTTTGATCGTCGAAGTGTTTGACATCAATAAAAAGGGGGAGATTGTTGCAAATCTGTTACACATGGATTATGATTTTGATGTTAGCAAACACTCTTGTTTCTCTACGACTGCCTTTTCTACTGACATTTTAGGGCCACAAGATCGGACAGAAATCGAAATCAGCTCAAGATTGGTTAGACTAGATCTGAGTTAGTCTATAATTTTCTTTTTCCCTTTCTTGAGTCAATTGTAACCATTGAAGTGTTCTGATGCTAAGTAACCTTACACACACACTTGAGTGGTTTTTCTATTTGATTTTAAATTTTTGTTTTTACTCACATCGTCCCGAACGATATTTATATCGTCCTGGACGATCGGGTGTGGACCTTCGAAAGAGCACCGCTCGTGGGGTACGAACGTAGAGGGTACGGCCGCACTATCCCGTAGGATAAAATGATCATAGGCCTGTACACTCGACACGAACAGGTCAATGGAAGGGCAGATTGGATCGTGCATACTGTTGACCTCATTATTCGAGGTCAATTTCCCAGAAATTGACTCTAGCACCTAGGTCTTCGTAGCCTAGTGTAGACGTCGCCCATAGGATTTCTCTTAGGTGAACGCCCGTTGACGTAGCATCGACTCAACCCTATCACTCAATTTGAATCAAAATCAATTCAATCCAATTTCAATTCAACTCTGAAATTAACTCAAATCAAGCTTGATTTTTTAATTCATAGATATCGATCGACTCAATCTAATTCATTTTCGATCAAATTGATACATCATTGGGCTCAAATCAATTCACCAATCGAATCAGATCGAATCAAATTCATTCGACTCTAGTTCATTTTTTTTTAATAATAATGGCCCCGATTAGCCCGATTTGATTCATCGCGAACTAATATCAATTTTCTTTTAAATGGGAAAATTTAATTTGATAATATATATATATATTAATCTCATACATGAAAATTTGATTATTTTTATTTATATATATCCTAATAACTATATCTTAATAAAAAAAATTCAAATCAAAAGATAACTTCTTAAATCCTAAAGCAAGAACTGTATTCCCCACGTCTCTCTCTCTCCTCTCTATACACACAGAACCGAACCTAGCCCTCACGAAATTTCTCTCCAGATCACACAAACCATAAAAGCCCTCACTCACTCAGTGGTTCACAACCCACGATCTCCCTCTCTATTTTTTGGAAGAAAAGCCGCACGAACCCTTCATCTATCCCACTCACACTCTCATTCGTACGCTCTCCCTCTTCTCTCTAATTTAGGAAAACCCAAGGAGAACCGTCCCCAGCAGTTTGCACTCCCTACGATCTCTCTCAGCAGTTCACATAAAGGCTCTCACCTCTTCTCAATTTGCAGAAATCCAACCCTCCTCTCCAATTTTGCATGAGAAGCTCCCAGCCTCTCCATCTCCTTCAGTTCGTAAGTCCGCCTCCCTCCATTTCGCACGACCCCAAGATCTGCAACCCCTTTCTCTCATCGATCCCTCGCCTCCACAGACTTGCCCTTACCACCGACCCTCTTCACTGTAGGTAATCACCTCCTTCTTCTCCTCCATCCTATTCTTCTCTATCTCTTTTCCATCATCTTCCTTATCTTTATTCTTCTTCCTTTTTGTTTGTTGGTTAGAGAAATTGATTGATATGAGATATGATTAGAATTGTAGTTACCTAGAAATAAAATGATAATGGAAATTGCTAATATTTAAAGAGAAAATAATGAAGTTTGTTTTCCTTCTATAATATTGAAACCGATTACATATAATTTTGTATCTCATTTCTTAGAGAATGAAAAAGAGCTTTCATTCATATTCTTGAAATAATATGAGAGGATTTTGCCTGTTTAAGTTATGCTGATGTTTGGCTTCCATAAATCCATTAATATCTACACCTCTTTCTTTTGTGGTGAAATAAGAAACGAATGTTATATTTATTCATTAGTTTTATAAAAATATTAACGACAAGAATTGTAGAAGTGGCTAAGATATGTGGATCTGAAAACATTTGGTGGATTTCTCAAATCAATATAACATATATAGATCTCATGTGCTTTAATACATTATACCAATTTTAAATTCGGTTATGATAAACATAACTTATATTAGTTTCAATGATTACTTGACGAATCATGTTAAAAATTTTCTTTACCCATAGATTATGTGAATCTTTATATTCTAAATAAGAAAATTTGATTTTAGTCATAATTCATAAGTGAGTTTCCTACCTCTTTCTTTAGATGGTTATATCTTCATGTTTATTTCAAAGATTCCATTGGATCTTGTTGGAAAGAAAGATATAAGGCTTATTTTAAATTGAAAACTGATTGAAGAAATATCATGTGCTTCAAATATAAGTTTTTTGCATAAACCCATATGTGATATCACTTCATAATGGTTGAAATATTTTCTTGAATTTTAGAAAAGTAAGTTTGCATCAAGTCTTCTTTCTTTTCTTATTTATATTTTGGGAATTGTTGAATTGTAAATAGTCATATGTGGGTTTATGGTGGAAAATATTTGGTGAAAATTATTGTGGATAATCGTCCTTCGTTTTATATGTATATATGCTCTCCATGTTTTGGAAAGGGTGATGTGATGAACTCGTGTATGATGGTAGAAGAGTATTGTATAAGAAAGGATGGAAAGTGAAATGTAGATTGTGAAAGGGTAAAATGTTTTGAAAATGTAAAATTGTTATGTGAAAGGTAAGATGTCTATGTGTATCTTTCGGAAAGTAAAATGATGGGTTTTAAAAGGTTTTAAAAGTATGTTTGTGTGTGTTTTTAGGAAGTTTTAGAAATTGAAAGTGTATGTTTATGTTAGAAAATAAAATGTGTAAAAGTGGAGATGTATTTGAAATTGTATGTGTTGAAAGGTAAAAATTTTGTGTTTTTGGAAAGTGTTTGTGTTAAAGTTTAAAATGTGTAGAAAAGGTGCATTGAATATTGAAGAGTTTAAAAGTGTTTTGTAAAGGAAGAGTGTGGAGTATGATTTTGGATATGTGGAAATTTGCAAATTGTAAGGGATAAAATATTCGTTTTATGAAATTTGTGTGAGTTTTGTAAGAGTGAAAATGTATATTTGGAAAGATAAATAGAAATATGGAACTTTTTAAAGAAAGCAAAAATTCTCTTTCCTTCTCTACCTCTCTTTCCCCCTTCTACTTTTCCTTTCTTGTTGCCTCGGGGTAAATGTTGGAAAGATATTCAATATACTATCAAAAGTGAAAAGTTCGAAAGACATTCAACCAAGCCGGTGATCAAGCCCGAAGAAAGGTATGTATTTTATTTTTAGTAAATTTCAATTATGTTATTATTATTTGTTAAAAGTGCTTCTAATCCCTCTTTTCCCTATTTTTCCCTATTTTCTTTTCTTTATTGGCATAAACTACGAGGAATGGTACTGGTCGAGTGGAAAAAAAGTACAAGGAGCTAATGGCATCAGTCGCCTCTATCCAACCGGGTAGAGGTGCTACGGACGGAACCACCGGTTCGTAGCCCTCGTTGATTGTGAGTATTCTAAACTTAGAAAGCCTTAAGGGACCCCTTGATGTGGTTTGTGCGGATCCTTCCCTTTTAGGTCCTTGTAGTAACTTCAATTTTATTAGGATTATTTTTGTTTTATTTTAGATCCCCAAACTCCTTTTACACACGCGCGAAGTCCTAAGGGTTAGTAATAAAAAATTTTTCACCCATATAATATTAGTAACATTTAAGGACAATAATTAAGGACTGAGTCTTAGAAAATCTAGACTTAGGATGCATGTACACTTTAGGATAGAAATATATAACATAGAAAATTTAGTGACACCTCACCTTAGAGTTAGTGAATATTTTCAAATTAAATTTAATCAATTAGAAAATTTTAGCCAATCATTAACCTAGGACATATCAAAACCTCACAGCTTACTACACACACTTAGATTTGTTTGCTAGGACAACCGATTCTAGTTTAAGGTTAGGCCGGTATTTATTTTCTTACTGCATTGTGACGGGCTTTCTCGGCTTTTATTGCATGTTGGATGTAAGATTTTTGGTATGTTTGTTTACTTACTTTTACTGCACTCCGCGATATGATTTTATTGACGATTAGATTACCCATAGGTTAGGAGCGATTTGGTTGTTAACAAAATTTTCTGCAGGTGGCCACACTCATGCAGGGCAGTAAAGGGGGCTAATTAATTAATAATTATATAAATGCTATAGGTGCTCCAGTTGCTTAGCCCCCAAATAAAAAGGAGTGTGGCCAAGTGTGGCTAATTGATTTAATTTAAATGCATATATATAACTGCTTGGGATGATTTTTATTATAAACTGTTTAGAATAACCCTGCAGGTGGTCTAGATTTTCTTTCTCTTTCTGTGAAATATAATGTAAGGTAAATGTGTTTGAAAATTATTATAAATTGTGAAAGTGATTTTGAAAGTGGGATATCACATCCAATTTGGAATCCAAAGAAAGGAGAATATACTTCAAAGGATTATTCTCTTTTATTTAAAAAACAAAATTAGGATGATTTTATATCCAAATAGAAAAGAAAATACCCCCTTTAGTGATGAGTTTCTTTTCATTTGGATATCCAGACCCGACAGATACAAGGAGTACGTAGAAAAAGAAAGAACAAAAACAGAAGCAAGAAGATGAAGAACTGAAGATACAAGAAAGAATATATCCCATTTCAAAGATCACTTGCATCATTCTTAGGATTAGAATCCGGGTTTGTTGTCAGTGGTACCCGGCCATTTTACTTTTCTGCAAATTCTGGGTGTAATTATATGGACATTGGACATTATATTTTGGATTATTTAAAATGATTATTTACATTATTTGTGCAGTAGCTTTTTTTAGGGACCTTGCATGTCGTGTTTTGTTTTAGCCTGAATACGAATCGGAGTGCTTTTTTCGTAAGGGTACGCTTAAAATTCTTCTACTTGTAATTATAATAAAAAATTTTAGGCTCATATAGTAATTCTAACGATCTAAGAAGTAAGCTCGGGGCCGCCGAGAGTCAGCATAAGCATATTATTACTTTATCTTCCTTGTTAGGCACCTCCCCGCCTGCGGGTTCTGGCAGACCACTTAATCTATGAGGGTACAGTTCTGTCAAGGGGAAGTTGTGCAATCTCTAGGAAAAAACCTATTTTTTAAGCCTAATTTTAAAAGTGCTTCATGATCATTTTATGCATTCGAGTCAATTAGCATGCATTGCATTAAATACAAATTAAAAAAGAGTCTAAAATATTAATTGCATTTCTAGCATTTTTCACCCTACATAAGTTGAGGGGCCAATTAGGGTCTGTCTTAGATGTCGGCCCCCATTTCATTAAAACTTAAGTAACATCCCTACCTATCTTTCATAAGAGACTGGAAACATGGTTTTAAAGCACTTAGGTGGTTAGCTGGCTCCCCAATCCAGGCCGGGATAAGTCCAGATTTGCACTTCATTAGTTATGTTCAGGTCACTATTTTATAGTACCCAAATTAGATTTAGGTTCTGAGGCAGATTCTTTTTAGATCTTAAGTCCTAGCCCTCTGGGAATATAATACCAAATTTCTAATAAAATGTCAACTTAAACATAAAATTTTCTCATAAATGTAAAGCCCAACATATGGTAGACTGAGGTCGTCTCTGGACTTTCCAGAATCCGATACCTCCTACTTTTCATCATCTGACTCGCTAATAAGTGTTCAATATTGAGTTTTCTCCTTGGAAAATCCTTACTTATGTTCTTGTCTTCTACTTTGTAGTCAAAAGGGTATGAAATCACTGCTTTAATCAAGAGTTTTCTTAGGAGTATCCCTCCTAGGATGTAATTAACTATAGGGGCTTGCTCCTATAGGGATTTGAGAACCCCAGACTAAAATAAACCTTATTTTTTTTATATAAAGCAAGGAAAGAATCTTTGGGAATGCAGATGTCTTTAAAAAACTTCATTTCTAATCTTAAATATACTTGTAGGATGTTATTATTATCTTTTTAGATAATATAATTTCTTGCTTATTATATTCAACTTTAGAAATGATAAATTTTATAAAACTCATTCTTCCTTTTGGATGTCTCAAAGAATTTTATGTTCGTCTTTCAAGATGATATAATATTCTTTTTGCTATATCTAAATAAAAGGATGAATAAATTTTTCAAAAAAAAAAGCTTATTTTTATTTTTAATCACATTCTTAAGAATTTCATGTTTATCTTTTGAAATAATATGTTATTCTTTGAACTGTGTTTGATCATAGAAATATCATTTTCAAAACTCTATTTTGATATTGAATCCATTATAGAATATTGTGTCAGTCTCTTGAGATTGTACTTTATTCTTAATGCAGTATTCGATTACAAAATAGGAGAAATCAAAATCTGCGTGGTGACATACTTTTTCCCACCAAGGTTTTTCTGGCGACTCCGCTGGGGAATCAATCCTCTCCCCATCTTTAGTAGTATTTTATACCCTTTTCGTCGGTAGTATACTTGTGCTTAGCATAGGTGGTAACTACTTTTCTTCCGCCGGCTCATTTATTCATTTCATTCTTGAATAATTTGCCCGGTATCTAAAAATTTTTTTTTAGAGGTCTTATTTTGGACCTCGTTAGAAAATTAGCGAGTAGCTCCTTTATAATGGCCTTTTTGTAAAGTAAATCCCCGTACTGATTCGAATGTTGTAGTTATATTTTTCTTGTAGCTTAATATTTGAGTTAGCACTAGGTCCTAAATTTCAAAGTTATAATTAAAATATTAAATAAAATTTAGTTTTATCTCAATACTATATATTGCAGTTATATTCTTATATAACTCAATATATATGAAATGAGATAGAATTTAGTTTATTAAGTTTGATTAATTAAACTTTGCAATTTAAATAAATTATTCAAAATCTAATTAAAATTCTCTTTTAAATTTCAGGAAAAATGACGGGTAAATTAATCTTCTCCCTATTTGATAACTTGAACCTGTCCTATAATCCATTTGCTGAGGGTAGTATAATACAATTTGAAAAAGGATTTGAGGATTTGCAGTTGTCTGTTAGTGGACCTGAGTTCACTATTGTTCCACCCACTGAGGTTGCTAATCAGAAACCTATCCTAGAATTCACTTTGGGATGCGGGTCTCAAACTGCTCCTATAGACCCTAAGCCTTCTGTGTTTACTAGGATTGAGCAACTTAATCAAGACCAAAAACTCAAGTCAGTTGTTGTGGTAGAAAATTCAATTCCTTTTCAGTGCGCCCTGTTAGTTTGAGATTGGATCTTCTTCCAATTTATTGACGATTATGACTAAGACTCAAAGAAGGAATAAAAATCGTCGCATAAAAAGGAGAATAGAAAAACTAGGAATGTCAAAGAAAAATGAGTTTATCCCTCCAACCTCTCCACATCTTAGTGGTAGCAGGTTCCATCTCCTCTCCGTAGCTGATGGAGAAGAAGATGTGAGGTTGATTACTCGATCAGCCCCTATTGCTGTTAGAAAATCTGCAACTGAGCCAACAAAAAGTAAAGAAACACACATTCAGAATTTGGTAAAGGCTATCATACAAGATTGTGCAGATGGTCCTCCACATACTAGAGAAGAATTTTTAAGGAAAATGAGAAGATTGATCAGTGATAGGATTGAAGAAGAAACCTTAAGGTAAAAACATATTAAAACTAGGGTAGGAGGTCAGTCGAGAGCAACAGATTATAAAAGAAAATTCAAACCAACTGCAATCTCTGCTCTCACTGATGGATACCCTAAGGAACCAGGAAATCCAGTAGAAAGACAGAGAGTATTGTATTAACTGATGCTTCAGTAAAATTTGAAAGTACTCAACAGGTTCCACAGAAAATCAGCCGTCAGTTGTCCCCTTCTTCAGCACCACCACAGAGTCCTAGTAAAATTCAACGTTATTCTCATACCCATTCTTCTCCCAGATAGATAGGCACCACTCTACGGGTCCTTCTCCGTCTTCTTATCCTGATGTAGAGCGGTTAGAATCCTCAAACCAACCCTCTTCGACATCTAATGAGAAGAAGGTTTGGAGACCCAAGGAAAAGGCTACTTCTCCTATAGTAGCTTCACCTGAAAAGCCTATAGAAAGTGAACTTAAAGAGAAGGAGAGGGTTGAGAATACTATTCCAGACCACATGGACTGAAAAATATGTTCCTGTTGATCTCAACTATGTCTCTGGAAGATCTATAGAGGAGATGATAGGTGAACTAAAAGACAATATTAGAAATCTGGATGAGGAAGAGGCTTTGAACTTTGACTTAGATAGAGATGATATGTTAGATGATATAGTGGCTGATGTTCATATGGTTGAGACAAGAAGAACATCTCATGATGAACAGATTGAGGATGCTGTATTACAAGATGTTGCAGTTGAGGAAGGCATAGCGCCAGACTTAACTCAACGTCTTGTACAATAGTTAAAGCAAAAGGATGAGCAGATTTCAAATATGGAAAGGAAGATAGAAGAAATGATGACTACTATGGCTTCTTTCCAAAGTCAGGGTCCTTTACCACCACGAGCACAGGTTGAGTCTTCTCAACTCGAGCCTGTTCAGGTGGTAGGGAAGAAACAAATGATTGAGACTATAGAAGAATACCAGCAAGATTCATAAATTAAAGCTTCTCAGTCAAAGGAAATAAAACAAATGGTAGAAAAGCAAGTAAGGGAGGCATTAGTAGATTCACAGAGCTCGTCATATACTCCAAAGGGTAGACCCTACCCAGAGGAGTTTGATGCATTCCCAAAGGGGTTTGTGCCTCCCTCATTCAAGATCTTTGATGGTACTGGGAACCCAAGGAAGCACATAGCATACTTCAGAGCCAACTGTTGCAATGCTGGGGGGAGTGATGCTTTGCTTTTTAGACAGTTTGTCAGTAGCTTGTCAGGGGTAGCATTTGATTGGTATGCAGATCTTCCAAACGGTTCAGCACACAGTTTTACAGAGTTAAAGAACATATTTGTTAAGAGATTTGTAGGCAGTCAGCACCATGTTACAGTTGGGGATCTTGTGATAGAAAAACAGAAGCCTGGAGAAAAGTTAGTTGACTACATACTTAGATGGAGGAACTTGAGCATGAAGTGTGAACCTCAATTGCAAGAGCAACATGCAATTGAGATTCTACTTAAGAACATTCATGGACCGGTAGCCTTTCTTTTGAAGGGTTTTACTATTAAGACATTTGAAAAGTTGCTCAATAAAGCCTCCAGTCTCCAAGAAGAAGCTTCATAGCTCTCCTTCCTAGTTGATCAGTCCGCTTCAGACCCTAGGAAGTTGAAACCCCAGAAGGTCTTTTAGAAGAAATCTGGGTAAGTTTCAACTATGGACAGGGGAAAGCAGCCAATGAAAGTTCAAGCAGAAAATCCTCAGTTTTATAATCAGCAGTATCAGAGGCCACAGAATCCATCACCATAGTTTCAGCCACAGTTTAATCAGCAATAACCTTATCTTACTCCAAAATAAAGAAAGGAAAAATAGGAAAAGTTCAATGAGATGATTGGTAAGACATACCCCTTTAAGAAGGAGGCTTTAAAGAAGATATTAAAAAATCTTCTAAAAAAGTCAGACTTTAAATTGCCTGCACCTAAAAGGCCAGAAGAAGTGGGTAAGTCAGATCAGTTTAGTTATTGCCCCTACCATCAGATGATAGGCCATCAACTTGAAGATTGTATCACTTTTAAAGAATGGCTTGACATAAACATAAAATCAGGAGCTGTAGTGATTCCCAAGGAATACTTAGTGGATCCGGGGTAGGGATCAGCTAAGTGTGTGACTAGTGAGCCTATTGTTCCTACTTCTTTTTCAAATTCTGATTCCACTTGGGATATAGTTTTATCCCGTTCTTCAAAGAAATATCTAAACAAACTTTACTTTTCTTCTCTTCAGGAGTCTTTGGGAGCTCAGAAGCCTCTCCAGGTTGATCTGATAGTTCCAGAAGATGATGTAGAGATGACTCCACCTTCAGAGCTTAAGGAAGCCTAAGTAAGCCAGGGTCCTATAGTTCAGGAGAAGGAGGACACTATAGATCCTTTTGTTGCTTTTAGTAGTGTTGATTATGATGTATCTAGTAGAGTTGTGTTTTCTTCAGATGGGGAGATTGTTATCCTCAATCCTCTTATCTTAGATGACTTTTATTTTGTTAAGTGTGATGATATCAAACCAATGAAAAAGGATTCTGCTTATATCTTGTCTATTTCTGATAATGATGTTACAGATGACTTGAAAAATATATCTGAAAATGATTCTCTGCATGATCAATTTAATTTTGAAGAATTAAAACATTCTCTTGGTTATTATTCAAATAGTGATGTCCCTGCTTTTGATTTGCAGGGTATGCCTATCTGTATTGAAGCCGAGATGTCTGATTCTGAAAATTTAACAGAAGTAAAATCAGAATTAGCTGAGGTCGAAGAAGATAACCCGCCTGTCACTTCTTCTGAAGAGATAGTGCAAATCAAGCTTCGTCGCGACAAAGTATTACCACCTTATGCTTCTTCTGAAGATAAAGGGAAACAAGTTGTTGACGAACCAGCGTCTTCTCTTCCACCTCAACCCGTTCCTTTTCAGAGTCTAATTGAGAGTGGAATGCCCAAGGTCGATTATAATGTCCTAGCTCATCTCAGGAAGCTGCCTGTCAAACTGAGCATTTATGATGCCTTAATTCTTTTCAAAGAAATGAGGGAAGCGTTAATCAAAGCTATGTTAGATCTAGATATTTGCATGACCCAGTTAGCAGCTGCACAGCCTGATGAAGCTCTTTGTTCCAGAGGAGTTCCTGAAATTTCTTTTTCTGATGAAGATCTGTGTTTAGGAACGGCTGATCACAACCATCCATTATACATAACAGTGAACATAGATAACTTCAGATTGTCACGTATTCTTGTAGATCCTGGTACATCAGTTAATATTATGACTCTAAGAACTCTTGTCTATTTGAGAATAGACGTACATAAGCTCAGCTCAGACAAGATAATCTTCCAAGGTTTTAACGAAAATGGCGAGAGAGCTTTGGGTTAAGTTACTCTCTTGTTAGAGATTAAGGATTTTAGAACTGAAGCAAAGTTTCATATTATAAATGCTCCAACATCCTTTAATGCTCTACTAGGTAGACCCTGGCTTCACAAATATAGAATGGTTCCTTCATCCCTACATCAGTGTATCAAGTACATCAGAGATGGTACTGAGCACTGTATTAAGGGAGATTTGCAACCATTCTCGATTCATGAAGTAGGAATTTATGAAGATGCCGCCTATTATTTGCCTAAAAAGCAAACAGTTATTTTCAAAGATATTAAATTGGCCAAAAGTGAAATTGCACTTGAAAAGAAAAATGAAAAAGAATAAGAAGAAAAAAGAGAAGAAGAATATCCCTGCCTCGAAGATAGCATTCGTTGGCATCCTGCTCCTCCCACACAAAGAGGTGGTAGGATGACCCAACGAGGGCGAAGTAGAGGCAGAGGATGGAAAAATCATGAAAGTGCAATGTATGATAACATTTAAAAGCAAAACCCTACGATACACATTGATTTAGAATCTGGTTGAGAGGATGAATCATATGTACCGAAGGATGAAAATAGTAATAAAAGGCCAAAATTTGAGATCTTTTTGGAAAATGACAGTGATGAAGATAAAATTCAGGAAAATATAGAGGATGATTCGATTTGTCTACCTATGAAAGACTTAAAGGATATGTCAAAACTTTAGCTCTAACCCCACTATCTCAAGATAGTGTAGCCGGGTTGGCAGTTAAAGTTTCACCTGCTTTGAGCGATGATTGTAAAACTGCTAAGTTTATTCCTTATTCTAGTAAAAATATTGAAACTGATGTACACATTGATGATCCTTTTATGAATGAAATAGTGGAACTCCCTTTTGATTGGTATTCTTATTGTGTTAAAAATTTAATTGAGCAAGGTCTAGCCCCATCTACTTGGACTAAACGTCAAGCTCAGTCCTTTGAAAGTCTTTGGAATACAGAACTCCATAAACTAAAGTCAAGAGCAGGACTAGGCTTTAATACTATTTGTCCATTTAATGATGATGATTATTGCTTAGTGATTACTAACAATGTAGGATCTTATCATCTTTTGGTAAAGGACATTAAAAATCTTAATGAATTTTATTTAGAAACTTCAGATGATTCGAATGATTTTCAATTTAAGGATGCACCTCCTGAACTTGAAGAGGAAATCCAATCAACTATTAACGAACTAAAAGAAATTAACCTTGGTAATGAAGAAAATCCACGTCCGACATTCATAAGTGCCTTATTGAATGAGGATGAGTCAAATAACTTAGTCAAGTTACTTTCAGAGTTTAAGGATTGCTTCGCTTGGAGTCATGACGAAATGCCCGGATTATATCCAGAAATAGCAGTTCACAAACTTGAAATTCAACCTGACATAATCCCTGTCAAGCAATCCCCACGACGCATGCGTTTAGAAGTTGAACAATAAGTGATAACTGAAGTTAAGAAACTGATTGATGCAGGCTTTATTCGAGAGGAGAAATATCCCTCATGGTTAGCTAGTGTCATCCCAGTAAAGAAGAAAAGTGGTCAAATTCGCGTATGCATCGATTATAGGGATCTGAATAAGGCATGTCCGAAAGATGAGTTCCCGTTACCCATACCAGAACTCATGGTAAACATTGCCTCTGAGCATGAAATTTTCTCTTTTATGGATGGTTCATTTGGATATAATCAAATCAAGATGGCTCCTGAAGATGAAAAATTTACTGCATTCAGAACACCTATAGGGGTCTTCTGTTACAAAGTCATGCTCTTTGGACTTAAAAATGCTGGTGCAACTTACCAGCGAGCTATGACCCAAATATTTGATTATTTAATCCACCAACAGGTGGAATGTTACATCGATGATTTGGTTGTCAAAAGTCACCAAAGGGAAGACCACCTTCATGATCTAAGAATCATTTTTGAAAGGTTGCACCGCTATGACCTAAAGATGAACCCCTTGAAATGTGCTTTCGGAGTTACTTCATGGAAATTCTTAGGGTTCGTAGTGAGACATCGAGGTATAGAAATTGATCCTTCCAAAATAAAAGCCATCTTAGATATGCCACCTCCTAAAAGTTTAACCCAATTAAGATCTCTTCAAGGTAGGTTGACATATCTATGAAGATTTATTTCTAACTTATCCGGTAGGTGTCAATCATTTGCTGCTTTATGTAAGAAAGATGCCCGATTTTATTGGGATGAAAAGTGTCAAAACGCTTTTGAAAATAAAAAACAGTATTTGTTAACACCTCTAGTCATAGCAGCTCCTATTCCGGGAAAACCTTTAATACTTTACACCACAGCTTTAAACAATTCTCTTGGCGCCTTGTTAGCCCAAACTAACGAGGCAGGAAAAGAGAACGCACTTTACTACTTGAGTAGACGACTCTTACCAACTGAAGCTAATTACCCACCTATTGAGAAACATTGTTTAGCCTTGATTTTTGCTGCCCAGAAATTAAGACATTACATGTTAGCTCATAAAATCAATCTTATTTCTAGAGTCAATCCACTCCAATACCTAATGACTCGTCCAACATTGTCAGGACGTTTGTCAAAATGGTCAATGTTCTTACTCCAGTTTGATATCATGTTTATACTCTTACGTGCTATTAAAGGTCAAGCCGTAGCTGACTTCATAGCAGCACACCTGATCCCTGCTGAGTCCCCTCTAAATGATGACCTCCCAGATGAACATATTATGATTTTAGAGGAGCAAGAAGGAAATACTTGGGAATTATATTTTGATGGTGCCGCATCTTCACAAAAGATTGGAGAACCTCAGGAAGTAATCCCAGGGAAGGCCGGTATCGGGTTGGTTTTCATAACCCCTGAAAAAAGGATTGTTGCATTATTCTTATCATTTATTAGAGCCTTGTACTAATAACGAAGCTGAATACGAAGCTCTAATAACTGGTTTAGAATTAGCAATATCAATGGAAATCGAGGAAATCAAGATCTTTGGAGATTCTCAACTTATTATCAATCAAGTTGCTGGTATTTACAAAGTCTTGAAACCTAAACTTCTTCCATACTATCAGTACACTATGAAGCTTCTCGAACAAATTCCAAATGTAACTTTGTATAAGGTACCCCGTGGAAGAAATTCTATGGCGGATGCCCTTGCAAAACTTGCAAAAGAGTTAGCTTGTATAGAAGAAGAGTCAATCTCTATAGAAGTTCAAGGTCGCAAAATCTTATCTCCTATAGACTTGGAATACATAAATAGAATTTTTCCTTCTAAGGGTGAGATTGTTCTTGCTGTTAATGATGAAACGGTTGA